>NW_024424452.1:94072182-94188759 GCF_017311325.1 Ursus maritimus
TGATGGGGATTTGGCGGGGGGGCGGGCACTTGTTGTGATGAGCCCCGGGTGTTGTATGGTAACGTTGAATCACTATACTGTGCACCTGAAAGTAATATTACATTCTATGTTTCTAACTGGAATTTAAACAGAGACTTAAAAAAAATAAAATTACACCTATCCTTTCCCACTAGCATTCTTGATTCTGCTCATCCTGTTTCTTTTTCTCCCCATAGTGCTCATAACCATCTCATCTGCTGTATACCTACTGCATTTACTTATTATGTTTATTGTCTCTCTCTCTCCTCCCCCACAATTAATTAAGTTCCATGCAGGTCAAAATTTGTTTTTCATTAATGCACACCAAATAACTAGAACAATGTCTGGGAAAAGTACGTGTGCAATAGATATATGTTGAATGAATTTCTAATTTCATTGCAATGTGTTCAAAGAAGTTTATACGATATTGATTCTTTGATATTTGTGGAGACTTCCTTTGTGGCCTAGCATATGGTTGACATTTGTCACTGTTCTACATATGCTTACATTTATTAAGTAGAGGTCTCATATATAAGTCAGACTTAAGTGTTACTCAAATCTGCCTTACTTGTATCTGCCTTACGTGTATTTTTCTGCTTGATCTATCTCTGCTTCTTTCAATTTTCTAAGTGTTTAACAATCTCTTGGCTCACCACCAGTTCTTCCATCTTATTTCTTCCTTCGAATTCAACGTTCTTCTTTTAAAAGTATATGCTTTAGTACTTATTCCAGAAATGATCCATGAGTGGTAAATTCTCTTGACCTTTGCCTGAAAACATCTGGAGATTGCCCTCTCCCCTAAGTGATAATTTTGGTGGCAATAATATTCTAAGTTGGTAGTTCATTTACCCTGGCACCTTAAAGATACCGTACCACTGTCTTCTGGTCTTCAGCACTGTTGAGAAGCCTTCTGTTAGACGAATTGTTGTTCCCTTGTACTTTCTCTGTGGGTATGTCCGTCATTTTCTTTGGGGTTTTGTCCTCTCCCTGTAACCCTTACAGGTGTGCGTTCATTTTGAGACTCCTGCGCAGGACATGTGTTTTCTCAATCTGATGATCTAAGAATTTCCAACATTGCCACTCATTTTCCATTGTCTCTCATCCTGCAGTTCTTTTAAGAAAACATATTTAACATTTTCATCCCACCCTCCATTTTCCTTACCCTCTTATTCATATTTTTCATTGATTCTATTTTTAATGACTCTATTTTTCATTCTGGAAGTTCCATATGGTCATTATTTAAATCTGCCTCCTTTTCCATATTGTCTTGTTCTTCCCTTGTGGTTTCTATTACTTCTTTTAGCTCTTTACTCATTTAAAGCATATTTATTTTATAATCTCTTTCACAGTATTTTATTAGTTTATGTCCTAGAGATGCCAATATACCTACCTCTGGCTTCTACTATCATTCACGGTGGATCATTTCTTTCTGATTATATTTTTTTAAATGTGAGTTAATCATCAGGGGGGATCTTTTTTTTTTTTTTTTTTTTTTTCCGTAGGAATTCTGTATGGCCTGGGTTTGGCTACCTGAACAAAACAGGATGTCATTTAAGAAAAGAAATAAGAAGTAATAGGAATAGCAAATTGGCAGAAAACCAAGTGTGTCCATAACACCATCATACCTAATATTTCTCTTCTCAGTTTGTTTAATGATTTTTAGAATCACTCATATTCATCTCACAATCCTGATTTATTTGTGACCAGACTTCAGGCTGGTTGCAAAAAGTAATCATTTACAGCGTAGACTGTTTTTTCTTACTAAAGGAAACAGAACAGAGGCGAAAGAGCTATTTGGGAACCCAGCAGTATAAACGTTTATCGACTGCTTGTTCTGTTCAAGGCACTGTACTAGGAAAGAGAGTAATTGATTTCAAGGCAAACTATAAAAAAATGCCTATAAAAAAAGGCTTTATGGGAGAATATAAGTGGATACGATTAACTGTGGGAAATCAGAAACTATATTCCTGAGAAGAGATATTTCCAGTTGGCCCTGAAGGGATTTCAATAGGCCTGGTGAATGGCACTTCACGGTTTGAGCTAGGGCCCAAATGTAGAAAGAATGTTTGGTAGGGGCGCCTGGGTGGCACAGCGGTTAGGCGTCTGCCTTCGGCTCAGGGCGTGATCCCGGCGTTATGGGATCGAGCCCCACATCAGGCTCCACCACTAGGAGCCTACTTCTTCCTCTCCCACTCCCCCTGCTTGTGTTCCCTCTCTTGCTGGCTGTCTCTCTCTGTCAAATAAATAAATAAAATCTTAAAAAAAAAAAAAAGAATGTTTGGTAAATGTCAGTCGATCTGGTATGGCTGGTGTATGTGGGGAAAGGAGTGAAAATGTAGCTAGAAAGGAGGGCTGAAGCCAAATTTACTCACTGAGCACTACTTCTATCAGAGACTTGTCATACTGCACTGTAACGTTTGCTTTGTCTGTCTTTCCTACCAGACTGTAAGTTCCCTGAGGGCAGAACCTTTGTTTTCTTTATCTCTGGATGTCCCCAAATATCTCTCAGCAGGCATTTAATAAATACTGTTGAATGAAAAGAATAAATTGTGAAAGACATGAAACGTGGTAGCGAGAAAAACCGGACCTGCCTCCAAGCAGTGGGAAGCAGGAGGGGCATTTTGAAGTGGGGAGTGACAGGCTCAGACCTGCATCTTAGAAAAATAACCCAAGGCCAGACATGTGGCAGGACTGAGTGCTCGGGCAGAGGGCACACTTGACTTTGCTGTGTTAGTGATAGCCAAGTCCCTCCTTGAGACACGACTCACGGTCTCTGTGTACATTTTACATCGTCAGCAAAAAAAATTTGCAATTTTTCACCTTATAGTGAAATGTAAGACTTTAAAAAATCTGATTTATAATAACTGATCTTAGAGATCTAGAAACATGTTATAGTGGCAGTAATCACATAAGATTTTTGTAACCTAACAGCTTCAGCGCATACTAAGAACTATGACTTTTGGGGCGCCTGGGTGGCTCAGTTGTTAAGCGTCTGCCTTCGGCTCAGGGCGTGATCTTCGAGTTCTGGGATCGAGCCCCACGTTGGGCTCTTCCGCTCGGAGCCTGCTTCTTTCTCTCCCACTCCCCCTGCTTGTGTTCCCTCTCTCACTGGCTGTCTCTCTCTCTGTCAAATGAATAAATAAAATCTTTAAAAAAAAAAAAAAAGAACTATGACTTTTGTTTCAAAATCAATGTAGGTGACTTCCCTGTCTTCTTGGGGTCTATCACATTGCTGAAAATTGCAAAAGCTTTTTTTTTTTTTAAAGATTTTATTATTTATTTCAGAGAGAGCACGCATGCATGCAAGTGGTGGGGTGGGGGGGAAGAGAGAGGGAACTTGACTTCCCGCTGAGACAGAGCCCGAAGCGGGGCTCGATCTCATGACCCTGAGGTCATGACCTGAGCCAAAATCAAGAGTTGGATGCTTAGCCAACTGAGCCATCCCGGTGCCCCATGCAAAAGCTTTATTTCTCTGAGATGTTTGAGTCGCTGGCAACACAGATTGGGTTGTTAAGGTAGTAAAGACTGTACCCCAGAAATGCCCTCACGTATACATCTGGGGGAGGTGTGAGCTTTTTAAAACTGGTCACTAAGCTTAAAGAGCGCTAGACTCATAGTGACTCCTGCGCAAATTAGTGTAATCCCGAATGTGTTAAATGTTCCCTTTAATTACTTTGTTTTAAATGAGATGACTCAAATCTATGTTTTCAATAGAAACATGTATATTTTTTAACTACTGGAAAACTAAATAGAATGACAACTAGAAAATATACCACCAAAGTATTTCTAAATGCCGTCTAAGTTTGGGATTATATTCTGTTATCCATAGGCTCCTGGTTTTCCAACTGTGGTTAATGGAATCTCTTGAATTTAACTTTTAAAATATAGTTTTATCTATTTAAAAATGGAAACAACAGGGGCGCCTGGGTGCCTCAGTCAGCTGAGCGTCCGACTCTGGATTTTGGCTCAGGTCATAATCTCAGGGTCCTGAGATCGAGCCCTGTGGCGGGCTCTCTGCAGGGAGTGGAGCCTGCGTAAGATTCTCCCACCCCCTCTCCCTTGGTCCTCCCCCCCACCAAGAAAAGAAATAGCAGTACGTGCACGTAAGTGGGTATTAACATAAAGAGGCAGTACAATGTGCTGGGAAGGAAAGGAAACTTTAGAGTCCATCAGGGTCAGTCGGGGAAGGGAATGGGACTACTGGACACAGTCTTTAGCATTTCCAGGCTTTAGTTTCTTTATCTAAAAGACCTGGAGTAACTATCCACTTCCTTAGCAGCTCTCCCACATGTTAACATACGAGAGCACAGTGCCTTATCCTGCTGCAGGTTTCCCGCGGCTTGTTTGTACTTTGGACTGAACGTTTCCGTTTAATCGAGAAGTATTTGGAGATTGTAGAGTAAGCTGTTTAGAAAGAGAGATACCATTTCCAACTCCTTGTCTGTGTGAATCCGACTCTTCTCTATATGGTGTAATTTGAAAAAAGAACTACATTGGATTCAGAGCCGAAGTAAGACTAGAGCGTATCATCAGCAATTGTATACGTGTAAGTACGGGAGCTCTAGACAGTCGGGTTCTTGGTAAGGTCTGACATTTTGCCATCTGTGTGACTTTGGACATGTTTTAAAATTTGCTTGAGACTCAATTTCCTTATCTGTAAAAGGAAGACAGAACTAGTGGTACCTTAAAAATTTTAGTCTAAATTTTTTGCTTATCGAAACAGCTCCAGGATTTTTAGTGTTTGATGTTGTAAGTAAATATTATAAGATTTCTGTTAGTAAAGCATCACTATTATCTGGTTTATATATTTGGGTTACAAATAATATTTCATTTGAAATAAAGGGTGTGAATGCTTGAAAAACCTGAAAACCATGTACCACACTCTCTTTTACCGCCTTCTGTTTGTGAATGGTCCATTCAAATGCCCAGATTTTAAACACTGTAAGACTGTGCTGCCCCCTGCTGACTTGGTTTCTCCAACATATTTTGAGTCTTTGGGGAAGTCAAAACTTACACTTGAGTATAACAGTTAAGTAACCCTAAGGTAGGCTAGAAGACTATAATAATGCAGATGGTAAAATATTAAATGTAGCTCTAAATAATATATGAAGTTTGTCAAGATACTGAAGTACAAACTATCTCATGCTGGGAACAAATAAATATAATAATCTACTCTTAACTGTAATCTTTCACAAATTTAGATATCCCATTCCACATAACCATTACAACCGCTATTGTTTTAAGTGCTGCTGACACCTTGTGGAAAATTAGCAAAATATATACATTTTGGCCTAATTTAAATCTTCAATAATTATTTCCCTCTTTCATTGAATTAACAGCAACTTGATCTTTATTTCCTTGTATTAGAATAGCGTTCGTCTTTTGAGTAGTTCCAACGTACTAAATTTATACTCTCCATGCTAGAAATCTTCAGCATCTTCTTTCAACCTCACATATTCAACCAGACACATCCTGGTGAGCTTTCCTCCAGAAACCATCTCAAAATTGGCTCATCCTTACTATAAAAACTCCTCTAATAGAGGCTTATCACCTAGTAGTGCCAAGCGTACTTGACAAGAAATCAAAAGAGCTAAGAGCGATGCTACCTGTTGTTCACCCTAAGACGTTTGGTAACTTACCCACTGAGATTCTCATTTTTGCTCATTTAAAATAGAGACTCTTCTTCATATCCTGTCCGGTAATAAGATCACATGAGCTAAGATATAATAAGTGTCTTGAAAATAGATCACTTCCACTCCCCAGTTCCCTGGTAGCCTTGAAAACGGACTGTCTCGCAGCCCTATGGTAGCTGTGGAAAACAGCAGCCTGCAGACAGTGGAGGGATAAGAAAAGGTTTGGAGCTTCCCCAAAGCCTGATTCCCAGGGAACTATTATTACTTGACTTGTCTGACAGGTCCCTGAAAAGCTCCAGTCTCAAGCTTTGTTTTGATTTGACCTTACTCAGAGCTTGATATATGTGTACAGTACGGCTGTATCCTCAGGAAATTTGTGAATCAAAAGTAATAATAAAGTTCTTAGAGGAAGGCAGGAGAGTAGGAGGCAAAGAGAGTGGGAGACACATGGCGACGCTACGCTGCTGGCTTTGCAAATGGAGGAAGAAACCCATGAAGAAATGTAGATGGCCTCTAAAAGCTAGTAAGTGAATGAATGAATGAATGAATGAGTAAAACAAATGAATGAATGAAGAAAGAAAGATCTTTCTTTGGTACTTCCAGAAAAACTAGCCTTTCTGATATATTTTGGACTTCTGACCTCCAGGACTGTAAGATAACACACTTTTGTTGTTTTTAAGTTTGCGGCAATTTGTTACAGCAGCAATAGTAATATAATACATACCTCTTTTCTTCACTATCTTATTTAAAAGACGTGAAATAAAGAATAAGTATAGTCTAGTTCAGATTCATACCAACCTAATTTCAATAGTATACAAAAACTTCAATAAATAGCTCCATTCCCTTCCTCCTTCCTTTATGCTATTGTCATACAAATTATATCTTTATACATTATAAATTCATCAACAAATTTTATACTTAATGAGATTATTTTAAATTAAGATGTTAAATTTTATCCCCAGGTAAACCACTAAGAACTTAAAAACGAGAGTCAAAGAAACAAAGCAATTAAAATGGTATATTAGAAAATAACTATTTAACATAAAAGAAAGCAATAATAGAGAAACAGAAAAACAAAAAGGTGTAAGACTTATAGAAAATAAATAGTGAAATGGCTGTTTTATTAATCAGCAATTATATTAATATAGACTAAATAGTCTAATCAAAAGGGAGGGGTTGGCGGAGTGGTTTAAAGAAATAGCAGGAAGATCGGTAGGAGAAGGAAGGAAAGAATGAAGGGGGGGTAAACACAAGGGGGAATGAACCATGAGAGACTATGGGCTCTGGGAAACAAACTGAGGGCTTCAGAGGGGACAGGGGTGTGGGACTGGGATAGGCTGGTGACGGGTATTAAGGAGGGCATGTATTGCATGGTGCACTGGGTGTTATATGCAAGTAATGAGTCATGGAACATTGCATCAAGAACTGGGGATGTACTGTATGGTGACTAATATAACAAAATAAATATTATTTAAAAAAATGACCCAATTATATGCTGTCTATAAGAGTCACATATTGGATTCAAAGATCCAAACAGATTGAAAGTAAAATGACTAAAAAAGCCCTACCATGCATACAGAAACCCAGAGGGAGTTGGCATGGCTATACCAATGTCAGACAAATAGACTATAAAACAAAAATTAATACTAGAGACAAAAAACCCTCTCAATCTATCAAGAAGATATTAATCATATATGATGATTAATTAATAACAGAACCCCAAAATATATGAAGCAAAACCTGAAAGAATTAAGAAGAAAAACAGACACTTCAATAATATTAGTTGGAGACTCCAATACCTTGTTTTCAATACTGGATAGAACAACTAGACAGAAAATCAAAAACAAAATAGACGACTTGAACAATATAAAGCAACAACATCCAAAAGGTATCTATGGGACACTCTAACCAACAGGAGCAGAATAAACATTCTTTTCAAAGGCACATGGAACAATTCTTTATGGATAGAATATCTGTTAGACCAAAAACAAGTCTCAATAAATTTAAAAAAACCCTAAAATCATATAAATTATGTTCTTGAACCACAAAGGAATTAAACTAGAAATAATTAACATTAAACACATTTTGGAAATTCACAAATATGTGCAATTTAAACAACACAATCCTGAATAACCAACAGGCCAAAGATGAAATCACAAGAGAAAATAGAAAAAAATTTTGAATAAAAACAACAACAAACCATATCAAATCGTATGGGATGAAGTCAAAGCTAGCGTAGAGGGAAATTTGTATCAGTAAATGTCTATATTTAAAAAGAATACCTCAAATCAATAACCTAACTTTCTACCTTAAGAAACTAGAAAAGAGTGAACTAAACTCAAAGCAAGGAAAAGGAAGGGAATTATAAAGATGGGCATAGAAAGACTAGAAAAATAATAGAGAAAATCAACAAAACCAAAAAGTTATTTTTTTGAAGAGATCAACAAAATTGACAAGCCTTTATCTAGTATGACCAAGGAAAAAGAGACAGCCCTCAGATTACTAAAAAACAGTAAAGAAGAAGGGTCATCACTACCGAATTTCCAGAAGTAAAAAAGATTTTAAGAGAACATTACCTACAATGAAACAAGTTAGATAAACTGAATGAAATGGAGAAATTCTGACACAGACACAAACTGCTAACAGGGACTCAAGAAGAAAGAGAAAATATGAATACACCTATAACGAGTAGAGACTGAATTAGTAACTTCCTACAAAGGAAAGCCCAGGCCTAGATGCCTTCACTGGTAAATTCTATCTGCTGCAGGTTGAAATGTGCTCCCTACAGATATGTGCAAACCTTAACGCCTGTTACTTATAAATGTAAAGTTATCTGGAAACAGGGTCTCTGAAGATCTATTAAGATGTAAGTTAAGATGAGGTCATACTGCAGGAAGGTGGATCCTTAATCTGGTATGACTGGTGTCCTTATAAGAAGAGACACAGAGACACACAGGGCGAACACTGTGTGAAGCTAGAGGTGGAGACGGGACTGATGCAATTATTTCAGGTCCAGGGCTGCTAAGGATGGTGGCCATCACCAGAACCCGGCAGAGAAGCATGGAGCAAATACTCCCTCAGAGTCCTCAGAAGGAACCAACCCTGCCAACATTTTGGACTTGAACTTCTGGCCTCCAGACCTATGACAGAATAAAGTTCTGTTGTTCCACGGCACCATGTGTCACTTTGGCCCAGGAGCCTTAGTGAACTAATGCACTGCCAAATGTTTAAAAACTCTGTCAAATAACAGAAGAAGAGGTAACACTCCGCAGTTCACTCCTTGAGACCAGTAATACCAGAGCCAGGACTAGACATCACAAGTAAAGAAAGAAAACTACAGAGCTATATCATCATAACATCATAATATCATAAGAGATATTACAAAGTCCTTAATAAAATACTAGCAAACCAAATCTAGCGACATATAAAAAGGATTATACATCATAATTGTGTGAGATTTATTTTCTAGGAATGTAAAGTTTGCTTAACATATGAAAATCAGCCAATGTAAAATGTCATAATATAAAGGACAAAAACCACATGATCATCTCAATAAATGCAGAAACCCAACACCCTTTCATGATAAAAACACTCAACAAACTAGGAATACAAGGGAACTTTCTCAACTTGATAAAGGGCATATATGAAAAACCTATAGCTGACTGATATCATACCTAGTGGTCAAAGATCGAATGCTTTCCCCCTAAGAAGAAGAAGATAAAATGTCTGTTCTTACCATTTCAATTCAATATTGTACTGGAGTATCTAGACAGGACAATAAGTAAGAGAAAGAAACAGAATGCTGTTAAAAATTATTCTGACACCTGTTAATACACCAAGGAAGCCTTTACAAGTATACCTTGGAGATACTGTGGGTCAGGTTCCGGACTACTACAATAAAGCGAGTATCACAAGCAAGTCAAATGAATTTTTTGGCTTCCCAATACATGTAAAAGTTATGTTTACACTATACTGTAGTCCCTGAAGTGTGCAACAGCATTATTTCTAAGAAAACAACGTACGTACCTTAACTAAAAAAATATTTTATTGCTAAAATATATTAACCATCATCTGAGCTTTCAATGACTGACAATCTTTTTGCTGGTGGAGGGTCTTGCCTTGATGCTGATGGCTGCTGAGTGACTGGGCGGTGGCTGCCAAAGGCTGGGGTGGCTCTGACAGTCTCTTAAAATAAGACAATGAAGTTTGCAGCGTAATTGACTCTTCCTTTCACAACCAATTTCTCCGTAGCACACGATGCTGTTTGACAGCATTTTACCCACAGTAGAACTGCTTTCAAAATTGGATGGCAATCCGCGAAAACTCTGTTGCTGTTTTATCAACTACATTTATGTAATATTCTAAATCCTTGGTTGTCATTTCGACAATCTTCACAGCATCTTCACCAGGAGGAGATTCCAAGAAACCACTTTCTTTGCTCCTCCGTAAGCAGCAGCTCCTCAGCCATTCAAGTTTTATCATGAGATTGCCGCAATTCGCTCACGGCTTCGGGCTCCACTCCTAAGTCTAGCTCTCTTGCTATTTCCATCTGTAGTTACTTCCTCCACTTGAACCCCCCTCATAGTCATCCAGGAGGCTTAGAATCAACTTCTTCCAAACTCCCCTTAATGTTGATATTCTGATCTCTTCCCATGAATCACAAGTGTTCTTAATGGCACCTAGAATGATGACTCCTTTCCAGGTTTTAAATTTACTTTGCCCAGATCCATCAGAGGAATCGCTCTCCTGACAGCCAGAGCCTTATGAACTGTATTTCTGAAATAATAAGGCCTGAAGTCAAAATTATTCCTTGATGCATGGGCTGCAAAATGGATGCTGTGTTTGCAGGCACGAAAACAAGATTAATCTCATTGGACGTCTCCATCAGAGCTCTTGAAGAACCCGCTGCACTGGGAACAAATAGTAATATTTTTTATTTTTTTAAAGATTTTATTTATTTACTTGACAGAAAGACAGCCAGCGAGAGAGGGAACACAAGCAGGGGGAATGGGAGAGGAAGAAGCAGGCTCATAGCGGAGGAGCCTGATGTGGGGCTCGATCCCATAACGCCAGGATCATGCCCTGAGCCGAAGGCAGATGCTTAACCGCTGTGCCACCCAGGCGCCCCTCAAATAGTAATATTTTGAAAGGAATCTTTTTTCCTGAGCAGTAGGTCTCAACAGTGGGCTTAAAATATTCAGTAAAGCGCTGTAAACAGATGTGCTGTCATGCAGACTTTGTCGTTCCATTTACACAGCACAGGCAGGGTAGATGGAGCACCATTCTGAAGGGCCCCGGGGTTTTTAGAATGGTGAATGAGCAGTGACTTCGGCTGCATTAGCTTTTAACAGGAGAGTCAACCTGTCGTTTGAAGCTTTGAAGGCAGGCACTGGCTTCTCCTTTCTAGCTATAAAAGTCCAAAGGACATCTCCCTCTAGTACAACGCTGTTTCATCTACCTTAAAAATGTGTTGTGTAGTGTGGCTAGCTTCATTATCTTAGCTCGATCTGGACAACTTGCTGCAGCTTGTAGATCAGTACTCGCTGCTTCACCTTGCACTTTTCTGCTATGGAGGCAACTTCTTTCCTTAAACCTCATGAATCCAGCTCTGCTGGCTTCAAACTTTTCTTCTGCAGCTTCCTTGCGTCTCTCGGCCTCCACAGAATTGAAGAGTTAGGGTGTAGCTATGGATTTGGCTTTGGCTTAAGGGAATGCTGTGGCTGGTATATCTTCTATCCGGGCCACTAAAACTTTCTCCGTATTAGCAATAAGGCTGTTTCACCTTCTCACTACTCATGTATTCACTGGAGCAGCACTTTTAATTTCAAGAACTTTTCCTTTGAATTTGCAACTTGGTTCTTTAGTGCAAGAGGCCTAGCGCTCTGCTTTTGACATGCCTTGCTCCCTGACTTTGCTCATTTTCTAGCTTTTGATTTAAATTGAGAGACATGCAACCAATACTGCACTCTATGGTAACCACCTAAAACTTAAAAAAAAGAGAGATGTGCAGCTCTTCCTTTTACTTGAACACTGAGAGGCCACCGCAGGATTATTAATTGGCCCAATTTCAATATCGTTGTGTTGCAGGGAAGAGGAGGGCTGAGGAGAGGGAGAGAGATGGGGGAGCAGCAGGTTGGTGACGCCGTCAGGACACACACAAAATGTATCCATTAGGTTTGCGGTCTTATACGTAGGTGTGGTTTGTAGCGCTCCAAAATAATTACAGTAGTAACATCAAAGGTTGCCGGTCACAGATCACTATGACAAATACAATAAACACGAAAAAGTTTGAAATACTGTGAGAATTACCAAAATGTGATACAGAGACATAAAGTGAGCAAATGCTGTTGAAAAAATGATGCCAACAGACTTGCTTGATACAGGGTTGCGACAAACCTTCCCATTTGTAAGAGATGCAGTATCTGGGGCGCCTGGGTGGCACAGCGGTTAAGCGTCTGCCTTCAGCTCAGGGTGTGATCCCAGCGTTATGGGATCGAGCCCCACGTCAGGCTCCTCCGCTATGAGCCTGCTTCTTCCTCTCCCACTCCCCCTGCTGTGTTCCCTCTCTCGCTGGCTGTCTCTATCTCTGTCAAATAAATAAATAAAATCTTAAAAAAAAAAAAAAAGAAATGCAGTATCTGCAAAGCACAATTGAGTGCAGTGCAATAAAATGAAGTATATCTATATTCAGCAGGTGTCCGGACTACTGCAAGTGGGGAGAAAGTTCAGGCTCAACTCCAAATAGCAGAGACAAGTGGGGATTTATAGCCAATGAACAGAACGAGGAGTGAGGGCGTTAGTGAATGAAAATTTCCAGAGACCGCAACGATGGGAAAATTCTTGCTAACCTGACTTAACAGCATTTCTACTAAAGGCAGGTCAAGGACTATTACACCAAGGTAGGGATGAGAAACTTGATCAGATATGAAAGGTGGGGGGATTCGCACTAAACTGACTAAGCAGGATTCTCTGCTAAGACTGGACTGGGCTGGGCTGGTCAAAGACAGGACCACCGTCAAGTTGAAGGCTAGTCCAAAAGTAGACTCAGGGAAGCCTGATTAAAATTTGCTTAAGGAGGGGCGCCTGGGTGGCACAGCGGTTAAGCGTCTGCCTTCAGCTCAGGGCGTGATCCCGGCATTATGGGATCGAGCCCCACATCAGGCTCCTCCGCTATGAGCCTGCTTCTTCTTCTCCCACTCCCCCTGCTTGTGTTCCCTCTCTCACTGGCTGTCTCTATCTCTGTCGAATAAATAAATAAAATCTTTAAAAAAAAATTTGCTTAAGGAGAGTCTTTGTCAAGGCATTCATATTGGGAAAAAAAAGTAAAATTATCTCTATTCATAAATGACATGGTCTTGAATATAGTTAATCCTGACATGCACCAAAAACCAAACAACCCCTATTAGAACTAATGAATGCGTTAGGCAAGGTGGCAGATACATGATCAATATACAAAATCAATTGTATTTTTATACACTAGCAATGAACAGTCTGAAAACAAAATTAAGAAACAATTCCATTCACAATAGCAGCAGCAAAAATAAAATTCTTAGGAACAAATTTAACTAAGTGTAAGACTTATACACTGAAAGCAACAAAACATTTTTTTGAAGGAAATAAAAGACAAATAAATGAAAAGTCGTTTCCTATTAATGTACTGGAAGGTTTATTTTTGTATTATTATTTTTTAAATTATGAATTCCACCATTCATTCATTCATTCATTCACTCATTTTTAAAGTACAAACCCAGCATGGGACTTGAACTTACAACCCCAAAATCAAGAATCACATTCCTTACCAACTGAGCCAGCCAGGCACCCCCTGGAAGGTTTATTAACATTACAAGATGGTAATACTTCCCAGAACAATCAACAGATTCAGTGCAATCCCTATCAAAATTCCGATGGCATTTTTTGCATAAACGGAGTTGCCAATTCTAAAACTCATGTGTAGCAAGGGACTCATAGCTAAAACAATCTTGAAAAAGAAGAGCAAAGTTGGAAGGACTCACATTTCCAATTTTAAACTTAGTACAAAGCTACAGCAATTAAGACAGTGTGGTACTGGCATAGCACAGACATATAGATCAGTGGAATATAAATGAGAATTCAGAAATAAAAATTTATATTTGTGGTAAATTTTTTTTGAAGAGTGCCAACACGATTAAATGGAAAAAAATGGATAAAGAAGATGTGGTCCATATATACAATGGAATATTACTCAGCCATCAGAAAGAATGATTACCCAACATTTGCAGAAACATGGATGGGACTGGAGGAGATTATGCTAAGTGAAATAAGTCAAGCAGAGAAAGATAATTATCATATGGTTTCACTCATTTATGGAACATAAGAAATAGCAGGAAGATCGGTAGGAGAAGAAAGGGAAGAAAGAAGGGGGGCAAACGAAGGGGGAATGAACCATGAGAGACTATGGACTCTGGGAAACAAACTGAGGGCTTCAGAGGGGAGGGGGGTGGGGGACTGGGATAGGCCGGTGATGGGTATTAAGGAGGGCACATATTGCATGGTGCACTGGGTGTTATACGCAAATAATGAATCACGGAACACTACATCAAAAACTAAGGATATACTGTATGGTGACTAACATAACATAATAAAAAATTATTTGAAAAAAAGTAATCTTTGCAACAAATGGTATTGGGACAACTGGATATCTCACAGGCAAAAGAATTAATTAGAACTCCTACCTTACACCATATAAAATGATGAACTAAAAATGGATCATAGACCAAAATTTAACAGCTAAAACTATAAAATCCTTAAAAGAAAATATAGGAGTAAATCTTTGTAACCTTGGATTATGCAATGGTTTCACAGATATGACACTAAAAGCACATACAACACCAGGACAAATAAACTGGACTTCCTGAAAATTAAAAACTTTATGCTTCACAGGACATCATCAAGAAAGTAAAAGGACAGCACACAGAAAGGGAGAAAATATTTTCAAATCATTTTTCTGATAAATGGCTTGTTTCCCAGGATATATATAGAATGCTTTCATCTCAATAGCAGACAAATAAGCCAATTTAAAAAAGGACAAAAGATTTTAATGAAATTTCTCCAAAGAAGATACACAAGTGGCCATTAAGCACATGAAAAGATGCTCAACACCCTCAGTTAGTAGGGACATAAAAATCAAAACCACAATGAGATACTGCTTAGCACCCACTAGGATGGCTAGTATGTATATATTATTGTACACACAACACACACACACACACACACGGTGTTGGAGAGGATGTGGAGAAACTGGAACTCTTACACATTGTTGGTGAGATAGTAAAACAGTGTAGCCACTTTGAGAAACTGGCAGTTTCTAAAAATGTTAAGCATAGAACTGCCAGCAATTCCAGAACTAGGTGTATACTCAACAGAAATGAAAACGTATGTTCACACAACAATATGTACACAAATGTTCACAGCGCCATTATTCGTAACAGTCAAGAACGCAAACAACCCAAATGTCTATCGACTGATGAATGGATAAACTAAATGCTGTATATTCATATAATGGAGTGGCATTATCAACCCAAAAAAGTAAGGGAGTGTGGATACATGCTGAAACATGAATGAACTCTGAAAACATCACGTTAAAGTGGAAGAAGTCAGACACAAGAGACCGTATATTATATGATTCCATTCATATAAAATGTCCAGAAGAGGAAAAACGCCATAAAGACAGAAGGTAGATTAGTGACTGTTAATAGGTATAGAGTTTTCTTTCTAGCTGATAAAAATGGTTTGGAATTAGATAGTGGTATGTTGCACATCTCTGTGAATATTCTAAACACACGATTTGTACACTTTAATATAAGGGGGGAATTTCATGGTATATGAAATATATCTCAATACAGTTGTTATGAAAAATTATTTAAGTGCTTCATATAACAGCATGAAATAATTTTAGAAAGAACCTCAAGTAAATTGAATCTAGTGGTTTTCAAAAATCTTACTAACAGTACCCTTTGAAAAAAATAAAATCTTACTCCAAGTTCAAACACATGAAACAGACAGGTGTAGCATTATAGTGGAATGCACTTATTATCGAGTTCTAATTTACAACAGGCCATTTGGATAAAAACAAAATTTGGTAGTAAGGTGTGGGCAACAGTGCAGTCATGGATTAGGTTGGCATCCAGTGTTTGTGTTTCATTTTGTGCACAATATTAATAGAGTCCTGATAAATTGTGAATTACTGTGCCTTGCAATGTCAGAATATTAATCCATTTAACTGAAAGAAAATGGAAAGATAAAGTTATGGAAAATTAAAGAACCTTCTTAAGTTTCATCACTAATGGTATTTAACAATCACTTACATCTTAAAGAACGTAGTACCCTAAATTTACACAAATCATTAAAACTATCTGATTACTAGATCATAGCAAAAACACTGACTAGTGTTGACTGTAATACATCAACTTAGAAAAATTGTTATGGGCAGACATGGATTGGACCAAATCAAAGAATATATCAATACCAACCTATAATATTCTTAAGCAATGACATATTTACAAGAATTTCAAATATAGAGAGATAGGGCAGCTTTCTTAGTAAATCTATAGGGAAGAAAAAGTACGTAGTGTGGGTTAACATGTTAATAGCTTCCAGTGGGTTAAAACTGAGTACAAATCAGCATTTGTACGGATTTTTACAATCTTAAATTATATTCTCATTTTAAAAAGAAATTTGTGTTTTTTTATTATTTAAGATTTATTTATTTTAGAGAGAGAGAGAGAGGGTGCACGTGCATGTGCATGAACAGGGGGAGGGGCAGAGGAAGAGGGAGAGAATCCCAAGCAGACCCCATTGAGCATGGAGCCCAACTAGATTCAAGGCTCACTCTCAGGACCCTAAGATCATGACCTGAGTCAGAACCAAAAGTTGGATGCTCAACCAACCGAGCCACCCAGGCGGCCCCATTTTCAAAGAGAAATCTGAAGCAACTGTTTCCAGAACTCAAAAAGTATTTCTGTAGAACATGGTTCAAATCCACCTATTTACCTAATTATGCTTATCTTAAAGATTGGAAAAGTCAGGCTAAGTATTTAGTTTCTCAAAGTTTTCTATCCAGTTATCCTACAGAAAATGAACTAGGGCTCAGGATTCTCAACTCAGGATTCTTAGTACCATAGTCACCTCTTACTACCAAGTCAAAATTCCCCATTCTGGTTTTCGAGGATCTCTATAGTCTGTCTTCGTTCTAATTATTTTCCCCCCATAATTTGCAAAAGCAGTGAGGTCCCAACAATTCTACTGGAGGAGATGGGGAGCAATTGCTGGATGAGCTGGTGAGATGGGGATGGAGACGCTGGTAGGGGGAGTACCAACAGCTCATGAAGAAAGCAAACACAGGGGCTGGAGGCTGTGTCTTGTGCGTTTCCCTCTCAAACGTGGGGCCCACAGCCTCGCCCTGAGAGTTCCTGTTACTATTTGAGATGGCTTTCAGTGGGGGCTGGTAAAAATCATGGAATAGGATAAAGTCCCCTCAATCCTGCCCACTACACTGACACAAATGTATTTTATTTATTTTTAAAGATTTATTTATTTTAAGGAAAGAGAGCACGCACGAGCCGGGGGGTGACGAGGGGGAGAGAGAATCCCACGGGACTGCCTGCTGAGCACAGAGCCTGATGCAGGGCTCGATCCGAGGACCGAGATCACCACTTGAGCCAAAACCAAGAGCTGGACGCTCAACCAACTGAGCCACCCAGGAGCCTCAACACAGATTTATTTTTATACAATTTTGAAGTAGTTCCAGAATCCCTGAACCAATTCTGTACAACATGTTTCAGTCTGAAGCTCCTGCCATCTGACTGCACCATCCTTTCCCCCTCAGCAGTGTTTTCAACTAGCAACTGTCTAGTAAGGCCTGCACATTTACTGAAGATTTTCACCTGGCTCACAGACTGCCCTTTTACCCCAGCCTCTGACTTCAGGTGCAAATTTCTACATGAATGACCCCTGGGCACTAAGTTATTTGATATTTTTTTCATTCCTACTGATTTCTTCCTTCCAGTCTCATTACTTCTTGGATCTCAGCATCATCAGAGGCTGTGGTTAGGTCTTCACCAAAATTACGAAGTAAAAATTCCAGGTGCTTAATTAAGCACAAGCTCTTACTCATGTGATCTGATCATTCAGCTACTCTCACAACATCACTGTGACTGGATCTCCAGTCTCCGGACACCATATTTTCTATTCATCGGCCCCTTTCTGTCCTCACTTCCTCCTCCATCAACTTTATAGCCCAAGATTCATCATTTCAATCATTCTCTGGCCTTAAGCTTCCTTGATTCTCTATCCAGTCAACATACTTGACTGGCTAGCAAAATGCTAATCTTGGATGAACTTGACAACTCCTTCATTGTATTGGGGGGATGATCACACGATGCGGTGAACTGTAACCTTGTCTGGGCCATCATCTGATCATATATATAATCCTGTTATACTTCTCTAATAAATTTATTTTTCCATTTTCTCAATGATTATAAACCTTCTGTTCTCCCAAAATCACCTGACCCCATTTCTTTTCTCCTTCCTTATTTTTGCCTCCTAAACACACACACACACACTGTGTAATATTTCTCAATTTTCTTCCAAAATATCTACAAACTTTCTTACATTTAAATCTTCTGCTTCTTTCTTACCATTGTTGTAAGAGAAAGTATTTCTATTTCAGACCAATTTCTCTTCTGGATTCTATGTCCTCAAACTTTCTTAAAAAACAGTATGTACCTCTTTTTCTCACATATCCTATCTCTCTTCACTGGATTCTTCTCATCCATATTTAAACATGCTTACGTCTTACTCATATTTTTAAAAAACTTTTTTTAGATCCCAAACCTTCTTCCAGATACTCTATTCTCTTTCCCCCTTTCTCTTCTATCTTTTCCCCTCAGTGTCGGACTTGGTTAAAGAGTATAACTACATTAGCATCATATACTCGGTTCCCACTCATTCCTGAACTCATTGTGCTCTCACTGCTCCACCAACACGACTCTCATTTAAGATCAACTAGTGAGTGAGACCTTCATGTTCAATCTAATCGGTGTTAAGCGTCACCTTAGTTAACCATGTATAACATCCAATCCAGCCAATTACTTTCTGTTTGAGACCCAATCCTTGGCTTCTGTGATGCCACCCCTTTTCCCTTTTTCTTCTTTTCTTTTTTTTTTTTTTAAAGATTTTATTTATTTGACAGAGACAGCCAGAGAGAGAGAGGGAACACAAGCAGGGGGAGTGGGAGAGGAAGAAGCAGGCTCATAGCAGAGGAGCCTGATGTGGGGCTCGATCCCATAATGCCAGGATCACGCCCTGAGCCGAAGGCAGACGCTTAACGGCTGCGCCACCCAGGCGCCCCTTCTTTTCTTTTTTTTCTTGCTATTCTTCTTTCTAGTTATGACAAGGACTGCTAATTGTCCACAAAAATCTATTTTCCACTTCCTTCTGGGCATAAGGCTTCCATGCTTTCCAGCTTCTTCTGGAGTCGTGTATGGACATGTGACTGAATATGGAATATAAGCAGAAAAGACACAGGCCTGAACCTTAAGACACTGGGCAAGCCTCCTCTCTATCCTCCTTTCTTCTTTCTTATAACTTGGAACCCGGATGCAATGGAGATTAGGCTTTGAACAATCGCATGACAGTGCCCTAGAGTAAGAGTTGGTAAAGTACAGCTTGTGGGACAAATCTGGTCCGTGGCCTGTTTTTCTATGGCCTGGAAGCTAAGGATAGACTTTACATTTTTTAAAGTTGTTTAAAAAAAAAAGACGATGATGATGAAGAATATGACAGAGATCATATGTCACCGGCTAAGCCTAAAATATTTACTTTTTAGCCCTTTACAGAAAACAATGGCTGACCTCTGTGCTAGGGGATAGGTGGCAGAGCAACACCATGAAACAGAAATGGACTCCTGGATGCGCATGCAGAGTAGGAGAGGTTCCCTGTTATCTGACCTCACTGGCCGGCAACCATCTGGGTCAATCTGCACAGCCCTTGTGCAACCTGGGGGCAGGGGACTGATGCAGACCTGTTGATGCAAATGCCACTACTATGTCAAGGATAATTAAGTCCGTTGCTGCCAGCATCCATTACACCGTGGCAGGCTAATCTGTCAGCTAGAAGTAGGTCAAAGTCTCAGCCCCTTCACAGTGAACAGTAAACTTATGTTTTAAATATCTTTCTTTGAAATAACATACAGTTTTTAAGGGGTGCCTGGGTGGCTCAGTCAGTTAAGCATCTGCTTTTGGCTCAGGTCACGATCTCAGGGTCCTGGGATCAAGTCCCGCATTAGGCTCCCTGCTCAGTGGGAAGTCTGCTCTTCCTTCTGACCCTCCCCCTGCTCCTGCTTTCTCGCTCTCTCGCTCTCAAATAAAATCTTGAAAAAAATTTTAAAAATATATAACATACAGTTTTTAAAAATTCGTATGAGAATCTTTAGAGCATTTAGTCCATTTACATGCAATGTTATTACAGAGACATTATATTCTTTTGTGCTCTTCTTTTTTCTTTCTTTTTTTTTTTTTTTTTGGTTTAAGAGAGAGAGAAGGAGAGAGAGAATCTTAAGCAGACTCCATGTTCGGTGCAGAGCCCAATGCAGGGCTTGATCTCACAACTCTGAGATCATAACCTGAGCCAAAATCAAAAGTCAGATGCTTAACCAACTGAGCCACCCAGGTGCCCCTTTTGTGCTATTTTTTCCCTTCCTACTTACATATTTGATTTTTAAAAATCAACTTTTTTAAAGAATAATTTGCACACAGTGAAATTAGCATAGCAGTTTTAAGTGCACAAGTTCAATAAATTTTTATAAATGTACATATTTTTGTGTAACCACCTCCCAACCAATAATAGAACACTTGAATCATAAAAAAAAGTGTTTCATTTTGCCTCTTCCAAATTAATTCTCCCACCCACCCCAGGCAACCACTGATCTGATTCTATCACCATCACTTTTCTTTAAGTTCATATAAATGTAATCATATGGTATATACACTTGGATATCTGTCTTCTTTTGCTCAGCATGTTTTCGAACTGTATTATTCTATCAGTGCTTATTACTTTTTTTTTAAGATTTTATTTATTTATTCGACAGAGATAGAGACAGCCAGCGAGAGAGGGAACACAGCAGGGGGAGTGGGAGAGGAAGGAGCAGGCTCATAGCGAAGGAGCCTGATGTGGGGCTCGATCCCATAACGCCGGGATCACGCCCTGAGCCAAAGGCAGACGCTTAACTGCTGTGCCACCCAGGCGCCCCACTGTGCTTATTACTTTTTATTATTGATTTGCATTTCATGGTCTGACTATTCAACATTTTCTTTATACATTTGTTGATGTACATTGAATTTCTATGAAAATTCAGGCACCAATCTTTGATAAAATTTTTTCATTTCTCTTAGATAAGTACCTAGGAACTTTTGGGATACATGATAAGGGTAAGTTTAAAAAGAAATAAACTGACTGTACTATTTTACATTCTCATCAACAGTGTATGAGAGTTCCAGGCACTCCATAGCCCCAGCAACACAGTCTTTTTGTTATTGTTAGTATTTTTGTTAGTCTTTTAAATTTTAGACATTCCAGTGATTGTGTAATAATATCTCCTTGTGGTTTTAATTTACATTTTCCAAGGACAACTTTTTTTCATCTGCTTATTGGTCATGTGCATACTTTGTTTAGGGAACTATGTGTTCAAACATTATGTCTATGAATTATCATATTGTTTATCATTCTATTACTGTGTTTTAAGAGTTTCTTATATATACTTAAAAAATTTTTTTGGGGGGCGCCTGGGTGGCACAGCAGTTAAGCGTCTGCCTTCAGCTCAGGGCGTGATCCCGGCGTTATGGGATCTAGCCCCACATCAGGCTCCTCCGCTGGGAGCCTGCTTCTTCCTCTCCCACACCCCCTGCTTGTGTTCCCTCTCTCGCTGGCTGTCTCTATCTCTGTCGAATAAATAAATAAAATCTTTAAAAAAATTTTTTTTTGAGAGAGAAAGAAAGAGAGAGAGAAAGAGAGAATATCCCAAGGAGGCTTCATGCCCAGTGTGGAGCCCAATGAGGGGCTTGATCTCACAACCCTGAGATCGTGACCTGAGTTGAAATCAAGAGTCAGACACTTAACTGACTGAGCCGCCCAGGCACCTCAAGAGTTCCTTACATATTTGATAGAACTCTTTTGTCAGACATACGTGTTGGGAATTACTTTCTTCTACTTTGTGAATTGACTCTGTTTTTCTACACTAACAATACATTTTCTGAAAAAGAAATTAATTGATCTTACTTACAATATCATAAAAAACAAAATACTTAGGAGTAAATTTAACCAAGGAGGTGAACGATCTCTAATCTGAAAACTACACAACATGGATGAAAGAAATCAAAGAAGACACAAATAAATGGAAATGTATCCTGTATTCATGAACGGGAAGATTTAATATTGTTAGAATGTTGATACTACCAAAAGCCATCTATGGATTCAATGCAAACCTATCAAGATTCCAATGCCACTTTAAACACTCCTAAAATTTATATGGAACCATAAAAACCCCAAATAGCCAAAGAAATCCTGAGAAAAACAGAAGGCTTCACACTTCCTGATTCCAAGCTATACCATAAAGCTATAATAATTAAAACAGTGTGGTAGTGGCATAAAAACAAACAGACCAGAGGAACAGAACTGTGAACCTAGAAACAGACCCAAACATATATAGTTAGGTAATATTTGACAAGGGAGTCAAGAATACTCAATGCAGGAAAGACCGTCTCTTTAATAAATGGTGATGAGAAAATTGGATACAGGCATACCTCATATACACATGTATTTGTATGATCTTACACGTAAAGCCTAAAAACATTGAACTCATAGGAACAAGACAGTAAAATGGTGGTTGCCAGGGGCTGAGGGGTGTAGGAAATGATGAAATGTTGGTCAAAGAATACAAACTTTCAGTTATAAAATGAATATGTTCCAGGGACCTAATGTACAGCACAGTGACTATAGCTTACAACAGTGTATACTGTGTATTTGAAAGCTGCTATAGGAGTAGAGCTTTAATGATCTCACCATAGCACCAACAAGATTCTAAGTACATGAGGTAAAAAAAAAAATGTGCTAATGAACTTTATCGTGGTCAGCATTTTGCACTATATTATATCACCACAATGTATGCCTTACACTTACGGGTTATGTCAATTCCATCCCAACAAAGCTGGAAAAATCTCAGGAACAGATGACTGGCATAGTTAGACCTGTAACAGAGGGTAAGAGTCAAGCCACCTAACAAGAATCCAAGAGGGAGGCCAGGAATTTGTTGGTACCATGGACAGTTCCAGGGCTCAACTAGTTTCTCTGTCTTTAATCCCAGAAGGCCAGAAATTAAACCTAGTTGCAATACTCTGAATTTTATACCTGGTGCCATTTTATAGACACTTGGAAAAGATAAATATCTCAATTATTTGTGACATAGAGAATGGCCATATGTTATGTATTACTGGCCAAGAGAACTTAGTCACTATCATCATCATCATCATCATCATCATCATCACTGACCTCACTAAGGGACTGTCAAGTGATCATTAATTTACAAAAATCTATCATATCCAAGCAAGATGAGGAGGGCATCCTCAAGGATGAGGGGAATATCAGCCTGGACAAGATGAGGACTGTGTACCTGCTGGGGGTGAGGCAGAATATATGAAGTGGTGATAAGGAACCCAGATGGGCAGCCTGGCGGTGGCTACCAGATCCAACACAGAATGAAGAGGCTATTCCCAAGGAGGGGTGGCCTAGCCTGGGGTGTAAGAGCCCTCCCCCCACATGGGTAAGAAGGACATCCTGCTGAGGGCATTGATGGGTAACATAGAATGGGCTGTCGGAGCCTCAGCAGGAGGAGGGCATCCATTCAGAGACGTGAGTCAGTAGGAGATATTAGGATCCTAAACAGGGTGAGGAGGCTACTTCCACAGAAAGGTGGTCCAGTATGGGGTGTCATAGCCCTAGCAGAGGAAGCCAGGTGTCCCTGCCACGGGGCGGGGGTCGGGCGGACTGGGTGTCAGAGGTCAAGCACCGTGAGAACTTCTATGCAGGAGGAGTAAACGGACACAGGGACTTGGAGTCTGAGTTTGGGGAGAAGAGTATGAGAATGGAGTAGCAGATGGCTGCAGTGGGAACTGAGTTACATGCAAAGGGACTGATCAAATAGGTTAATGCATTGAGGAAAGGAGCCAGGTTTCTCATTATCAAAGAAGGTAGTTACAGATCAGAATGAACCCTGGGGTGCTGGACTGGGACTGGTGATCTCAGTATGAACACATGGCTTTCCATAAACAGAGAAATCAACATAGATGTAAATATGTATGTATATGGATATATATCCATATATACTAATAGAATAATAATACTCAAAAAGAGAACAGAATCAATATTTCATATGTCTCGCCTCAATGAAAAAGTGGTGCAGACCACAAAAGATATTTTGTATGGTTTATATGGTACTAATGTAAAATGAAAACTTTAAAAATTTACATTTCTTTCATATTTTATAAGAAGTTCTATTCTGTATTAGTACAACTATCCATGTCAAAAGGAGAATTAAAAAAAAATCATCTACATATAATGTTAACAGGGACAAAATGGATTGTGGAAGTAATGAACTGTGGCTTCTCACCACCAGGAAACCAAATTAAACTACTCTATTCTTATGGAAAAAACAGGTAAAAGGTGAAAGTAGAAGTGGTGATGGTAGCAGTAAGGGAGTGATGATGCGTATGATAATATTAGTACAACTAATATCTACCGAGTGCGCACTAAGTCCCAGGTACTGTGTAAGTGCTTTATACAAATTAAAATCTTAGAGACACTGGCACCAAGGCAATAGGAAATGATGATTTCAGTTTAAATTTATGAACACCTTCAAGTTTCAAATTTCCTCTCTTAAACTTTAAAATGGTAGTAACAATTCTCTTAGGCCACAAAACAGACTATTTGAAGATTAGTTCTGATTCAAATGTTGAATGTTACAAATAATTTAGTGACAAATGAAACAGCAAGTTATGATTTATATGTTCATTATAATGTGACTATAGAAGGATATTTCTGAGTCTTTAATGCAACTTCATAGTGAATTCTCCAGTTACCTGAGTTATTTCACATGATGTTATTACTGTTTTTTGTTCATATCCTCACAGAGCATTCAAAGCAGTTCCCAGGAAATGAAATAGCGGTGTGTTTTATTTCACATTATCACGATGCGTACCATTTTAGAACAAATTTTTTTATACTATTTCCATTTACAGCGTGATTTCAGGATGGTCTAGGTGGGACTACACAATAAAGATGGCCTTGAGGACTGTTAATAGGCCACATGGCATATTTTCCCAAGTTCATGTTCCTAAAAGACCAATGAGGCCCAGGAAGTATTGAATTTGCCAATTTCTGAAAATGTACTTTTAATGTCTTCAGTGCCATGATAAACTTTGTTTAAATAAAACTGAATTCAAAGACAATCTAATCTATAATATTCTAAGGTTACATATAATGAAATATTTTTTGGTAAAATAGTTTTTCTTATGGCCGTAATGACTTTAATCCCCATTAAGATGTTTTTCATCTTTTTCTGTTCTGAAAATATGTCAGCTTCTAATGAATCAAGGAGATAAATAATTTTAATATTTTATAATGGATCTGAAATACAAAGTTTTGAAAGAAGCCAAAGGCAATTCAAGTTAACACTTACTAGTCTTTTTAACTATTTCTTCCTATTCGGGCCTATTTCAAAATAATTTACAAAAGGCCAATTGTCATAACAAGTATTTTAAACAAAACCATTTGTATTAAAGGTGAATTTTAATAGTTTAGTTGGTTGCAATTTGAGCAGACAGTTTTGGAAAAATATTTTATACTATTAACAAGTCTTACAGTAGCATTTTCTTATTGATATGTTAGTTTCATGTTAAATAAACTTGGCAAGGGCTCATTTTAGTCCTATGGCTATCTAGGAACTAACAGGGAAGAGTAAGATGTGGACATAAGATAGATTCTATAGGGCAATGATAATCGATGCTAGTCAGGCATGAGTGTCTCCTGCAGAGCTTTTTAAAGATACGAAGAACCTGGCCCTAGTCCTTTAATATTTTGATTCAACAAGTGGGAGCCTATTCGCCTTCATTTTAAAAACTCCCCAATCATACTAATGTAATCAGGATTGAGGATCAAATTTTCAGAATTTAGCTCAGAGCCAATTAAGCATACCAGAAAGACACTGTTGAACACAGAACTCAAGATTCCTAAAACGGTACACAAAAAGTATGCCTAATTCTAAGGTATTACCACATTGATTAAAATAGGATTTCATTCAGGGTATGTCCAATCACTAAAGTTTTAGTGGATTTTATTTATTTTGCTGGGGGAGGGCAGATGGAGAGGGAGAAAAATCTTCAGCAGGCTCCACACCCAGTGTGGGCCCAACACGGGACTCAATTTCACAACCCTGAGATCATGACCTGAGCTGAAATCAAGAGTCAGATGCTTAGCTGACTGAACCACCCAGGCGCCCCTAATGAATTTTATTTTTAAGAAATTTAAATAAACATTATATTGGACTAGTTATCTCCCTAGCATCCATTCATCACTTCCTTCTAATAGTGAACATACTCCTTTCCATCTCTTATCTAATGTAGTTTGGGAGGTCACCCACTGCCCAACTCTCGGGCTTAAGCTAAACAGTACATCCCATCCCTGTGATTGGTTCTGGGATGGGCAGGTAACCTAGTGAGACACAGGAAGTTTTAAGAGGGCAATTATGTGAAACCTGATTATGATACTGACACACAGAAGAGAGGATGGGGGGGATTGGGGGGTGGGGTGGAAGAAGTAGAAAGAGAGAGAAACCAGGACTTTAGTGGTACTATTTGAGTCACTGGATCAAGCCATGCCTAAAGACAGGCCTACTCTCTGGATGGTCCCCTACTGCTCAAGCCACTTTGAGTTAGTCTGCATTCACTTAAAACCGATGGAATCTTAACAGATGCAAAGTATTTATTCAATGTAATCTCTGATTCTTCTTAGGTAATTTCAGTTAATTAAATGAAGGTGTGGAAGTTTCCTAAAAAGGAAACTTCTCTTCATATTTTTACTATAATTTCACACACTTCTTTGTAATTCTACTCCCCTGAGTTACTTGTTTTTTTGAATGCCCTAAGAACATACACTGCTACATATTTGAAATGGAAACCAAAGACAATAAAAGATGAAATGATCTGATGAAATACAGAAAACAGACAAAAATATATCCTCTGACCTCACCCCAAAATATACCCCTCAACTCACTTGCATCCAGTGAGTTTTTTGGATAACATTTTCTAAACCAGTGGCCTTGAAATTTTAGTGTGTTTTAAGACCTCTTGGGAAATTTGTTTTAAAGAAAGATTACAAGACTGCTTCCTCGTGATTCTGATTCAGCAGATGTGGTTCAGTGGATCCAGTGTTGAGCCCAGTGAATAGACTACGTTTATAAATCTACCTTAATGATGAATGGTCATATATGGGATTTTAAATATGAAATATTACATACTTGGAAAGAGGGGGACAAATTTAAAGGCAAAATCATTCATTTTATGAATATTCTTCCAAAAAGGTAAATTTAGGTTAGACGCATAAATGTGAACTCATGAACTTGTAAGCTTGAAACCTGCTACCAAAATCCTTGGTTGTAAGCCACAGTGAACACTCTTGGTTACATACTCAACAGCCATTCCCAATCTGTATAATTTACAAAAGCCTTTTCTTCTATGATTATTTCTTTTTTAAGAATATTCAGTCGTTTTGAAATGGAAATAATATGTTATCAAATCTTCCTGAAAATACTAATTAGGATTAGTTTTTACTTTTCTTCTCGTCTCTGCAATATATACTCTTCCTGGAGGGTACTTTTTTTTTTTTTTTTAATGTTTGTTTATCCTGGGTTTTCTCTTTCCTGTTGGAGGTTTTCCCTTAGTGTCTCCTGGGCTATGCTTGCCTGTTCATATTTAAAAATGCACCACTAAAAAGTTGATCAAGAACTCTGTACCTTTAAACACCATTTGCTCACTGATTGGCATAAATGTGATTAGATGGGGACCAGGCAATTTCCTTGGGGAACTCCTAAATATCACTGTGAGGTCAAGGTCTTAGCTTGGAATCACTGAGTTTTTCCAGAGAAGAAACCTATGATATTTACTGCCCAGATATAGTCACAAGCCTGACGCTATTCTTCGGGCCAAAAGGGAGATATAACTGCACACTTTACAGACTTGTGGTGACTCTCGTTTTTAATCCTCAGACTCACGCCCTCCCCTCTGCTGTCCCCAGAAGTGTCTATGGTTCTGTGGATCACATCAATTCGCTCCTTCTTTGTGCACTTTTCACTAGGTTTCCTCCACTCTGCTGATACCCTCGTTCCAGCTATCTTTGAGCTTATGGGTACAAATGTCAATGTGTGTGTATTTATTTTTTTAACCAAGATACTAGCATTGAAGTGGAGATTACAGGAAGAAGAAGAAATAAACATATGTGGTTGGTCCACTATCTTTAAGAATAAACAAACCATTCTTTGCATTTTCTCCTGGTACAGCCAGTATAGGCAAACTTGTTTAACATATACCAAGACTTGTCATATATTTAAGTTTTTTAAGTTCAATAATATTTTTAAGGATTTATTTATTTGAGAGAGAGAGAGAGAGCGAGAGAGAGCACGGGAGCAGCAGGAGGGGAGAGGGAGAAGCAGACTTCCTGCTGAGTGCAGAGCCCGATTCAGGGCTCCATCCCAGGACCCTGGGATCATGACCTGAGCCGAAATCAAGAGTCAGACACTCAACCGACTGAGCCACCCAGATGCCCCAAGTTCAATAATATTTTTATAAATTAAGAACCTGAAATCAGAAATTGTGATAACTGGACAAGGCTAAGTATTTAGGAAAGAGGGCGCCTGGGTGCCGCAGTCGTTAAGCGTCTGCCTTCAGCTCAGGGTGTGATCCCGGCGTTCTGAGATCAAGCCCCACATCAGGCTTCTGCGCTAGAAGACTGCTTCTTCCTCTCCCACTCCCCCTACTTGTGTTCCCTCTCTTGCTGGCTGTCTCTGTCAAATAAATAAATAAAATCTTTAAAAAAAAAGTATTTAGGAAAGACTTTGCTATACGGATTTATTACTTAAATAATATTTAAAAGAGAATATTTGTCCCGAGAGCAAATTTTTATACTTAAAAGCAGAACTTTACTTATAAGTTACTGATATGCAATTATAAATGTTAATCTACAGATAATACTAATCCTAGCAAATCTTTGTATGAAATATTGTTCACTATTATTCACTGCCCCTCGCTTATATATTTAAAAGGGTTCTAAAAAAAGAAAAAGAGAGAGAGAGACTATGCAACAGAGACCATTTGTGGCCTGTTAATTTTGGGCAGAAACTTGAAGGAACAGGGATCAGTTTGCTACATCCCCTGACAACCAGCAACGTTTCAGAAAGAACCTCTTGTATCCATCTGGATCCCAGAGTGAAGGACCCGGAACAGAGCCCTAACCTACAGTGGACACGCAGCAGGTGAAAAAGAAACCCCTGTCACTGATGAGCCATTACAGGTCTCAGGGCTGGCCGTCTCAGGATAACCTAGCCGAAAGTGCTGGAGACGTTTTGCTAACGAAATACGAGTTACCCAACATGACTGAAACTAATAAAACTGCACTTACTGAAAGGATATTTGTAATTCAGACTTAAATAATTACTCAAAATATATTTCTAAGAAGTTGTATCTTAAAAACATTAAAGCCTGAGTTACATTTAGTTCCTGAAAAAAGTTATTTTACTAGCTATTTGTATTGTTAAACACTTTTTATACTGTTGAATTAAACGACTTTTACTTTGGGGCGCCGGGGGGGGGGGGCTCAGCTGGTGAAGTGTCCTACTCTTGATTTTGGCTCAGGTCATGATCTCAGGGTGGTGAGCTCAAGCCCTACACTCAGTGTGGAGCCTGTTTAAGATTCCCGCTCCGCCCCTTCCCCTTCTCCCCATGCTTATGCGTGCTCTCTCTCTCTAAAAAAAAAAAAAAAAAAGACTTTTACTTTATTCTTTTCCAGATTGCTAATGTTCCTTCTTATTTTGAAATCTGAAAAACGCAATGCAATAATTTTTACTTATGGACTAGCACCCACTGAGGATTACTGTTGAATTAAAACACTAAATTTATCAGCACATGATAAGACCAAATAAACCGAATGAGTTAACAGTGTCAGGTTCCTATGTGTCAGATGACGTTTTAAATTCTTTACATGGATTATCTCCTTTAATTCTCACAAACATTTTCTGAGGCAGCTTTATTGTTACTATCCCCTTTTATGAATGAATACCTGAGGCACAGAGTGGCTGAGTATTGACCCAAGAACACAAATCAGCAAGAAGTGGGGAACCAAGATGTGAAGGCACCGCAGAGCCCCCGTGCTCCCCACCGCGATGCTACATGGACCCACTCAAATGCAAATACAAACTTGGTCTTGGATGCCTAACAATTTCGACATTAAAACTGTAGACTTCCACTATCTGGTAATTCTTTAATCTTTTATGAAAAATCACAAATGAGTTAGTATAAAGAAAGATTTTTTATAATTTGAATACGGCTTAAGGGACAATGCCAGCTTTCATTTCAAAGTAAAATGTATCCCCCCAAATTAAGCTAACATGAAAAATGTACTTACAATAATACATGCTATTTTCCATGAGCCAGATATCTTACTCCTTGAAAAATGAACCAAATTAAAGTTTAATTAGTTCATTTTATTTTTAATTGTGGAATAAGGAAGAGATATATAATTTTGATTATATAAATTATATACTTTGATGATACAACAGGACATAAATTAAAAAACTGTGTATACCAAACTTATTCGGTTTTCAGTTCCTATCAGCTCTATCAGCTTTTTCTGCTAGAAAAAATGTAATCAGTACTATTCTAGTCATCAGTTGCCCAAAGTGACAGACATAAAAAGACCGCTGTAAACCGATGAGATATAGCTTATATAAATAATTGTAGGTCTAAGACCAGATAAAGGAAAGATAAGACATTATTTTTTGTAAGACAAGAGAGTACCTTTTTTTTCTTAAAGAGAGAGAGTGAGCATGAATGGGAGGGGCCAAGGGAGAAGCAGACTCCCCACTGAGCTTGGAGCTGGAGGCGGGGCTGGAACTCATGACCCTGAGATCACGCCCTGAAGTGAAATCAAGAGTCGGGTGCTCAACCGACCGAGCCACCCAGGCACCACGAGAATATCTTTAAAAAGCAGTAAATAATGGCAGAATGATTCAAATTAAGGATAACCTATTTCTTTTCAAGTTAACAACTAATAATTCTAGTCTACGAAGGTTTTCACGTAGCTCATTCATTTACTCATCCCAACCTTGTGAAGAAGTCAGGTCACCTCCTCCCATCGTACCCCTGGGGCTCACACGTACACTAGGGAGAATTCGACTTTTCCCAAGAATATCTTTGCATGCTCAACACTTAGAAACATGCATTTCACCTGAACAGGAGCTTCCAGTAATGAGTAAGCACCCATGGCACGTGCAGGGCGACCACGCTCATTTTCGGTGATAGAAATCACTTAAATCTATCGGCCTAATAGAAACAGCATCAGGAATTAATATTCAGGCCTATCATGTACTATCATTTTTTTGACCAGAATTATTCTTTGCTCTGAATAGAAGTAAAATGTAACTGTCACATGGAGATTTTTTCTGGCTCTTTACGGGTCCCTACAGAGTTCATAGAACAAATGTGATGATCAGAATGAAAACTCACTAATAATAGATTTCCTTCAACTTTAATTTTTAAAAACTCAGTTCCCTTGTCCTAGGCCTGATTGGTACTTAAGCTCGTATTCCATCCCAAGAACATAAATGAGTCAAATGTAAAACTGCTTTTCTAAATTAAATTTCAGATTTTCTAATGAGAAGAACATTTTGTAATTAGTACTTATCAGTTCTCTTTAAATTGCTACTGTATGCCTAAACAGGCATTACTCTAGAAAAGTAGCATTAAACCCTGTGAAGTTCAAAATAAATGTCCCAGCAGATAAAACCACAACTCTTTTGGGAAATGCATCCTCAATCCTATTAACTCGGAGGCAAAGACTATAAGAAATATCATTACTACTGGTTGGTTTATAAAGTATATTCTGATAAAATACATTTTCATATGAATCTACCATGTTTCAAAATTAGTACCACTTTAATAATTTTTCCAGTGAAGAACTTACTATTTTAAGTTATCCGTCAAGCTTTTAAACATGAAAATCCTAAAATTGAGGATTTGGGTTTTGAAACACATCTGGCCACTGGATACTGCCCCGCTATTTAATATGAACATGACGGGGGAAGCGATTAAGAAAAAATTAAATGTTGCTTCTGTTTGCTATTTCTTTTATCTGTAAAAAGTAGGCCTCAAGAACAACCTCACTCAATGCTATTGTTCATTAATTATCAGCCACCCACCACATGAACAATAAGCACAGTGGATGTAACGCTTCTATTATTGTTCAACAACCCAGAAGCAAGGGAACTGCTCATGATAATGTACTGAAGTGCACCTTTCAAGGGAAGGACATAGAACTCCTGGTCGGTATTAATGAAGAAGGCATGTATTCAGGATGTCCACTATCTAGACCCTCCAAAAGAATAATTTTAAAAATAGTGGTCAATATTTTGAATTTGAAAGTTAAATGTTTCCATGTTTCTATGAAGTACATTACATTATCCCCTCTTGCTAATGAACTTTAGAGTGTTCTTAACGATAGAATTTGTGCCTTCTTGAACCCAAATTTATCTGTCATAATCCTTATTCCACTCTACATTGATCAAATAGTACTGTCTTTCCATAAAGCATTTGCTAATTTCTCTCATTAGTATTACAAATAATTGAAATCAGTATCTTGAAAAGTTAATTGCCTAAAATAAAATATAGGAGAAAAGGAACATAATGCCTGTACTTCAAGCTTATTCTTTAATTTTCTGGCTTATTTAAAAAAAACAACTAATACACATGAAACAAGAATGAAGTGTAGGTCGGTCCTCGGTAGTTTATAGTTTGGCACTTGCATGGTTCAGTGAAATGAATCCCAGTTGAGTTGATGTTCTTTATTCCCTCTTCTCAATATACAGAACAAACAGTTTAACCACTGAAATTTCCGTTTTTCCTACTCAATTTTTCTGCATGTTCAAAATTTCTTGAGACACAGGATTTAAACTTGATTTCTATTTGTCTTGTAAAGTAAGAATCTGATTTAAACAAAAAGCTTCCTCTTATGCTCTAATTTAGCTTCTTTCACTGAAAGATTTATCTGATAATTCTTCATGTGAGACTAGAGTTATTCCTCTTCACTGATAATATATGCTCACCTACTTTGAATAACTGTCTCTAAATAGGTCTGTAACTATTTAGTTTTATACTAAAGTGAGCCATGAGTCATATTAGTGTTACCGTCTAGGGACCTGAAATGCACACACGCAGCTTTCTCCTTCACGTAGTAACTGGTAACTGTGATCATTAGTTTATCATGAACTATCTACTTTAAATTGCTTTAGGATGAGAAAGTGTAATCTACATTTAGAAAATGTAAATTTCTGACAACAGGAGTATGTGAATGTAGTGAACATGAAAATAGAAGAAGCCAAGTTTTAAAAGACATTTGCTAATAATACAGACTAAAGTATGATTCTTAGAGGGACACACATTTCAATTACGGAGTATAAGCAATAATTTACCTGTCTTAAAAATAAAAGTCACAGTATAAATATCAAACTAAATTAATTCAGTCTATTAACGAAAAAAGAGGCTATTTTTGAGATACAGGAATTTTAGGAATTAAAGGTTGAAACTGCAAGTATCTAAAAGAAGATCATCATTTCAGTAAGTCATGAGGAAGGCTGATCCCTCTAAAAGACTGTGGCATCAAACCCTTGAATGGGAAATTATATAAACATATATGTCCCTCGTTGATTATTATTCAAAAGTAACACTTCACGATGTGTTCCTACTAAATTACTCTAAGATCATGCTTATTGGATTCTAGGTCATAAAAGATTCCTCACAGGGCTATTTTAAGGATACTGATACCTATCAGGGAATAATGTTATATGGACCTTAGCAAGAATTTTAGAACTATTGGGTTTACCCGAACATGTTAATGAATCAATTTAACAAGTATTCACTGAACACCTATGTTCTAGGTTCTATGAGAAGTAAGTATAAATAAAACCATATAAGTCAAAACACATAGACTCTATTCTCAAAGTATTTAAAACCTAGAAGGAAGACATAGAACAAGTTCAATAACAAGAAAATGTATGACTAGCCGCAGAAACAAGCACCAGGGCAATAACTCAGAAATAACATGTACCACACGCACCCACTCGCCCAGCCATCCGACCAACATTCACAGGGCAATAACCAGTACTCGATACTTGGTATACAAACACAGCTAAGATCAACTCATTTAAATTTATATTAGAAACAATCTAACAAATTTCTATAAAGATGGGATTTAAATTAGACTTCAAATAACATCTGAGATTTAAATATATTCAAATTACAATCGGGACTGACATTTTAGAACAATGTAAATGAAGGCAAATCCCTGATGATATTGGCCAGGTCTCTTGCGTTAACATTCATTCTGTTATGCTCTGTACTGCCTCCCTACCACAAACTCCATCACGTCCCTCCTTTTCTGAATCTTTTCCCTATGCCTTCTGGTCCTCCTGGTTTATGATGAACTCCTCCAGAACTTGAGTTTCTTGTCTGAACCCCAGCATCTTACTTCAACCAAAACCCAATTCCTCCCTGAGGACACATCATCCTCCGCAGACTTCTCGTCCTGGTTATCCCCTCACGCCTGAAGTGCCGTGGGGTCAAAAAGCACCTACTAAGTACCTCTAGCACTACAGCTTCAGTCCCATCACGTTTTCTGTAGGTCAGAAGTCCCAATGGGCTCACCTGGGTTCTCTGCATAGGGTCTCTCAAGACTGAAATCGAAGTTTCAGCGAGGCTGGCCTACGACCTGAAGGCTCTGGCCAAGAATCTACTTCTAAGCGTATTCGAGATGCTAGCTGAATGCAGTGCCCCCCCATCTTCTAGCCTAGCTAGTCACACTGCATACATTGTGCTAACTAAATACTGTCTGTATAAGGAAGGGTTGTGTATGTTTGTGAGAGACAGAATGAAGTCACATTATTTACAAATCAGAAGAAAAAAGTCTATTATTAAGAAATCTAGCAAGCTGAATGAGAAACACAACTGGACTGAGGAAAGGTGGAGAGGTATTCCAGGCAACTGTTACACACAGGAAAGCAGTGCCAAAAACGCAGGTGAAGAAGGTAACCGGGGTTCTACACTAGGAAAGAATGCCATATGAACACAGTTGAGCATATGAGAAGAAGTCCAATTATAAGAGGGATACACCGTGGCAGGAAGGGTAACTGATAACACTCTAGCTGTTGGTATGGCTTAAGAGATCACTAAAACAAGTAAATAATAAACCCTATGGCTATTTCAACATGATCAGTCAGGGTTCTATTTGAAAACACTGGAAGCTAACTGTCAGTGGAATAGTAATTTCCTAAAGGAATCGGGATGACTAGAGAACAGGCTTATGGGTAAGCTTCTAAGAACAAAACCTAAAACCATCCTGCAGAACTGGCCTGGTGAGGGAATTTTGCTGCTGGCCCCAGTGGACACTTATGTGCCAAGGTCTTTTCTCTCCTGCAACTGTCGCGGTCTCGCACCAAGACTGTTTCTGCACCAGCAAAGCTACTGCAGAATAACCGCTGTCTCTGCGGATCAGATTCCCCCACCATCGGCCTCATGCAGACACGAGGTGCGTGTGGCACTTGCTTCTCCTCTGTTCGGTCTGCACTGAGGTTTCCTGGAAATGAGTAAGAGTGGCAGAGCCTTGGGGGCATGGCTCCTGCCCTAGCTACCAGTCAGACTGGAAAGTGAACTTCATACCTTGCCCTTAGGGAGGGGGGACTAGTAGTTGGGACTTTCTCAGACATTAGAAGGTGGTTGAAAAGATAGGGAAGAGTAAGAAAACATAATGTGCGAACAAAACATCATATATTTAGCACATAAAACTCATCTAAGATCCACCCATTTCTGTTCTTACCTAACGCCTTTCCCAATATAAATTAGTAGAATTGGAACATCAGAGATACATAGGACATATGGTTTAATTCCCTCAATTTACTAATGAGAAACCTGATGCCTAAAGGGATTAGATCATTTATCCAAGGTTATAACCACAACTAGTAGAAAGAACTCATGTTTCTTCAACCCTTTGTATATTTTCTATCATTCAGGGATCAAACTGGATCTTTATTTTAAAGTTCAACTTAAAATCCTACCTTACGGAAAACTCAGGATTTAGTTCTCAAAAAATCATTGGGTGATACTGGTCATTTTTCTCTCAATGTACTGACTTGATCAGTTCCTGAAAAACCAGCTATGAAGTTAAATGTTACATCGTAGAATTCTATTTTTGTGTTATTAGCCATGAAAGTAAACTATAACTAAGCTCCAAATATGTTTTAATCATAGTATATACATTTTTTGACTGGATTGAAACTGCTCCTTGTCTAAAGACTAATATTCTTGCAACAACGAGTAATTATTTAAAAGCTACGAGAATAAATGTTTCATTATGAAAGAACGTCTCACTCATATATTACATTTTACAGATTTAAAGCTAAAATCACCCATGTAATCTATAATCACATGATTTCTCCATATGGTTAGTATCAAAACTTAAGCAAAGGGAGTATTAACACTGCAGCATACACAGAATACATAAATTCTAGTAGTATTTTATTATGATAAGACAACTGATAGACAGAATTATGAATCTTGACCTCACAACTGTGGTGTGCTGAATTACTTTTGGTACAGAATCCAAAAACAAGCAATGAGATTTTGAGAAGACAGAACAGGAAAGAAGATAAGAGTGAAGAATAAAGAACAATTAAACACAGGCATTAAATTAGAAAAGTGTGGCAATGTAGAGAAAAAATTCTCCAAGAGCAGAAGATGGATAGTTTTATTCAGATTTAAATGTTATGTCTTAGAAGCTGTTTGTCTAGCACTTTCTTCTTTTTGTGAACACGCCTCCGAAATGTATTGTACTGGTTGTCAGAAATACAGAATCGATGACCATAAGCTAATACACGTAATGTAGGTGTGTACAGAAATAATTAAGTTTGACCAGAGATAAAACCATATTATTTCCTATGCATTCATTTTCTTTGTGAAATGAATATAATTAATACAGAATTGGGGACAGATAATTCCAAGTAAATAAACACAAAATACATACCTCGTGATGATAGTCATTCTCTTCTAATTTAAATCAGGTATTTCTCTAAAAGAATGTATTTTCCACAGATCAACTAGTCATCACTCAGACCAAATCATGAAAAAGTTTAAAATCCTATTAAGAATTGCAGACTATTCAATCTTATAAAAAGTTATCTTTTTCCCTCTGAAATATTGTCTGGACTTTGTTTTCTCTCTCCTCTGATAAACTGATAACTGTATTTTTAAAAAGGACACTGCCCCAAAATGGGAATTCTGCAATTTAAAATTATAACAAGTTATCAATTAAGGCTAAATACTATCCTACAAACCAACAGGGATACTATATTATCACCTTTTGGTTTTAAAAATGTTGAAATCATCTAGCTAAAATAAAAACATCTATTGTAAATGATGGTCCTGTAAGATCAAATGTTCTGGTATAAATTCAGTGAGGCTCTGATCTGATCTGGGACTTACGCTTAAACCTTTAAAAGCTTAAAAACAACCCTAAAATAATATACTTCTACTTAAAAATATACATCCATTCTAAAATCTCTGTATTTGTATTATAAAAATGCTTTGAATTCGATATGACAGAGAGGAATAAATATAATTCATAATTTACATTTATAGCATATCACAGATTTTTCTCATAATCTAAATAACTCTGTGACATAATATATCTCCCGGGTTTAAAGAAGCAGTTCAGCTCGCTTGTGCTTTGCAATGTCTTGTGGGAATTTAGTTAAAAATATGGAGAGAGAGAGAGAGAGAGAGAGAGAGAGAGAGACTTATATGTGATCAGGACCTGGAGGAAAAAAAGAGAAAAGGGAGAACGGCTAGCTCACAGACCAAGCTTGACTATTCTCCCGGATATACTGCAAAATCTTTGTTTAAAAGGGTGCACAGCATAACAAGGCCAGGTTTTCTTTTGAACCTTTAAAAAATAATTTCATAGGGGTTCTGGAAAGATAATCAGTCATGACCTGGGCAGCAGTACATTTTCTATAAAAGCAAATAATTTCTGCAGTATATTAAGTAAGATACGGAGCTAGATCTTGCTGTATCACTTAGTTTTAACCTGGAAAGAAAACAATAAATTCTACAAGGAGTTCACTTGATGTAATAATCAATCATCTAATAAATATTTAACAAAGGAACAAACGTGTAAGACACTGGACCTGACTCTGTGAAGGATAAAATACATAAAATGAATCACATATAATCTTCAAGGGCAACTTTCATAGAATGAGAAAAAATTATACCTACCTATCCAGGACTTAGAAATTTTGTAAAGGTATGATTCTTACATTAAAAAAAATTGGAAACGTTGTTGGGTTGATGATGGATTTTAAAAATTATGTATGTTACATACCACGACATAAACATATTCAGGCTATTTGATCAGATACTCACAGAATGATTGTAAGAAGGTTCCAATATCACAGGTAATGACATTTTCCCTTGAAGATTCAATTTTGTTAAATAAAAAATCTTTTCCCCCACAATCTTTTCTTTTTTCATGCGATGTACACCATACAGTCTAAACCGAACTGCATAATTTCCAATCATCTCAGATTCAACATGATTAAATTTGAATGTTTCTGTGAAGACAGGGCATGGTCCTCTCTGGATGCTGGTTTTTGCTCTCTGTTTCTTTATAGGTAGAAGAACAAGGTGTACTTGCCATGAGTTGCCACCTGTCCTGTTATATGTTGGGATATCTGTGACAGCTGTCACTGTTACCAGAAGCTTCTGTTCTTGTGAGTCATAGTCAAAAGTCACATCCAGTGTGCCATATTTAGCTTCTGGCTCAGGATCAAAAGGTTTAGGAAGCTGTGAAGATGATCCTTGAGCTGACATATCCTACGAAAAGCAAATTTAAATGTTTTCAGTTTTTAACTCTATTATTTAATCTAGCATGTAAATAAATACCTGACATTTCTTTAGGAAGATGATGTGAAAACTGTCCTGATTTGCTGTCGGAAAGAAAGAATAGCAGTTAACAGTCAACTACAATCAAAAGATACTCTACAGGGCCAGGGTAGTAACAGTAGTAGGCTAAACTCAAAAACTTACTATAACAAAGAATTTAGTATCTCCCATTGCAATTTTGAGAAATTGGATATGTGTCTTTATGATGAGAATTGAAAATACATACTTCAATGTGTATCTCTCTTCCTTTTGTAGGCAACGACTACATTTTACATACATTATAAACAACGCAATTGATAGCTCAGTATTAGGGTGGCAAGAGAGAGAATGTAAATATGAGTACAATGCCATCAAAAATTTTGGTCCCATTTTCAAAGTTTGTTCTAAAACGCCCCCATCTGTACTAGAATGTAAACACATTTAGGCTTGGAAATCAATGGAAATGTGAAATATGAAAGGATAAATCCAAAGGCCTCAAAAATATTTGCAGCCAAACACTTATTTTCCATCACACACACACACACACTTTTTACACTTTAAATTTTAATCTGAATTTAAAACTATGTATTATTCCTAATCTTAATTACTGTTGAAAATTGCTGACTATACATTTCAAAAGTTCAAGAAAGACTGAAACTATACATTTTGATAAGATCGAAAGAAATTATCCTGGAGTTGTCTCAAATTCCTGCCAGTCTAACTACCTCGAAAGTAACAGGAATGTCAGCTAGTTACCGACAGTACCAAACCCAGGTCTCTGACCTTTCAACTATACCACTTTGCCCCGTCAAGTATTTTAAATAAATGTCTTCTATTTTGAAATGTGGACGAATTTTATAATTTTCTAACTGTTTCTGAATTTGTCCTTAGTGCCTATGGCAGCAGTCACTACTACTAGTCTCAGTCCTCCCTTTTTGCATTTCCGAGAACTACCTGAGTTTTAGGCAGAAAAACACGGCCTGGCAAACTCGGCCTTGGTCAACGGGAGGCAAACAGAAGTCATGTCTGAACCATCCGGTCAGGTTTACACAAGACATTGCTTGCCCTTCACTCTCTTTCTCAGTCTTCTCACAAGCAGATATGCAGGTAGGATGCGTGGCTCTGCCTGGACCACGTGCACTAGGACATTACTTTAGGGGATGGCAGGGTGACCAAAACCAACAACAACGACATCAAAACCCTGGGCACCTGAACGATGTGGTAGAGCAAAGCCACCTACTCACCCTGGACTGTCGTTAAATGAAAGACAATCTTTGGTCGCTTTTAGCCACTGTATTGGTCTCTTGTTAAAGCAGCTTAAGACGTACCTATTTTATTATGTGCCGGGCCGTATTTTAGGTGGGGGGTGTGCAGTAGACAACCAAAAATATTCAGGTCTTTTACACCTTATAAATCTTACACGTCTACTTATGGTGACCTGCTTGGTCCCATGTATGAAAAGAAAGATTACAAATGAGGAACAATACTTGGGGCGAGGCAACAAACTCTTAAAGAAGTCAGGGTTTTTTTTTTAATGGAATATGATGAAATCAGGGTAAACATATTCTTACTCTGTCAAAAAAACTGACAGCCTAGATCACAATGTTTTAATGTATGCCACTTCATAATTGGCAAAGATGATTAATTACGTGGCTTTGATTTTTTCAATCAAATACTTTCTAAAATAGCATCATAATAGCTAGGATTTTCAAGGAAGTAAAAAATTTCATAAGGTCTCAAAGAGGGTTAAAAGGGCGGGCCTTTACAGATAAAAACTATTTGTGTTCTGTAACAGGCAACTAGCAAATGACTCTTCCTTTCAAGGTGTCTGATTAACGTTTTGAACCATTGTTAGCCAGCAACAGGTTGTCAATAGAGTTTGTGACTTCCTTGCCAGGGAACTTTCCGGAACCCTCACTCCTATCTCAGTTCAGTCATGTATGCGGAAGGGCTCTAACATAGCTATCTCCTGGATAAACCAAGAGGACAGTAAGAATTTTCTATTTGATAAATAACATCCATTAAAGGAACAGTACTAAGCAAAATAAACTTGAAAAAACACAAGATTGGGCTTTATAACGGGCTATAAAAGGACCTAGATATTGATATAATGTGCTTTTGCTGTATTGTTTGAATATATTCAATTCTGCTATAGAGACACAAAAACAAGCAGCATACAAGAGACTCATCAGTGTTAACAGAGAGCAAGCTGCCAGCTTCTAAAATATGGGCAAAACTCAAAGGCTGTATTAACTATAATGAATAAGGAAGTAACTTGAGAGACAGGCAAAATTCCGAAGATACAGTAACTACAGACAGTAACTAAGTTAATAACTTGGATTATATGCCAAAGATAGACATAATAAATCAAAAATATTATAGAAAAAATGAGTACTACCTAGAGAAAGGGATGTAAAGCCCAAGCCATGATCATGTCACCTCTGAGCTAATAGCTGTGTCACCCATGTGTTCCTTAGATCGAAGTGCAAATAAAAAGGTTAACTGGCAAGTTTCACTGATGACCAGGAGGAGTACTCGTCCCTACATCTCTCCCAGAAAACACAGTTTTTGGTCCTTGGCATCCTTGTTCAAATCTCAACTGTTAGGGCCCCTGGCTGGCTCAGCCAGGAGAGCATGTGACTCTTGATCCGGGGGTCATGCGTGCAAGCCCCGCACTGGGTGTAATTACCTAAAAAAATCTCAACTCTTGCCCTTGTTACCACACCATATAAAGGGAAGAGCGATGGGGCAGAGTGACAGGACATTTGGGCATTACCTAAATCAAGGCTCACACGGTGTGTTCCTGCCACCTGTACCTACTGGCATCCTATCCTAGGTGTGTTAACCTAGCTCATCTTGTTCCTCTTACTTCTTACTTTACATCTGAAATAAATTAAACGCACACACGCACGCGCACACACACGTAATCTGAGCATCCGAATTTGGTCCACGAGTCCTCTGAAATAGCGTGCCTGGTGGTGTAACCGGGAGGGTACCCGGGCATCGAAGTAGTTTCCCACACAATGGTTTAGGTCAAAAGGGGCACAGAAGAGAGTCGGTTAAGAGCACTGTGTGTGCGGTCGGGCCGACCTGGGTTTGGAGGACAGCGCCACCATCTGAGCGGTGCTCACACGCGGGCAAATGCTTCACTCTCGGAGTCTGAATGTTTTTGTTTGTAAAATGGAAATAAGTTCCTGAAGATGAGGGTACTAAGGCGCAATGTGCTGACTGGAGAGCTTATAGCAAAATCTCTGGCGTGACTGTTGCCAGCTATCGTTGTTGTCAGTTCCACGCTGCAGGCTTCACCGCCAGCTTGTTGGCTACCTCTCGGGCGTGGAAGCCTACAGAACAGTGGTCTCAAATACATTCAGGCACAGGGCACAGAGAAGGATTCCGTGTGGAAAATCACGGAATACTGATGTACTAAATTTAAAATACCAACGTGGAATTTTCTGCTGAGTTAGATACTGTATTAGAATACTAGAAACAGTAGAAAAGTAGTAACAGATAACATGTTTTTAGAAAAACTTAAAATTAAGGGAATTCTGTTTCTAGCTCTACCTCCATTATTTAATTTTGGCAGTAGATGAAAATTCAGCCAATTAAGAACACTGACACACTACGGTATTAGGAAATGTTGTCTGGGACAAAAGTCGTAAAAACCTGCAATCTAAAAGAAATAAATCCTAAAAGTACATACTACCTAATGGAAACCTTTAAATCACCTTTACAGTTTTCATCGTAAAAGGAAGATTAAAACAAATCCTTTTTAGAACATGGAGGACTTCAAAAGTTCAACACACTGATTTTTGTTGTCATTTTCACATTTTTGCTTCAAAATAGGAAATAACTTAAAACACAACCAACAACGACTCCAAATGCACGATGCAGCGCAGTCAAGTTTCATGAGCAAAGCTGAGCATCACTTATCCCTTCCCTGTTCCATATGAAGGTGCAAAAACATTATTTTTGGTAAAACCTATAAAACACGAATGAGCAACCTCCCCAAAGTAAAAATATCCCAAATAAAAGAATTTTAAAAATAAAAAGCACATAAATCGGAACCTCAAGATGAAAGAAACAGGTAAGTAATTCCAGAATGTTTTGTATAAAATGTGAAAATAAAAAAAGACCTCTCTTGAGGCTGAAACCGGGGGAAGATAATATGTTTCAGTATCTTGTGAATTGCTCTCATTTTTACCTACCCATCCTCCTTTTGGGGAAAAGGGAGGGTGGTGGGTGGAGAATGGTTGGGACGGTCCCGCTAAGTCTGCCGGGTAAAGAGGAGATCAAGGATAACACTGGTACCATAAGTCACAAAGGACGGGATAGTGATAAAACCTTCTTACCAAGAGGAGAAGCACAGGGTTATCACCCTCCAATAACATCCACGTAAAAAGCTCTAGGTGCTGTTTTACTTACTTCCGGGCTCAGGACTGCAGTGCTGTCACTTGGCACATCTTCTTCAAATCCTTTATTAGGAAAACTTTCTATTTCATGACCTGTGCTTCCTTCACTTGGGCACTTGTTATATGAGCATCTTGGACTGTTGCTGCAGTGGGAAAATTCACATTTACTGTCCCCAATTTCTGAGGGCGTACATGAGAGATGGGGAGAACCACTGTCATCCTGATACGGTGGTGGCTGCAACTCATCCAGTGGGGGTGTTCTTCTCATTCTCTGAATGCAGTTTCCTGACAATGATTAAGAATCTGGTCACTGTTTCCAATTAGCCTCAACATGCAGAACAGTCCACAATTACTGTAAAGAACTTTAAAGAAACTGGATTAAAAAATGGGTGGCAACGTAACTAGTAGATTCACTCATGAGTTTCCTTCTTCCCTAGTGGAGAGACGCAGAAATAAAACAGCCCGGTTTCCCATTCCTCTCCTCCCGCACAGTAAGATTAGGAAAAATAAGTCACATATGCGGAGAGGTGCTGTGATATACCATAAAGATGGGCGAGCGATACATATTAATGAGATAGTTTAGTTAGTTCGTTCTTTCTTTCACAACCATCTGGAAGCACACGCATATTTTGCCTACTCCCCTGTGGTGTCTGGCCTCTGCAGCCACACTAGGTACAAACACGGGAGGTACCACAAACATAAAAACCTCATTTATTTTCTTCAGCTACTGAGATGGACTGAGTAGCATTTCGGCTCAGCAGTCTCAGAAACTGTTCCTCCACACCCACCCAAGACCCAGAATCCTAAAACGAGGGGCACTGGGAGTCTAGGCCTAATCCCCATCGAGGAGAAGCCGAACACTGCATTTCAGCTAGTCTCCCCGATCAGGCGGCCACTCCCTGCCCCACTGCACCCTGCGCCCCTCCTCCTTCTAACGTATAGGGCTCCCCCTTGTCCACAGCAGGCATTTCTACCTCCAGCAACGAATCTGAAACCACGTTTTCTTTCAGTCTTAAATTATCCTTTTAATTTTTACCTCAATGATCTGTCTTGGTAGCTCAGAATAAATAGGTCTGTGAATAGGATAGAGGTGGGGGGGAGGGGGGGAGTAAAAAAATGGAGTTGAGTATACAATTTAAGAGTAGTTAAGTCTCTGTAGATAAATCCTGAATGCAATATCAAGTATTAAATTTAAACACTGCTCATTTTTTCTTTTAATGGACTGTGAATCTTCGTTCTTAAAAGGGACCCTGAAAAAAGGTATTTTGTATTATAATTCTTATAATGGAGTTCAGTTCAAATGCTCAATAGGTCTTCTGTTCTTCCTAAGACAGTAAAACTTTACATAAGAAATACAAAGCTCATTTAAAAATTATCACAATGCCTGGTTCAAATGAAAAATATTAATTTGCATGAACTTAGCACAAATTTACATATTTGCTCAGAAGCCCTAATTTTAGAAAAAGAAAACTAAATGTCTTACCTAGTGAGCCTAAAATACCAACTTTAGTTTATAAAACATAAGCAAAAGATAAAAAAGTTACTGAATTAACATACTTGAAGCTAAATTTGAGAAGGGAAGATAGATTAAATTGATACATTGCACGCAGGAGCAAATAAACACCCCAGATTTCAGAGAGGGGCTTGCAGGAAACCTTTGGTTTTCCTGATAAAAGCAGGCAGACTCAACTGGCATGCACTTTTTGTCCCTTCTCTTTCCTCCTGCCTGGAGCTGCTGCAGCCATCTTGTAACCATGAAGTCACAAGCATGACAATGAAAGCTAAGGATAAGGAAGCTGAAAAATAGAGAGCATCTGGGTAACTGAAACATCACTAAGTAGCTATCTCCAAACTTCTTGAAGCCTGAGACAAATCCCTCTAGGTTAAAAAACATAACAACAACAAAACATTGACAGTTGGATTTTCTGTTTCCAAATATATTCTTTATTGATACTTTCAAAGTTATTTAACCAATATCCTCCCCTCATTAAAAATGTATATTTAAATCAGCCATTGAATTATAAATTAAACAGCATTACCTAGTATTTGCTGTAATATGAAGTCAATTAAAAATTTCCCAATGTAGTGGTTTTAGGAGTCAGCATACCATCTTTTCTTTTACGTTTTTGTTTTTTTTTTTTAAAGAGAGGTGATCTTTCCCAGATCTCAGACCTGACTGCTCAGCATATTATCACACAGGTCACAGGTACATATCTATTCCTCAAACCATCCCTGATGGGGGGTGGGTGGGATTACCACAATTGACTTAGATTAGTCAGAAGCCATCAAAGTGAAGCTGGGGATAGAGTCAGCTTCAATTTCCCTATCTACATGGAAGAGAGTAGACGCCACTCACTAAGAAAAAAAGAAAGAGAACTTGAATGAATAAAATGAGATACGAAGACGGAGACATTACAACTGATACTACAGATATAAGAGATCATATGAGATTACTATGAACAATTATATGACAACAAATTGGACAACCTAGAAGAAACAGATACATTCCTAGAAACATACTAGCTACCAAGACTGAATCACAAAGAAATAGAAAATGTGAACAGACCAATAACTAGTAAGGATATTAAACCAGTAATGAATAGCCTCCCAACAAACAGATGTCCAGGGCCAGATGGCTTCACTGGTGAAGTTTACCAAAACTTAAAGAAGAATTAATACTAACTCTTCACAAACTCTTACAAAAAACAGAAGCAGAGGGAACACTTCCCAACTCATTTTACCAGGTCAGCATTACCCTGATACCAAATCCACGCAAGGACACTACAAGAAAACTACAGGCCAATATCCCTAATAAATATAGATGTAAAAATTCTTTTTTTAAATAATTTTTTTATTATATTATGTTAGCCACCATACAGTACATCCCTAGTGTTTGATGTAAAGTTCCATGATTCATTACTTACGTACAACACCCAGTGCACCATGCAATACATGCCCTCCTTAATACCCATCACCAGCCTATCCCATTCCCCCACCCCTCTCCCCTCTGAAGCCCTCAGTTTGTTTCCCAAAGTCCATAGTCTCTCATGGTTCATTCCCCCTTCTGTTTACCCCCACTTCTTCTTCCCTTTCTTCTCCTACCGATCTTCCTACTTCTTATGTTCCATAAATGAGTGAAACCATATGATAATTGTCTTTCTCTGCTTGACTTATTTCGCTCAGCATTATCTCCTCCAGTCCCTTCCAAGATGCAAAAATTCTTAACAAAATATCAACAAACCAAATTCAACAACACATGAAAGGCATCATACAACATGATCAATTGGGATCTATTCCAGGGATTCAAGGGTGGTTCAACAACTGTAAATCAGTGGTGTAATATAATATATTAACAAAATAAAGGATAAAAATCATATGATCATCACAGTTGATGTAGAAAAAGCATTTGACAAAATTCAACATCTATTCATGACAAAAACTCTCAAGAAACTGGGTAGAGAGAGAATGTTAGTCAACATATTGAAGGCCATATACAATAAACCCCTAGCTAACCGTATATTCAACAGTAAAAAGCTGAAAGCTTCTTTTCTAAGATAAGGAACAAGACAAGGATGCTGACTCTTACCACATGGAAATCCTAGCCAGAGCAATTAAGCAAGAAAAGAAAGAAAAGGCATTTAAGATGGAAAAGAAGTAAAACTGTCTCTACTTCCAGACCACATGATATTATATGCAAAAACCCTAAAGACCCCACCAAAAAACTGTTAGGACTAATGAATGAATTCAGTAAAGTTGTGGGATACAAATCAATATAAAAAATCAGTTGTATATCTATATACTAACAACAAACTATCAGGAAGGAAATTTTTTAAAATTTCATTTACAATTGCATCAAAAAGAACAGAATACCTAGGAATAAATTTCATCAAGGAGACAAAAGATCTACCTGCACAGCTAACTAAGAACCACAAGATACTGAGAAAGACACAAAATAAATGGAAAGACATTTTAGGCACATGGATTGGCAGAAGTAATATTGTTAACATGTCCATACTACTCAAAGCAATCTACAGATTCAAAGTGAACTCTATCAAAATTCCATTGGCATTTTTTCACAGAAATAGAAAAAAACAGTTCTAAACCTTGTATGGAACCACAGAAGACTCCAAAAGCCAAAGCAATCTTGAAAAAGAAAAAGCTGGAAATACCACGCTTCCTGATTTCAAACTATATCACAAGTCTATAGGAGTCAAAACAGTATGGCATTGGCATAAAAACAGATACACAGATCAAAAGAACAGAGAGCCCAGAAATAAATGCATATATTGCCAATTAATTCATTACTGCCCAGCCAAGGATATACAATGAGGAGAGGATAATCTCTTTAATAAATGGTGATGAGAAAATTGGACAGTCACATGCAAACTAATGAAATTGAATCACTATCTTATAAACAAAAAACCAACTCAAAATGGATTAAAGACTTGAACATAAAGCTTGAAACTATAAATCTTAAGTGCGAACATAGGGAATAAGCTCCTTCACACTGGTCTTGATAATGCTAGAAGCAAAGGCAATAAATCCAAAAATAAACAAGAGGGACTATATCAAAATAAAAAGCTTCTGCACAGAAAGCCATCAAGAAAATTATATATAGACAACCTATGGAATGGAAGAAATACTTACAAATAATATATCCAATAAGGGGTTAATACTCAAAATATATAAATAACTCCTACAACTTAACGGCAAAATAGCACTCTGATTTAAAAATGGGCTGAGGAACTAAATAGGCATTTTTTTTCAAACAAGACATCCAAATGGCCAATAGGTACATGAAAAGGTGGTCAACATCACTAGTCATCAGGGAAATGCAAATCAAAAGCATAATGAGATATTTCACACCTGTTAGAATGCCTAATATCAAAAAGACAATGGATAACAAATGCTGGCTAGGATGGGGAGGAAATGGAACCTTTGTGCACTATTGGTGGGAATGTAAACTGGTAAAGCCAATTTGAAAACAGTATGGAGATTCCTCAAAAAATTAAAAATAGAACTACCATATGATCAAGCAATTCTACTTCTGGGTATTTATCTGAAGAAAATGAAATCACTACCTCGAAAAGATACCTGCACCCCATGTTCACTGCAGTATTATTTATAATAGCCAAAACATGCAAACAACCTGAGTGTCCATCAATGGATGAATAGACACACACACACACACACACACACACACACACACACACACACTGGACTACTATTCAGCCACAAAAGAGAAGAAAATCCTGTCATTTGCAACAACGCAGATGAACCTAGAGGACAAGTGAAATAAGTCAGAGGAGAGAGAAAAATACTGTATGATGTCACTTCTATGTGGAATCTATAAAATCTGAACTCAGAGATGCAGAGAACAGATCGGTCATTGCTAGAGGTGGGGATGGGGCGGTGAAGGAAATGTGTGAAGGTGCTTTCCAGTTACAAGATAAATTAAGTCCTCGAATGTAATGTACAGCATGGTGACAGTTAACAATAATGTACCGTAGGCTTGAAACTTGCTAAAGGAGAAGATCTTCAAAGTTCTTATTAGAAGAAAAAAAATGTGTAACTATGTGAGGTGACTGATGTTAACTAACCTTATTGCAGTAGTCATTTTGCAATATGTATATATCACGTTCTATGTTGTGCTAATACCTTGGACTAATATAATGTCATGTATCAATTATATCTCAATAAAACTGGAAAAAGAAAAGAATGACTAAACACTTCCCTTTCAAAATCTTATACACTAATTGGGAGTATAAAAATACATATACACATGAAACCAAAGCAAAGAGAAAAACCAAAAGAAAACATGCCTAAAGAATATAGGGTCCAGGAAGAGGGAAGATAAAGGACACTGGCTAGAAAAACCAACACAATCAAGTCCTTGCCTTCCTTATCCTTCACTGTAAACATTATTAAAATATCTTCTCTCGGGGCGCCTGGGTGGCTCAGTCGGTTGAGCGTCTGCCTTCGGCTCAGGTCATGATCCCAGCATCCTGGGATCCGGTCCTGCATCCGGCTCCTTGCTCAGTGGGGAGCCTGCTTCTCCCTCTGCCTGCTGCTCCCCCTGCTTGTGCTCTCTTTCTCTGACAATTAAATAAAATAAAATCTTTGGAAAAAAAAATCATCTCTCTCTGTGGCTCTTTCTTCTTTAATAGCAGTTTCACTGTATTAATCCTCATGTGACCAAGACCATCTAACTTCTGTCTGGTAATAATCTTATACCTTACCTCCTTTAGTTTGCTTTTTACATCAGGTCCCTGTCTAGCTGTCAGCCAACTAGGATATATTTACACAGCTGAGCTCCAGTCATCTGGCTCTTGCTGAGATTCAGTGACCAAGGCAGAAATTACCCAAAAGACATTTAGTGATATTTAAAGATACTAAGTAAGCTCCATGAGTAGACCTCATTAGCGTTTCTGGATTTGAGAGAAACAATTTTAAAGCTGTGAATTTTGGAATATACATATCAGGATATATAAAATAATACATGTAATTTATATATTATATATAATAAATATATCATGTACTTTATATTTATTGTATATTTATATAATACTTTCCAATTATACAAACACATAACTTTGTAACATGTAAATTATATATTATTCATAAATTTGTATATACTTATATAAGGTATTATATAAATCCTTAAAGTTTTGAAAATAATAATACCATATGTTTCACTTTTCACTTTACTTCTACATTTTACTCTACAAAGTGAAGAACACCCAAATGTATCCAGAATAGGAATTTCATTTAAAAAAATGCAGTTATGAAGATTTTTCCTTTTTCTTTTTTAAGATTTATTTATTTATTCGACAGAGAGAGACAGCCAGTGAGAGAGGGAACACAAGCAGGGGGAGTGGGAGAGGAAGAAGCAGGCTCATAGAGGAAGAGCCTGATGTGGGGCTCGATCCCATAACGCCGGGATCACGCCCTGAGCCGAAGGCAGACGCCTAACCGCTGTGCCACCCAGGCGCCTCGAAGATTTTTTCCTTTTTGAATCTTTTGCAACAATATCTTCTTTCTCTAATTGGCAACTACTTCATATCATATGCACAGTATAATAACTAAGAGTTGGCTAAAATTTAACAGATATTGGAAAAATTTTAATACAACTGTTTTAAAAATAACAATTTATACTACAGTTGTTCAATTACACTGTAAACATCCAACCTTAAGGGGAAATTGCTAGTAGAACTATTGAACACCAAAATGATGATAACCTACTATTACTTTTTCCCTCATTTTACACCCTAATTCCATACCTATTTTGTGGAACCGACAGCTCCATGAAAGGACTCATACATGGAAATATTTTAAGCATGTTAGCATACCATCTGCATATTACAGAGCACCCACAAAAGAAGACAAAGTATGTTTCTACCTTACAAAAAGCCAGGATGCATGCATGTCTGGAATACGACCTGGAGCTTTTAACATACTTGAGAGTGGTTTTCTAAGTTTGAGAACCTCAGCTCTACAAAGTGGTGAACATTCTACATCGGCAGAATTCAGTTTTCAAGTGTCTATAGAAATTTGCCAAAATTGATCACATACCGTGTAATAAGTTAAGATTTGACATGTTTCACAAAACTGGAAGCATAAAGAAGGTATTTTCTGACTACAGTGAAATTAAACTAGGAATCAGAAACAAAAATATAATTTAAAAAAACTACAGAAATCTAGATAAAGTAACCAGAAATTTAAATACACTCCTTTGTAATTCATGGGTCAAAGAAGAAATCACAGTAGAAATTAGAAAATGTACTGAAAATAATGATAATAAAAACGACCTGGGAGCACCTGGGTGGCTCAGTCGGTTATGCTTCTGCCTTTGGCTCAGGTCATGATCTCAGGGTCCTGGGATTAAGCCCCACATCGGGCTCCCCGCTCAGTGCAAAGTCTGCTTCTCCCTCTTCCTCTGCCCCTCCCCTTGCTCATGCACTCTCTCTCTCTCAAATTAATAAAACTTAAAAAAAAAAATCTGTATAAATACTTGTGGAATGTGGCTAAAGCCCCGCTTAGAAGGAAATTCACAGATCTAAGTGCATATGTTGGGGAGGGAAAGGGAGTGAGGTAGGCCAAAAACAGGGACCCAATTACTCACTTCTAGAAGTTAAAAACTTAAAAAACAAACAAGTTAACTCAAAGAAAGGTGAAAGAATGAAATAATAAAGAGCAGAAATAAAACAGAATACATACACACACACGAGAGCATTAGTAAACCAAAATAAAATTCATTGAGAACACTAATAAGATTAATAAGTTGCAGGAAGAGACTAGTCAGGAAAAAAAGAGATGATATAAATTATTAATATCAGGAATAAAAAGGAAGACATCATTTCAAACCCATCAGATGTTAAAAAGAGAGCAAGCTTTTCTTTTGTCCTCTCCTTTTTTGGAAATTTCAGTCCTAAAGCTAATCAGTGGGGCTGAAGGAGGCAGTAGTCTGCACTGGTAGTGGCATATGTCAGAGCCTGGGTGGGCTGAGGATGTCTACGCATGGGAGAAGCCTAGCACACTATTTTGGAGCCCAAGAGAGACAAGAATGGCATCCATGTCCATATAGGGCAGCCCAGCGTGAGGTGTCAGAGCTCACACAGGGTAAAGAGGGGTATCCATGGGGCATCCTTAAACAGCATGCTAGAGCCCAAGCTGGGTGAGAAATGCCCAGCATGGAGAGCCAGAGCCTCAACAGCATAAGAAGATTCCCCATGGTGGGGCAGCCTCGCATGGGGCAACAAAGGCCAAACAGGGTGAGCGGTGTGTCTACAATGAGGGAAAGGGGAGTCAAAGCCCAAGGAAGATCAGAGCCATGGAGGGGGGACTGGCGTGGGTTGCCAAAGCCCAGGAAGGCTGAAGAGGGAACCCACACGGAGGTGCACCTGTGAAAGTGCATGGTTGCCCTGACACAGGAAAACCAGACCTGAAGCAGGATGGGGAAGGTAGCCATATGTGGGGGTAACCTGGAGTGTGGTGTTACGGCCCAAGTGGGGTGAGGAAGGCAACTGTGTGGGGACAAGGGGGAGTCCTGGAACACAGTGTCAGACTCCAAGCAGGAAGTCAGAGCTTTGGTAGGGTGGTGAGGACAGCTGGTCTGGAGTGTCAGAACCCACGTTTTGAGGGTCATATGGACATCCGCAAGTAGGAAAGGCTGCAAGGGATAGCAGAGCCCAACTAGGGTGAGGGGTCATGCATGCAGACAGAAGGGGGGATTCATCGAATAATAAATACATTAAGTTTAACGGAAGCCAGGTCTATCTCTCTGTGTTGGAAAAGGAAGTTACAAATATGGAAAGGGGAAAATCTAGAACTGTGGTCTGGGATTAGAACTGAGGATATCAACGTGAACTCAGTTTTTAAATATTAAGTAAACAGAGCATAAATATGCATATAATATGCATATACACATAGACACCAATTCCTAAGTATCCTAGCTCTGTCCACTGAGAGGGTTTAAGAACACCTCAACAGGGGCTTCTGGATGGCTCAGCTGGTTAAGCGTTTGACTCTTGATCTCAGCTAAGGTCTTGATCTCAGGGCTGTGAGTTCAAACCCAGTGTTCAAGAAGCTGGGCCAGGAGCTGGCCAAGAAGTAGGATGTCTTTTTCGCTTCCGAATCTCTGATCAAGCAGATCCCACGAATCCTAGGCCCAGGCCTGAGTAAGCCTGGCAAGTTCCCTTCCTTGCTGACCCACAATGAGAACATGGTGGCCAAAGTGGATGAAGTGAAGTCCACCATCAAATTCCAGAGGACGAAGGTGCTGTATCTGGCAGTGGCCACCGGCCAGGTGAGGATGACAGATGATGAGCTCGTGTACAACATCCACTTAGCTGTCAATTTCCTGGTGTCACTGCCCAAGGAGAACTGGCAGAACATGCAGGCTTTATCCATCGAGAACACCATGGGCAAGCCCCAGTGCCTATACTAATGCACAGTTTAACAAACCATAGTGCGCTACCATTAAAAAAAAAAAAAAAAAGATCACCACCTCAGCGGTGTGCACACCTAGTACCCAGATCCTGGCTTCTAAATCTATCCTTCACTATAAGGTACCAGAACTCTGTGAAGAAACAGCAAATTTCAGGACTAGGGAAAGAAGTTGAGAATAAGAACGTATTCAAAGAATGAGGGGGACATGTCAAAAAGACAAAGAAGCCAGCCTGAAGGGGTTTGCACTGAACAAATCCCACAGTCTGAGCTTCAAAATAAATAGTTGAAGTAACTGATTATAACACACTGAGGGAAAGAGGAAAACTTCAGTCTATCTAGATACAGATAAATACATGAATAAGTTGAAAGAATTTTGAGGAACAGATTACGTACACAGTTACAAAGTACTTAGTTATCAAGAGCACATGCTTCCTTAATGAGGAGATCAAAGTGAATAAGGTGAGTGACGCGACAAACCACAGTGTGCGTCACCTGACAGGATTCAGTGAGAGGAACAAGCACCACTTCCCTGGTCTTCCAGCTACAGCTGCATAACCTGAATCTAATCACAAGAAATATCAGACAAATGCAGCTATTCTAAAATAGAACTGCCCTGTAATCTTCAAAAGGGAATGACTGAAGAACTGGTCTAGCCTGGAGGAGACTAAAGAGACATGACAACACATGATTTTGAATGAGATCCTTTCGCCATAATGGACATTATCTGGACAACTCTTGACCGTAAATGGATCCCGAGGATGAGATGGCAACAATAAACCAATGTTAATGTCTCTATTTTGATGGTTGTAGTGTGGTTATGTGAGAGAATATTCTTGATTGTAGAAAATCTACACTCAAGTATTGCGGGGTGATGAAGCATCAAGTCAGTGGGGAACTTACTCTGAAATAGCTCGAGGGGTAAAAAAGGATTTTGTACTATTTTTTGGTACTATTTTTCCAACTTTTGTTAATTTTGTGAATGTTTAAAAAATTCTCCATAAAAAAGACACAGTCCTATCTTTTGAAAATTTGAAAATCATAGGATACAAATTCCTAAAGAAACAAAACCTACACAGATTCAAGAAACAGGAAAGTTGTACAATCTTATACCTATTACAGAAATTGAACCCATATTTTAAAACCTTCCTAGCAAAGAAAAGTCCAGGTAAATTTACCATTTAAGGAAGAAAAATCACCAATTTCACGTGAAGTTTTAGCTAACATAAAAAAGAGGGAACACTTGTGAAATTATCTTATGAAGCCGGCATAAACTTGCTACCAGAGCCTGATACACAATTTCTTTTAAGAACAAAGCAATCCCTCTTGGGAACACAGATATAAAAATTCTACACAAAATATTAGCAAATGCAACCCAGAGTCGTATAAACAGGGAACTACATCATAACCAACTTGGTTTTATACTAGGAATAGAAAGATACTGTACAAATGCAAGGTGGATTTACTATTAGAAAATTTATCTAATGTACCGCATTAAAAGAATAAAGGTAAAAAGTAATGTGATAACTGTAATCAATTTTTAAAAAGCATTTGAAAAAAAAGCATCTGATAAAATTCATTATCCATTCATGATAAAATCTCCGCTCTGCTCAAATGAGGGATAGAAGACAAATTCCTTTATTCCATAAAGAGTATCTTTGAAAGTCCTACAGCAAACATCATATTTAATGATGAAATGTTGAAAGCTTTACCTCTGGTATTGGGAATGAAACAAGGCTGCCTATTTATCACCACATCTATTCAACAATGTACTGGAAGTCTAGCCATTGCAATAAGGTGAGAAAAAGATGTAAAAGGATTGGGAAAAAAAGTAAGAAGTAAAACTGTTATTACTCTCAGATGACAATGGAGATAACAGAAATCCCCAAATACTTTAGAGATAATCTGTTATAGTAAGTAAATTTAGCAAGGTCACTGAATATGGTTACCAATGTAAAAAGATCCATTGAATTTTTACACACGAGTAAAAAATTAAAAGGTGAAATTTAATAACAATCCCATATATACCAGATAACACCAAATACCTAAGAATAAATCTAAGAAATCACCTTGCTGTTATTTTTCATTTGGGGGTTTATAATTAGAATGTATACTCCTAGCAATTGGCAGAATCCACACTTCGGCTTTCTAAGCAATGGCTACATGGTGTAGGAAGGGACTGCTAGAAACAACTAGAGCTTCCTTTCTCCAGCAACAAATCATCCCAAGAGAAAAGGAGAGATTGGTCCACCATCAGAGACCTGAGAATTGCAAGTCTGGTGAATGTCTTCGCTAGTTTGGTCACTGTGAAAATAAGCTTGAAAAATGATGGCAGATTATCATAAACTTCTAATTAGAAGACGACTTTAACTGGAGTTGCCACTCCAGATGGAGTCTCCTTATTAAGTAAATTAAAACAGCCTTGGTATTTGATATGTAGCTTTGACGTAGCAAATGCTTTTTCCTTTGCAACAATCCAGAGAGAACAAAAGTACCATGTTGTTTTCACCTGGCAAAGACAGCAATACTTCTACTTCCCAGCTTCAGGGAAACATAATAAAATATTCTTGTTCTACGCCACCATCTGCTTGGCAGAGACCTTGGCTGCCTCAACATTCCACACTACAGGCCCTTGATCCTCCTCTGAATGACAGCAAGCTATTAGGACCTGGAGAGTAGAAGAGTTGAGAGACTGAAGTGCCTTGGTAAAATATACATGTGTGACAGAACTGAGAACTCAATCTTACGAAAATACAGGGGCTTGCCACCTCAACAAAATTCCTGAGGATACAGGAGTATGATGGAATATTCCTCCCAATGTCAAAGAGAATTTACTACCCCTTGTCTGTGTCCCACTAGAAAGAGACAAAAAGTGTGGTTGGCCTCCGAAAGCAGCACATTCTGTGTTTGAGTATACAGCTTTGACCTATCTACAAGGTAAAATAAAAAGCTTTCAGCTTTGAGTAGCACCCAGAACAACAGAAGTCTCTCCAGATGATCCAGGGTGTGGTGGAGTAAGCTTTACACTTGACCTTTAAAGACTCAGTAAACCAAATGGTCTTCAAATGTCTGTAGTAGGTGATGATGCTTGAAAGTATCGAGAAGCTCTGATGGTAGAATTGCATTGGAGGAGTCTAGATTTTTTTTTTTTTTTGGCCATATCTTTGCTGACATTTTTGCTTCTAAGATTTTAAGTCTTATTGCCAATGTGATGGGTAAAAGTTGGTGTCTTGTTTTAAATTGCACTTCCCTTGTATGTAGGGAGGAGCACATCTTTATCAACCACTTATAATTTCTCTATATTCCTCACTAGACATGTACCTCTTTGAAGTGCTATAGTAGCCTGTTTACATTAAGCACAGTGTTCATGTGCTATTGGTATTTGGTACATGCTAGCTATAGCAATCTACATATTTGATGCAATCCCTATCAAAATACCAACATTTTTTCATAGAACTAGAATATAACTAAAATTTGTATGAAACCACAAAAGACCCTGAATAGCCAAAGCCATTTTGAGAAAGAAGAACACAGTTAAAGGTATCATAATCCAGATTTCGAGATATGCTACAAAGCTATAGTATGGTACTGGCACAAAAACAGACATATAGATCAGTGGAACACAACAGAGAGCCCAGAAATAAGCGTACACTTCCATAGTTGGTTAATTTATAACAAAGGAGGCAAGAATATACAACGGGGAAAAGAGTCTCCTCAACAAATGTTGTTGGGAAAACTGGACAGCTACATGCAAAAGAATGAAACTGGACCACTTCCTCATATCATACAAAAATAAACTCAAAATGGGTAAAACAACAACAACAAACAACCCTAAATGTGAGACTAGAAACCTTAAAAAACTCCTAGAAAAAAAACATAGGCAGCAATTTCTTTGAGACTGGTCATTGAAACATTTTCCTAGATATGTCTCCTTAGGCAAAGGAAACAAAAGAAAAATTAAACTACTGGGATTACACGAAAATAAAGACCTTGTATGTAGCGAAGACACCATCCACAAAACAAAAAGGCAACCTACTGAACGGGAGAAGATATTTGCAAATATCCAAAATATACAAAGAACTTAGAGAACTCAGCCTGAAAAAAAACCCAACTAGTCCAATAAAAAATGGGCAGAGAACCTGAACAGATTTTTAAAATTATGATTTTTTTACATCTCCAAATATCTTTTATTACAATATAGAGTTCAGATTATTTTTGTACCATGTCTTAAAACCTTAATCTTTCTCACCTTATTTTCCTGGTAGTTTGAAATAATTTCTGAATCAAACTATATTTCACTGACTTTCTATTAGATTTTATTAAAGATTATAGTCAGTTCAAGTGAAATGAGAAGTGGTTTATTTGTTTTTGAGAAACAACTCCTGTCCTACTATTAACATCAAACAGGAACTAACTGGAGGATCAAGAGAAGCCAGGTGATCCCAACTGTCCAGTAGGAAGTAGACAGCACGTGCTCTTCTAGCTATACAGTTGGGGATGTCAAGCTGTACTCCATCATCAAGGGAAACTAGAAGATACTGGATGAGGACCAAGTAAGCTCTGATGGCCCAGGCAGGTAATACAGGTACACCTGCTGTATTTTGCTTAACCTGCATGCATTGCCTTATGAGTACAGTTATGACTAGTGAGGGTGAACTAAGGGTTAAAACATTATGTCTAGTGATATGCCAAAACCATCAGAAGTGGAATGTTCTGATATTATAATCCTTTCAGAGGAGGCCCTGAAAAACAATACGGAAAGAAAAATCTTCTCAGTGGACAGAATTCTTAGTAGCCCATTTTGTTTTCAACTTCGCTTAGAGTAAGACTGATCTCAGTGACTGGTTGCCAATGGTCTGAATGGATGTAAGGACTTGAGAGGAGAGAGACTGGCAGACTGGTGTCACCTAGAATGGTTCTGGGGCCTGAAAATATTTACATCCCCAATACAACTTGAAACACAAATATGCAGCAAATACCACGACTTCTAAAATTTAACTTCATATATTTTAAGTCTAATTCTTTTTTAAATTGAAAAAGGCAAGAGCCTTGATAGACTCCTAGATGAATTTTGAAAGCATGCCCAAAATTACAATGTTGATTTCAATCAATATTGTTTCTCATTTCATCTTTGCGTTCAATGCTATCAATTTTACCTACAGAAAATGTTTAATGTTGATGAATGATTAAAAATAATCAAGCAATTTGTTTTCACGCATGAGGGAGTAACTGGCATTTGGTCAGTTCCCCTGCTATAAACAACTACAAAACTGGACAAAATACACGAAACAACTATTTTCAGGTAGTGGACAACATGCAGTGTGAAAAGGAGCCCTCACAAGGTAAGCCCCTCAACTGCCCAACTCCCTGCTTGGGAACAGTATCCTAATGACAGCACAGAGGACTAAGGTCTGCACAGGGCCAAAGAGTCACCTGAGCTGAGGCGGCGGAGGTAAGGGTTTGAGGCAGCCTAACAGGAGGGAGGAAGCTCTACCCAGAAAACGGGGCCTCAAAAGTCTGTGTGGAGAACCCCCATGAGTCCCTGGCCAAAGGGTGGCTGCACCCGTGAAGAGACAGGCTGCCCGGGGCGCACACGGAGATACTAGAGGCCCATCAGCGCTGGGGGAAGAGCTGGGCTCTTTCAGAGTGACGTCGATTTTTACAATCTATTTTATTGCGGTGTAATTTATAGACAGTAAAATCTACCCATTTCAATGAGTTTCAACAAATGTATACAGCCTCATCTCCCGTAAGTCCAGCCACATGCCAACTGCTGACCTGCATGCTTTCACTAGACTTAAGCCTTTATAGAATCTCATACAAACAGGGTCATACAGCATATACTACTCCTTTGTGTCTGGCATTTTGTACACCCTGTAAATGTTTCTGCGATTCAATTATGTTGTTGCATAACTTTTTGTCAAGTTGTATTCTACTGCAGGGACACAATTTATTCTCTCAAACTGTCTTCCAGGAGGCTGTACAATTTTGCATTCAAACTTGCAAGGTATGAGAGTTCCATTTATTCTACACTCTCATCAGTATTTGGTTTTGCTCGTCTGTTCAGTGTTAACCGTGTCGCTGGCTGTGTGGTGCGGCCAGATCACGGTAGCTTTGGTTTGCATTCCCAAATGACTACGGATCTGAGCATCTCGTCGTGCACTTAATTGCCATTCATAAATCTTCTCCAGTGATGCATCGGTCCAAAAATGTGCACACTTTTTAGTCAGGTGGTTCATTTCTTGTAATTGACTCCTAAGAGTTCTCTGTAATCTAGATACAGCCCTTTATAAAATGTACATTTTCCCTGTCTATGGCTGACCTTTTCATTTTAATAGTGTCTTTTGAAGAGGAAGTGTTTACTTTAATGTACTCATGATCATTCCACTTTTCTTTTATGATTCACGCCTTTTGAGTCCTATCGAAAAAATCTTTGCCTAACCCGAAGTTACAAAGATTTTCTAGGTCTTCTAGTAATTATATAGTTTTAGCTTTTACATTTAGGTTTATGATCCATCTGGAATTAATTTTTGTGTATGGTGTGAGGCAACACTTGACACTTATTTTTCCATATGGATTTCCGGTTGTTCCAGCACCACTTATTGAAAGCTTTTTTTTCTCAATGAATTCACTGGGCACCTTGTTGAAAATAATTGTCGTGTGTGGGTCTGCTCTACATATGGACTCTCTTTTCATTGACCTGTATGTTTAGCCTTGTTCCAATACCACACTTTCTTGATCACTGTAGCTTTACACTAAATCTTGAAACCAGATAGTTTAAGTCCTTTTTTTGTTTGTTTTTTACCTCTATAATACTTTATTCCTACATGTTTTGCCTTATACTTTTTAAAATTTAAATTCAATTAATTAACATATAATGTATTATTAGTTTAAGAGGTAGAGGTCAGTGATTCATCAGTCTTATATAATACGCAGCGCTCATTACATCACATGCCCTCCTTAATGTCCATCATTCAGTTATGCCATCCCCCCACATGCATTCCCAGCACCTCTCAGTTCGTTTCCTATGATTAAGAGTCTCTTTTGGTCGTCTCCCTCTCTGATTTCATCTTTTGTTTTTCCTTTCCTTCTCCTTTTATTTTGCTATTCTTTTCCACAATTTTTTTGATTCTTTGCTCATTTTATTTCCATAAATATTTTAGCTTGTCATAAGATGTAAAAACAAAAAAGAGAAAAAAGAAAGGCCTTCTGGAATTTTACCTGGGATCATACTCAATCTTTAGATCAATTTAGGAAGAATAGACATCTTAACAATATTGAGTCTTCTAATCAATGAACATGATATACCAACACATTTCAGTCTTCTTCAAATTGTCTCAAATTTTGTAGTTTTCAGTATAAAGACACTTACTATTCTTATTCTTAAGAATTGTTTTAATGATACTACTACAAATGATAGTTTTTTAAAATGTATTTTCCAATTACTTTTGCTAGTAAACAGAAACTAGATATTTGTATATTGACCTGGTATCTTAAAAATTCTTTATAGATTTCTTAGAAATTTCTACATAATCATGTCATGGGCAAACAAAGATAGTTTGGTTTCTTCTTTTCCAATCTCTGACTTTTTTTCTCCTTGCCAAATTGCATTAGCTAGACCCTGTATTAAAACACCAAATAAAATAGTAATGAGAGAGGGAATCTTTGCCATATCCTGGATTTTTTTGAAAAAGGATTCAAAATTTCACCACTAAGTGTTACCCTTATGGGATTTTAAAGAATTTTATTTTGGTATGTTTTGTTAGAGCCTGCAATCAGAGATTAAGAAAGTTTGCTGAAACTTTGTCATGAATGGAAACTGAATTTTGTCACACACATTTCTCAAGTGTACTGAATGATTATGTGATCTACTTTATTCCGTTATGTGGAGAAATGCAACGATTGATCCTCCCATGTTAAACTACATCTGTATTCCTAAGATGAACCCTACTTGGTAATGATACGTTATTCTTTTTTTTTACTGCTAGATTTAACTTGTTGGTATCTTTAAAGGATTCTGCATCTAGGCATATCAGCAACATTGACCTTTTTCTCTTTGTAATGCCCTTGTCTGTTTTTGCTATCATGGTAATTCTGGACTCATACAATGACTTGGGAAATGTTATCTCTTTTTCTTATTTTCTGGAAGAGGTTGTGCTGAACTGGTAATACATTTCTTTTAAAAAATGTTTAGTATAATTCATTGATGAAGCTAGCTGGGCCCAGAGTTTTCTTTATGAGAGAGTTTTTAACTGTGAGTATAGGGCAACTGAAGTTATCTCTCTTCTTGAGGGAGATTTGGTTATTTGTGTCTAATTGTCTATTTGGTTAGGTCAAATTTATTGGCATAAATTTGTTCATAATATTCTCTTATAATCCTCATAACACCTGAAGTATCTGCAATAATATTTCATTCTTGATGTTGTCTTTCCTTTTTTCCTGGTCAATATGGGTAGAGACTTATAAATGTGAATTTTTTCAAAAACCAGCTATTGGGTTCATTGATTTTCTGTTCGTTCATTTACCTATTTGTTTTCCACTCTTACTTTTATTATTTCCTTTCTTATGCTTAGTTGTTTTTTAAATTTCCTAATTTCTTACAGGAAAAGCTTACATGACTGATTTTCAACCTTCTTCCCTTTCTACAATTAGCAATTAATGTTATAAACTTCTGCCTAAGCACTGGTAACTATATCACAAAAATATTAATATACTGTACTTTCATTTTCATTCTGTTCAAAATGTTAATTTTCCTTATGATTGCTTATTTGACCCATATTTATAAGTTTTTTTACTGGCCATAATTAGAGATTTTCCAGATATTTTACTATAACTGATTTCTAACCTAATTCCATTGTGGAGAGAGAACAGAGTCTATGGGATTTCAATACTTTTAAACTTACTAAAACTTTTTTTTTAATGGCCCAGAAAATGGTGTTTCTTGGAAAATGTCTATGCACACTTAAAAAGAGTATACATTTTGGGGTATGTGGGTAGCTCAGCCGGTTAAGCATCTGCCTTCAGCTCAAGTCATGATCCCGGGGTCCTGGAATCAAGCCTGTTCAGTGGGTAGCCTGCTTCTCCCTCTTCCTCTGCCTGCAGCAACCCCTGCTTGTGCACGCGTGCACACGTGCTCTCTGTCAAATAAATAAATAAATCTTTAAAAAGAAAAGGAGTATATATTTTGCTACCATTGAGTGGAGTGTTCTCTCAACATCAATTACATGTTGGTGGATTCTGTTGTTCAAGTCTTCTGCATCCTTACTGATTTTCTACTTCTCCTACTCATTACCAAAAGAGAAGTACTGAAAATCTCTAAATATAACTATAAATGCCTGCCTCCTTTGCTTCAATTTTATTGAAGCTGTTATTTAGGATTGTTATGTCTTCTTAATGAATTGACTATTGTGAAAATGTTCTTCTTTATCCCTGGTAATAATACTTGCCCTATAATCGTCTTTGTCTAACATAAATATAGCCATCTCAGCTTTCTCTGAATTCATGTTTGTATAGTATATCATTTTTGTCTATCCTTTCACTTTAAAAAAAAAAAAGACTTTATTTATTTATTTTAGAAGGGGGAAGGGGCAGAGGGAAAGGAGAGAACCTAGAGCAACCAATCTCCAACATGGGGCTCAATCTCATGACCCTGAGATCATGACCTGAGCCAGAATGAAGAGTAGGATGCTCAACTGACTAAGCCACTCAGGAGCCCTTCTATCCTATAACTTTTAAATTATCTATGCCTTTATATTTAAATTAGGTTTCCATATACATGGGTCTTGCTTTTATATGCAGTCTTGTTTTAAAAAAAACTTCATTTGACAACCTATACCTTTTAATGGGCATATTTAAACCATTTACATTTAATGTATTACCTATATCAGTGACTGACAAACTTTCTGTAACAAACCATTTGGCAAATATTTTAGACTTTGTAGGACACATTTAGTGTCTACCACATACTTTATGTGTGTGTGTTATACTGCTTTAAAACCATAAAAATCTAGTAATACAGGGGTACCTGGGTGGCTCAGTGGGTTAAGAATCTGCCTTTCACTCAGGTCATGATCCCTGGGTCCTGCAATCAAGGCTTGTCAGGCTTTCTGCTCAGCGGGGAGTCTCCTCCCTCTCCTTCTACCCCTCTCCTGCGTGCATACTCTCTCAAATAAATACATAAAAATCTTTTTTAAAAATCTGGTAGTACATACAATAAAATATTATTCAGCCATAAAAATGAATGCAATTCTAGCATATACTACAACATGAAGAGATCTTGAAGACATTTTGCTAAGTGAAATAAGCCAAACAAAAAAGAATAAATACTGTATGAGTTACCTAGAGTAGTCATGTCTGAGTTTTAATTTAAACCAATCAATAATCTGAAATAATATATTTTAGCTTTATTTGCCTTATCTGATGTACTGAATCAGAAAACATAATTCTGTAAGTGCTATATATGCAAATAGTATACTGTAATTGATATCATAACACATACCAAAGTTTTAATTTTAGAATCAGCTTAAGCCCTGTTGAGATTATATATTACATTTTTTGCTATGAATAATTTGGTGAGAAGTTTTTATATTTGTTTTATGAAATGGAAAAGAACCAATATTCTTAGAAAGACAAAAAATGTAATTCAGTTCTGGCCTGTAAAATATATAGATTTACACTGGATGATGTTAACAGTGTAGTTTGGTGGGAGTGGGGTGGTGGTGGCGGTTATATACTAATGAAGAGAAGAATGAGAACAACTAAGTAGCTTTTACTTATGACATAAACTGGAAACGTGATCTCAATTCTTTGAGGATAAAACAATAAGGCAGTTTTCACTCCCATTTTCTTTTAAAAGACTTCAGGCATTCTTAGGACTTTTTATTTTTTCATTTTTATCACACTAGTAACCAGACATTTCAAAAATAGATGGTTGAAATAGTAGCAATTTAGGATTATGAAGCTGTTAAGTGCTTCACAATGTTGATGTAATATAGCAATTATAGACCTTTGTAATTCAGCAAAAAGGCTTTGTTTTCTTGTTACTCATATTGAAACTATACAATAAGAATACCTCTTTATTTTCACAGAAAAGGACTCAAATTTTTAAAAATCTTTGCATTAATGTTTTGACCATTGTTATGAACTCACCATTGAAATTTATTATTTTGTAACTAAAAATAAAATGAAGCACTAAGGGGGGAAAGGTTGTATAATGTTAGAATTTTGATTAGCAATCACAGCTGCACCAGAATTAGTTTCTATAGCAACAGGAAGAAATAATGTGTTGAACTGCAATGCAATACAAGATTATTCTTTACAGATTGCAATTCAAAAGAAAATCTTTAAAGAATTTTGTCTTAAAAGAGTTATTAATCTTTTATCCATCATAATTCTCTTATAGAAAATACTTAATTATTCTAGTCTACTTTCCATGAATCCTGTTTTAACTCATTCAAATTAGTATGTTCAAAAAAGATTGAAAATTTAATATACCTGAACTGTAAGAATTTTGGCTGTCTTATTTGTGCTTTAAAATAAATGGACTCATTCTTGCACACTGTATAGATAAAGAGTATGTGTCTTAGGCCCATTAGAATCTACAGAGAAAAGCCTAATGGGTCTTGTTTTGAATAAACTATGCTGTTGGAATAAGAATTAAAAGCAATAAACAAATTCGACACTTGTATCAATATGAAACTAATCCTCCCTTTTATCAATGTGCACTCCCATGTTCAAATTATGATTAAGAAACTACACTCCTGTGAGTATTCAGAGTGTGCATCTCCCTTACTTTAGTAAGAGAAAAGACAAGCATTGAATTTCATATGCTGCCCATACCATTTCTAACAATGAAAAATATTATTTCATGGCATCCTTTCCAGTCTTAGCTATTTTTGGAAACTAATTAAAAGCGTATGCCTGAACCTTTTATGTATTTTGCCCTTATAATGAGACCTATTACTGTGGCTTACTCTATCCATCTGAGTTCCAAAGTATCTTTGGAGTTACCATGGATACCAGTGACAAGCATTCTCCCACAACTGCTTTATGTGTCTCATCAAACACAAGAAAACTGACATGGCAGGAATCAAGCCATCTAGACACCATGAATTTGTAATTGTACTAGTATTCATGCTTTTTAGAAAAGAGAAATATATATGTATATATATTAAATTAAACAAAGCAGCTGACCAGCAACTTATTTAAAAAATCTGAGTAGACATCAAATCACTGAGTAAAAAATAAGAGGTTATAAAAGAAAACGTACAACATTAAAACAGATCAGTACAACAGTCCATCAGTGATTCACAGGGTCCAAAGTGAAACCTGAAGCCCAAAATAAACTTGGGTTTTGAGATCTTCAGTAATGAAAACTCTTAATTATATTATAGGCAATATATAATAGGGACACTTATATAACCCACAATAGAATATGTCAGAAGAAGTCATTTATGAGAACATATAGAATGTTCTGGGTTAACTGCTGGCTGTTAACAAAAACATCCCTGCAAAATAGAATAGAATGCTTTTTTTTTAAATTATCAGGCAAAATTACCAGTAAAAATTATTTAGTCTATGTCAGAAATCATCTCATTCTACTTGTACTTTCTTCTTATTGTAGCAGTCTACTTTTTCTTAATAAATTAAAACCTTTTACTAAACAAAACATCTTTTTAAAAAAATCAAGAACTGAGTATCAAACTAGACTTCTAACAAGAAATATTTTCATTATCTCCTTTTGTGACTTACATTTTTAAAAACAGCATAAATATGTAAGGAGTGGTGAGACAGATTTCCTATCAGAGTTACATAATTTTATTTTTTAAAACAAATGTAGACACGCAAGTCATAAATTTCATTCTTTTCGTACAAATAAATCGCAAGAATTATATTATTAAATGTAGACAGATAGGTCCTTTTAACGAATGTTTAATTATTCTAACTTTAATGATAAAAAACATCAACCCTGGTAATACATATTATTCCATCTACACGGACTTGTGACTTAAACATCATATAGATTAAGCAAACACAATGTTCTTATTGCCTAATATGTGGATATATGATTTACTAAGGGAAAGCTCTGGACTTTATAAGCATTACATATAAGATACACATTCAGTCTGATACAGTGAATTCCACACAGAGGTTCCAAGTCAAACCTCGCAATGCCTCAATTTCTCTATCTGCAGAGGGGGAAAGAATCTTTTATAGTTACTGAATGATTATAAAAAGTTTCCAAATAGAAACCGTAAGAACAGTTAAAGGAAACAGGACTAATTTGTTTAAATCAGAATTAGCTGAGGGAAAAATAATACATCTCTGAAATTCTTATGACTCAAAGGAAATGTTTAGTATCTGTTTTCCTTATCGCTAAGGACTGTAGCAAAAGTCTGTGGGAACATTATACTCTCTTCTTGTTGAATTTAGTTGAGCAGAGAAAATTTATCCACCTAAATCAGCTTCTCTCATGATTGGCTCAAGAGACCCAAAGCCATGTTCTGTTCAGGCTGGTTTGGGGAAATAACATGTAGACCTCTAATGAAAGCACCCATCTAATTTCCGTGTGCCTCATTTTTGCCCAAGTATAATGAAGTGCAAACCACCTAAAACAGAGCAATTCCAAGTTCACCTGTTTTTCTCTCCCAGGAAAAGGTAAACAACATGCATTTATTTTAGTGTCTATTTTGTAGTAGGCAATATGTAAGGTACTAAAACGCTACTGGCACTCAGAAGAAAACCTAATTTGTGAAGCTTTTATGTCAGAGATAAGGAGAAAAACACCAAACGGGGAGGTAGAAAACCTGGGTCTGAGTCCATGGTCTTCTACAAAGCAGCTAAGTGAGCATTTAAACTTTCGGCCTGTGTTCACAAAAGAAAGAGAATGAGCTTGATCACTAAGACCCTTGCAATAATGACAACAAAAGAAAAATCCCTGCAATTTCAACAACTATGAATCTGTAATATTTAACAGCTCCAGTTTGGAACTGGTATAAAAGAAGGCATTACTTTTCTTAACTAATGATGTAACAGACTATGAAAGGAAACTAGAGATTCTCCTTTCTGGTTTTACCTTTGGATATCTGAGACGTAACTACTAGCTCTCAAGATCCTATCTGGTTTGTGATTCAACAACTAAACCATGGTGACTGCACAACACAAAAGGACTTAGAAAACAGGGCATGAAAAGTTGTTGTAAAGATTAAAAGAGGAAAAAATAAAAACATTTTTCCCTCCCGAAAATAAGATGTTTATACCAAGTAATCTAAGTGACCATTAAATTTTGCAGGCATTTTACATTAATACTATTCTAGATCTTATCAGTAATTTCAACTCTAATGTGAACAGTGTTTTCTTTGATTGTTGCTAAATTCCTAAAGTTGTTTAGAATATTTACAAATACACCTTTTCCCGAGGATATTTCTAGAGACGTACATGCCACCAAGTGTAAAGACCACCAAAAATTTCTGCACACTACATTACACTCTTAAAAATCCCATTAGAAGGAGGAGTTCAGATGGAGGAGAGGTAGGGGACTCTAATTTCGTCTGGCCCCTGGAATTCAGCTAGATAGTTAACAAGTCATTCTGAACACCTGTGAAATCAATGGGAGATCTGAGGACTGCTGCAGTTCTACAAAAATCATCAGACAGAAGCAAAAAAACGAAGACAAAGCAGCATAGAAAAAGTGGAATGAATAGAAAAATCATATGGCAGAAATGAATTCAGGCATACGAATAACTGTAATAAGTATTGCAATAAATACATGGGAACTAAAGTTTAAGAAATATACTTAGAGGGGCGCCTGGGTGGCACAACGGTTAAGCGTCTGCCTTCGGCTCAGGGCGTGATCCTGGCGTTATGGGATCGAGCCCCACATCAGGCTCCTCCGCTATGAGCCTGCTTCTTCCTCTCCCACTCCCCCTGCTTGTGTTCCCTCTCTCGCTGACTGTCTCTATCTCTGTCAAATAAATAAATAAAATCTTTAAAAAAAAAAAAAAAAAGAAATATACTTAGAACTAAGAATGTATGAAAGCTGATTATTAAAGCATAGAAAGAGACATATCTGACAAATATCAGTAGAAAGAAAGCTATATAGGTACATGTATTATATCAACTGAAATACATTTTAAGACCTTCTCAAAAGGCATAAAAATAAAGGGATAAAGAGGGTTAATACTATGTAATGAAAGAGATGATTAGTCAGAAATATAATATATAAATTTGTAAACATGTAAGTCCCTTGAAACATAACTTTAAAATAATTAAAGAAAAATGGATAGAATCCCAAGAGGAAAAAAAAAACCTGACAAATCCAGAATCATAGTGACGGACTTAACATATCTCTCCTAGTGTCTAAAATGTGAAGCAGAAAAATGTTTAGGAAGGATACAGCAGATTTGAACACAATAAGTTGACTAAAGGACATTCACTGAATCTTGCAACCAAGAATTTAAAAATATTCTTTTAATAGACACACTGAACACTGACAACCTTCCCCTTCCTCCTAAATAAATATATTAGATACGAAAAAGCAAGTCTTGGGACGCCTGGGTGGCTCAGTCAGATAAGCGTCTACCCTCGGCTCAGGTCATGATCCCAGGGTCCTGGAATCGAGTCTCACACTGAGCTCCTTGTTCAGCGAGGAGCCTGCTTCTCCCTCTGCCTTCCGCTCCCCCTGCTTGTGTTCTTTCTCTCTCTCTCTCTCTCACAAATAAATAAATAAAATCTTGAAAACAAAAACAAAAAGCAAGCCTTAACAAATGGCAAGAGTCAATATCTGTTATCTGACCATGACAAAATTACTTAGAACTCAGGAATAGGAAGAGTTTTTTTTTAACTGAAAACATTTGGAAATTTTCTATATGTTTGGGTATTTTTTAAACTTTAGGGCATGATAACTAAAAATCATGATAGGAATTAGGAAAATTATAAAAACAAATAGAAATGGAAATACTATATACTAAAATGTGTGATACAGTTAAAACAATAAAAAGAAATGCATATCATTAAGTGCATATGTTAGAAAACAAAAAATACAACACAGTATCTAACTCAGATGTTAAAAAAAAAGGAAAAGTCCAAAGAGAAAAGAAAAAAGAAAATAAAGAACACAGAGCTAAGGAGATTTAAAAATACATTCAACAAAGAAGATTGATAAAAACCCAAACCAGATCTCTTGAAAAAAACTAAGGAAAAAAGAGAAACCCTAACAAGATTAAGCAAAGATTATGATTAATAACTTCATTACCATGACTTGAAAACTTATAAAATAGAGAATTCCTGGGAAAATATAATTTACCAGAACTGACTCAAGAAGAAATAGAGAACTCAATTACTCCTACAACATTTAAGTACTGAACAAAAATCTATCCACAAAAAAATCCTAAGGTACAGGTAGATTTTACAAATTGATGCCAAACATTTAGAGAACAGATATTCTCAATTTCATATAATATTTCTAGGGAAATGAGAAAGAGGAAATAATTTAAAACTCATTTTATGATTTTAGTAAAACTTTGATTCTAGGATTCAAACAAGGTCAATATGAGAAGGGACATTTTTTCAGTAAACTCCTTCAGGAACATAATTGTAAAAATCCTAAGGGAAACAAAAAAGCCAAACACAGCATAACAACTTTGATTCAAGAGCAGGAATGCAAGGTTGGTTTAACATAGGTATTTCTTTTAATATAATTTACAAAAGAAGCAGATCAAAACTTAAAAACCATGTGATCTCATAAGATCAGAAAGAGCAACTGGTATCATTAAACATCAACTGATGACTAAAAAACCGTCTTAAAAAACTAGGAACTGAAGAAAATTTCCTTAATTCAATAAATGATATCTTCCAAACAACCACAGCAAACATCATAAAAGGAAAACATTAGAAGCATTCCCTTTAAAACCAGAACAAGAAGCAGTCACTAGCATTCAACACTGTCCGGGTGTTCCTAGCCAGAGCTAGAGGCAAATTATTAGAAATAATGAGCAAAGCTGCTCTTTCCTTTTCTAAGCAGACAATGATATCATTTCCCAACAATGTCTACTTTATTTCTTCCTTTCGGATCTCTACAAATTTCATTCTTTTCCCGTATTAACTGTTATTCCAAAGGACTCCACTACAACGCTGAATATCATCCAATAGATTACCAAAAATGCATAAGTCTGGCAACTACAAGTGTTGATAAATATATATAAGACCAGTAACAATGCTTACTGGAGGGTAAATTTTTCTAAATGTAAAAAAAATGCATGAGAATGATAAACACCAAATTATAGGTAATAAAGATGCCTATAGAGAAGTCTTTAAATCTACCTAATGTCTCATTTCTTTAAAAAAAAAAGGGGGGGTTGGAAAACAGTAAAATGTTAGAATCTAAAAAAGCTAGAGAAGCATGCATCATGATGAAATTACATGTATGCTTAAAACATTTAATTTAAAAACAAAATAGGAGACCAACCCGTAGCATGACATTAGAAGGAGCTCCACTGATCCATACCCAGTGAAACTGGTAAAACCCATATGTTTAAAAAAGGGCCACTTAAAGTCACTGGAAGTGAACAGCAAATGAAGAAACATCTATTCAAGAACATCTGTGAAAATTCACTAAGACAGACAAGAGTCTATGGTATTTGAACCAGGACTGCTCCTTCCCTCAGCCCTGCTAGCTTAGCAAGGCGATGACTCTATTCCAGATTGATACAGCCAAGAATGGAGAGCTCACCTCCCTCAACACCCGTAGGGAGGGCTTTTTCCTGGAGGAGCAAAATGCCAGCACTTTATCCTGTTCCCAGCTACCAGTTGCTGAGTCTAAGTTTCAGGCAAGTGCAACTGAGAGGTGGGCTTCCTTCTTCTGCCCAGTCCCCAGTCACGGAATGAGGGCTCTAACCTTGGGCATGGTGTCCTGAGAATATTGCACCTCTGATCAGTTTCGTCCCGCTTGTGAGGCATGTTTCACACTGGGAAAGGCACCTCATGCTGCTTCTCCCACCACAGTGAATACTCAGCTCCTAGAGCGGGAATGTCAGTCAGAGACAAGTTTGCCATTGTCCCCACACCCATCTCCAAAACCCTGGCTCAGAGATGTTGCCTCAGGGGGAGAAACATGCCATAAAACACACACACACAGAGTGGAATATCAAGAGGAATGAAATTCTGATACATGGTGCAACATGGAAGAACCTTAAAGACATTGTACTAAGTGAAATAAACCAACACAAAAGACTAAAATTGTATGATTCCATGATTCCACTTATATATGAAGTTCTACTTCTATGTGGTAAATTTTCTGCTGTGTTCATTTTATCACAATAGCAAAATTAAATTTAAGAAATTTCACTAGAGTGAGAGAGTTGAAATCCAGCCCCAAGTGACTGGAAGTAACACCCAGTGAAGCTATGCAGGTATTGTTAACTAGCCTCCCGGAGAACTTGGAATGTAAGGAAAGAGAGTGTTAGTACAGGGTAACTCTAAAGATTGGGATGTCTCCTCAAATACTAAAAACAAAACAAAACAAAAAACCCACACAGATGAAGATTAGAAGGATGGACATTGTTCATGTAGGGAGACCTAGGAATGTTTAAGAATGGAAGGAAGGGACGGGAGCCTAAGTGGCTTAGCTGGTTGGGCATCCGATTCTTGATTTTGGTTCAGGTCATGGTCCCAGGGTCCTGCGATCAAGCCCTGTGTTGTCAGGCTCCGTGCTGGGTGTGGAACCTGCTTGAGATTCTCTCTCTCCCTTTCCCTCTGCCCTCCCTCCCTCCCTCATATGTAAACTCTCTCTCCCTCCCTCTCTAAAAAAAAAAAAAAAAAAAAAAAAGAAGGAAGGGAATCATGGAAAGAATTAACTTGCACAATAAAAAAGGATAAGTGATTGCTGATAACATCCCAGCTAAGGCCAAATGGAGAAGGTAGCAAAGGCACAGAAAAATGATTTGACCCCTAAAATATAAAGTAGAGATGACAGATAAAAATAAAAAGGTATTCTGATATGTAGAGGAGGGGCACTAAAAAACTTCACATTGGTAATTAAAGTCAATGTTAAAAAGAAATCAAGAAACACCCTTGATAAAAGGTCAATGTGACCCTAGTCAAACTAGCATGAAAATTGTTCTAGAGTTCACCTGGAAGAATTAATATAAAGGAATAACCAGAAAAAAATTGATAAAAAATAATATAATGTTATAGTATATCATTAGATACTGTAACAGAGGAAGTAACTGAAACAGAATAAAGTTCAGAAATAGCCACAGGGGCGCCTGGGTGGCGCAGTCATCAGGCGTCTGCCTTCGGCTCAGGGCGTGATCCCGGCGTTCTGGGATCGAGCCCCACATCAGGCTCCTCCGCTGGGAGCCTGCTTCTTCCTCTCCCACTCCCCCTGCTTGTGTTCCCTCTCTTGCTGGCTGTCTCTCTCTGTCAAATAAATAAAATCTTAAAAAAAAAAAAGAAATAGCCACAAATCCAAAAAGAAATTCAGTATCTGATAAAAGTAGTATTACATTTTTCAATAAATAACAGTGATAAATTTGGAAAAGAAATTTAGTAATTTGAAAGAAGAAAGCTAAATCACCTCTTCAGTCCTTGCGTCAAAATAAATCCCAGCTGGATCAATGATTTACATGTAAAAAAAATGAAACCACAAAGATACTAGAAGAAAACGTAAGAAAATTGTGCAAACCTTAAAATATGAAAGGTCTTTCTAAACATAACATAAAATCCAGAAGCCATACATTAAAAGACTTAAAAATCTCAATCGATGTAATATTAAAATTCTGGGTTGGAAAATCACTATCAAGAATATAGAAAAACCAACTATAAAAACACTTATTAATATACAAGAAAGGCTAATTTTCTCTTTTTTTTAGATTTTGTTTGTTTATTTGCAAAAGAGAGGGGGAGAGAGAGAGCATGCACACAGAGGGAGAGGGAGAAGCAAACTCCCAGTTGAGCAGGGAGCCTGATTTGGGGCTCAATCCCAGGACCTTGGGATCGTGACCTGAGCCAAAGGCAGATGCTTAACCGACTCAGTCACACAGGTACCCCGAAAGGCTAATTTTCTTAATACCCACGATCTCTTATGAATTAGTAAGAAAAATAATATCAGTGCAAAAGAAAAGTGAGTCAAATTTGTGAACAGTCACAAACATAGATACACACACATACATGTAACATAAGCACGTAAACTTTAGAAACCAAACACTGAATATCAAACTTCAGCACTATTCTTTTCACAATTTAAGAGCTATTACAGCTTTATAGAAAATTTATATTTAGAAATACAATATAAAACATAAGTGTCAAGGATATGGACTGTCCTTAGAATTAACTAGCTTCCCCCCCCCCCCCCAGTTTCCATGGGAGTGAAAGGTACACGATTTTACGAGACTAGAATGTCAAATGTCATTTGTAAACTACAATGTTTAGTTGTACCCACTGCAATTCTAGAATTCAAAGTGGACATGATGATGGTAGGGTGCTATAACTAGCAACAAAAAGCTTGCTGCCTATTTATTTAAAAAAAGAAAAGGCATGCCTGAGCAATCAACTCATAATCTGTGAAAGGTAATCCTTACTCACTTGCACATTACTGTGTTTTTGTTTTCTACTGTCAAAAAGTTCAACACATTAGAAAAAACATCACTGACCTAGTAAACTTATCAGATAGCATCTTTTATATTTGCAATATACAAAACAAGTTATTATATTGGCAGTCAACCATTTGCAGAGATCATCCCTGTACAGTTTTACACTGTAAAAATCAAATTTCCAAATATGCACTTGGTTATTAGTTCTATTTTTAACCTGCCACTCATACACTGTCATGTACTTAAAATTCAGAACATGTTTACATTATCCATCCAGCAGGCTAATGCAACTGCACACCAGACAGTCATGCATAATTCAAATCAATATCCTCAGGCTTGCAAATCTAAGTCAAAGCTGCCTTTAAAAAAGCTAGGGTGTGACTTTAACATGAATAAAGTATATCTAATTTTTCTTTTTATGTGACAAATTGATACTTGCTGCAATGGAATGCCAAAAATGCAAAGCCACTGTATAATAGATCTTTACGCTATTGAAAAAAGAGATAATTGAAAAAATAAATAAAGCAACTACAGTAGTCTTAGGAAATTAATTTTAAATAGTGAAAGAGATCAAGCTCAACAAGATTTAAATAGCAAAGCTCACAATATAACAATCGATTATATGAAGTTTTGCCAACAACCATAATGTACATAAAATTACAAAACCAAGGATCTAAGTTACGCTGTGAAATGGAAGTTCTTTTTACACTTAAATTCAGATTGCAGTTTTAATATCTGGATAGTTTCATTTAAATTCCTTAAATAAAAACTCCACTACCGAATTTCTATAACTAGTCACATGTCTAGTAATGGTTTAGGTCTAGAAAAGTTTGAGTCTATCAAATGTAAACTGAGGTTTATTGGCTAAGTATGTCGAGATACAGCCCTATACCAGACTCTAGTCTCTGTTACCTTTACAGCAGAGATTTTATTTTTTTCTAAATAAGAAAAGAAAGATACTGGGTCTTACCTACAAAGGCCTACTTTTTTTTTTTTTTAAAGATTTTATTTATTTTTTTGACAGAGAGAGAAAGAGTACAAGCAGGGGGAGTGGCAGGCAGAGGGAGAGAGAAACAGGCTCCCTGCAGAGCAGGGGAAGCCCAATGTGGGGCTCGATCCCAGGACCCCAGGATCATGACCTGAGCCGAAGGCAGTTAACCAACTGAGCAACCCAGGTGCCCTACAAAGGCCTACTTTTAAGGCTTCTAAAAACAAGTATTTAACAATAACTTCAAGTGTGACACATAACTGATCTGGATTAAAATTCTCATAAGCAAGAATAAATGTATATATTTTGGTAATTTTTCCTCTCGGAAGCTTCAGATTTGACTCGTCATTTAAAGAAACCCTCCAGATATGAACGAAATCATTGCTCGGGCAACTCAACTCAATTATGAAAATTTCATATTAGTCCTATTCAATATTACAGACGTACCAAACGTAATATCCTTTACAATGACAGTCCATTAATGTCAAGGTGCAGTAATATGAAGGATGAAATTAATGGGATAGAGAGAAAGGATTCAACGGTATCTGAGATAATGAAAAAAAAGATTAAATGGCAGACCTTTGGGAAATACGGTAAAGGCATGGAAGTCCTCCCAATGAGGACAGAGAATCTAGTTCAGGTACACAGAATATATCTTTTCAGTTTTCTTGTAGAGATGGAAAATTTAAACAACAGTTCAGATGACAAAGTGGATAAATCAAAGATGTCTTCATTGATTAAGACTTGAATTTAATTAGGAACTTATACATAACACTGTTAGTCACGTCAGTCCAACAACTATTCTGCAAGAAAGTAGCAGAAAAAAAGTTTTATAGCAATTCAATTACCAATTAATGCTAAAGAAACGGATTCACAGAAATTCAGAATTATAATAGCAATAGCAAAAGAAAAACAAAGTTCAATCTCACCTATCAATAATAGTGACATGAACCATGGACTCAATTTTTTCCCTTCTCTGGGAATATGTCTCTTTAAATTTTCATAGTTCTTGCCCACAATGACCACCATGTAACATTTTTAAGGCTCTCCAAAGATAAATCAATTATTAGATCAGAGTTTTCTTCCTTTATTTACAAACCTACTTTGGAGAGTATTTGTGGTATAGTATAATAGTTGAAAGAACACAAAAGTTCAAAGAGCAGAGCATTTTCATATCAATCGTGACATGGAGACAAATGATAGGTTTTAGAAAAGTAGCCAAGAAAAAAGAACTATAAGAATGATTACACATCTCCAAAGGCAAGAGAAACAAAAGAAAAAATGAACTTGTGGGACTTCATCAAGATAAAAAGCTTCTGCACAGCCAAGGAAACAGTAAAAAAAGAACTAAGAGGCAGCCCACGGAACGGGAGAAGATATTTGCAAATGACACTACAGATAAAAGACTGGTACCCAAGATCTACAAAGAACTTCTCAAACTCAATTCACAAGAAACAAATAAACAAATCAAAAAATGGGCAGAAAATATGAACAGACACTTTTCCAATGAAGACATACAAATGGCTAACAGACACATGAAAAAATGTTCAAAATCATTAGCCATCAGGGAAATTCAAATCAAAACCACCTTGAGATACCACCTTACGCCAATTAGAATGGCAAAAATTGACAAGGCAGGAAACAACAATTGTTGGAGAGGATGTGGAGAAAGGGGATCCCTCCTACATTGTTGGTGGGAATGCAAGTTGGTACAGCCACTTTGGAAAACAGTGTGAAGGTCCCTTAAAAAGTTAAAAATTGAGCTACCTTATGATCCAGCAATTGCACTACTGGGTATTTACCCCAAAGATACAGACGTAGTGAAGAGAAGGGCCATAGGCACCCCAATGTTCACAGCAGCATTGTCCACAATAGCTAAATCGTGGGAGGAGCCGAGAAGCCCTTCAATAGATGACTGGAGTAAGAAGATGTGGTCCATATATACAATGGAATATACGCAGCCATCAAAAAGAACGATTTCTCAACATTTGCTGCAACATGGACGGGACTGGAGGAGATAATGCTAACCGAAGTAAGTCAAGCAGAGAAAGACAATTATCATACGGTTTCACTCATTTATGGAACATAAGAAGTAGGAAGATCAGTAGGAGAAGAAAGGGAAGAAGAAAGGGGGCGCAAACAGAAGGGGGAATGAACCATGAGAGACTCTGGACTCTGGGAAACAAACTGAGGGCTTCAGAGGGGAGGGGTGGGGGAATGGGATAGGCTGGTGATGGGTATTAAGGAGGGCACGTATTGCATGGTGCACTGGGTGTTATATGCAAGTAATGAATCAAGGAACTTTACATCAAAAACTAGGGATGTACTGTATGGTGACTAACATAATATAATAAAAAATATTATTAAAAAAAGAATGATTGCAGACTATAAACTGCATACATAAATTATTTTTCATAACTTATTATACTGAAAAGTATGAAGGCAATAAAATGAGATATTAACAGTTCTACTTAGGAACATATGAACTCAGAATGTGAGATCTGGAATGAACCTTAGGTCATTGTGCCCAAGCCTATCATTTCTGCAAAGAGAAGCACAGAGTGCCTGTGACATGCCCAAAGTAAGAGCTTACAGGAAGGGTAAGATTAGAAGCCATGTTTACCACTCACGGGGCTGCTGGGTACAGACCTGTTCAACCCTGCATGGTGGTAGCTCTCACCACTTATATGAGGTAGGTTTAAGCAAAAAAAAAATAATGACGTTGCAAGTAAAGTTTTAATGGTAATTTAGATATAACAGAAGCCAAAGTTAGACTAGAGCTGAGATTCAGGTACAGCTCAGAGATGAAATTAGATGACACCCCTTATCACCCAACTTCCTCAACTCCCACTCTCCACACCCCCATGGATCTACCTACATCCCTTGATTTATATGGTGATTTATATACAGGCTGAGAAGCCTCCCAGGAAGATATCTTAAGCTAGACTAAATGGAAACATGTCTGGTATATAAGAGGATAAAGTGCATGAGACCATCACAATTTCTGAAAGGAGCAAGAAGACTCCTGCCACTCACAATAAGGGAAGGAGACATCTGCCCCAGAAAGCCATTCTAAGGTACAGGGCCTCAAGTCAGAAAAAGGAGAGGTTTCACACAGGTGATGGCTGGTAAACGCATCCAACCTGCCAAGTTACTGTGACCATGCCTTCCCATTCTGGGAGGACAACATGCTGTGCGTGAACTGAAAGAAAGCCTCTTTAGACTCTGTGAACACTTCAGAGCCCAGAACTCGGGCACAGGATTCCCCAAATGAAGCCTAAAGCAGAGGAGAATTCTTTTTCTCACCTGCAAAAGAGTGTTGAGCTGTCATGTCTCAGCGATAACCTAGTGCCATGTTGGTAGAGGCCAACTAGTACAGTTAAGAGCAGTGTTGACAACGTGTCTTGGGTGGCTGAACTGGTGAGTGAAGAACAGTTTAGAGCAACACAGGTCAAGAAAGGGAGTAGCAGGGTGCCTGGGTGGCTCAGTCGGTTAAGCATCTGTCTTCAACTCAGGTCATGATCCCAGGGTCCTGAGATCGAGCCCCACATCAAGAGCCTGCTTCTCCCTCTCCCTCTGCCTGCCACTCTGCCCGCTTGTGCCCTCCCTCTGTCAAATCAATAAATAAAATCTTAAAAAAAAAAAAAAAGAAAGAAAGAAAGAAAAGAAAGGGAGTAGCAACATGGCCTAATCTGTGCGTTGATGAATGGCACCCCTTGAGAACTCCCTAAAATAGCTGAAGGAATGGGAGATATAAGAGATTAGAGTCTCCGTGAATAGGTAAAGCTGGCACTATTAAGATTTGAACATTAATATTAATGTGATTCTATACAGGTTCATACGATGAAGAAACTTGTCAATGTTTGGGTTATCTATATCCATGTACACACAGACACACAATTTCTCTCACCAGGTTAGGAAGGGTGAATTTATCACTTCTGAACTATCAGTTTCATTCACAAGTTAAGAATATGACATGCTCTCTGTAACTCTAGTGCTGTATTTCACTAATTATAGGTTAATACAGCTGGTTTTGCATGACATACTATGTATGTTTATATTTATGACATATATTTTAAATACACTAAAGCTGAGTCCAATTGACTTTATGTGAGCAGTTTATTAAACAGCCTCAGTTCAGTGGACTACGACACAAAGCAGCTTAATTTGCACCCTAATCTCTATCTTTTAATTGTATGAAATTGAATTTCCCCATTATCCCCTTAATTTCACCTTAGGGCAAAATTCAGACACCCTCAGCCACTTTCCGTTAGTAAAGAATCTCAAACTAGTAGAATTTTAAAATTCTATCCCTGCAGGTCAAACTTAAATCTCAACTCTATACCTTAGGTTTTGTCAAAGAGCGTTAATAATCCCTACCTCACAGGCCTGTTACAAGATGAAATGAATTAGCTGAAGAGCTTAAAACAGTGCCTGTTACATAGTAAACACTGTAACTCCCTCCCAAGGATGCCAACCACGCTTTTGCTCACAGAACTTTGAGTGGGAGATAAATGTGGTGGGCACTTTTCTCTTTTTTTCCTCCTAATTCCCTTCATCTATCTACACATCACCTCACCTACCTCCCCACTGGCAACCATGAGTTTGTTCTCTGTAGTGAAGAGTCTGTTTTGTTTGTTTTTTGTTTTTTAGACGCCACATGAAAGTGATCATTTTAACTGACAGAAAGAAAGAAAAAGAGAGGAACAGAGAGAACGAGAGAAAAAGAAAGAGAAAAAGGAAAAGAAAAAGGGAAGGATAGGAAAGAAGAAAAGAAAAAAGGAAAGAGAGAGAGAAAAAGAAAAGGAAAGGAAAGGAAAAAAAGAGAAGAAAAGAGAAGGAGAAAGAGATAAGGAGCTGGAAACTCTATTCTCCTCATTTTATTCCTCACACCTTATTTCATCTTACTCCTGGGTAAACTACTACCAAGGACCTACAGGACCCATTCATGGAGCACAGCTTTAAAACTATTACATATTTTGGGTCTCAACTAGCTTTCAGTCGTTCCAATTCTCTTCTAGTATCACACCCCACGGATTCCTTTTCTCATGGTTTCCCCACAAGCTCTTGAGACACATCAGCCACATATGGCTAAATGTTGGAAGTGTTTATCAATATAACTTTTTTAACACAAAGATGTCATCAAATGTACTATAAAGACCATAAGCTTCATGAAAATAAGGTTCTGGGTCTCACACGTCAATATTTTAAGTGATTTTAAAATAAGCAAACTTTGCTTCTACCTGTATAATTACAGAGCTTTTACCAAAACCCAGGTTACTCTTTTATTTTTTTTTAAAGATTTTATTTATTCATTTGAGAGACAGAGAGACAGCCAGCGAGAGAGAGAACACAAGCAGAGGGAGTGGGAGAGGAAGAAGCAGGCTCCCAGCGGAGGAGCCTGATGTGGGGCTCGATCCCAGAACGCCGGGATCACGCCGGGATCACGTCCTGAGCCGAAGGCAGACGCTTAACGACTGAGCCACCCAGGCGCCCCAAAACCCAGGTTACCCTTAAGGCAAAAGAACAAAATACTTTTTAAATACAGCATCAAAAATCCTCTTTATATGGTGTTTTTAAATGTTCTGTAAGAAGAGAGACATCATTTTTAGAAGTGGTTTCTGAAAGGTTTGTCAGAGAAGTGGCAATGGTCACTGGGAGCTCAATTTAAATTTTCACTGCTATCTAACCGACAGCTGTGACTGGAATTAACTTTTTGGATGGAAGACAATTCTGTTTTTAAGAGCAATGTTCTGATAGGAAAAAAATGAGATACACTGTGCTTCTGACTAATAAAATATCAATAAAAGTCAGCCGTTACAATGCTTTTAGGTAGTTCAAAGTTTATGAATTCTATTTTTCCAACAAATTAGCAATGTGTAACTATGTGATTTAATTTTATATATGGAAAGACCTTTCATATATACATATATGTTAAGAGTTAACATTTACTCAGAACCATTATACCCAAAGATATGCAGACTTTCTAGTCCTTACAGTAAATCTTTGAGGTCGTTTTTATTAGCTATGTTTTACATTTACAAAAAGGAACTCAGAACAGTTAATTATGTCACATAGATGATAATAATCAAGGGTAGATTTGAATTCAGTTCTTCCGCAGGGTATTCATTTCCTGACTACGTGACTAAGTCAGAATATGATAAGAAACAAACCAATTCATTCCACAGAGCTCCAGAAAGGCTCAGGTACTATGGAAGGTGGTGGGTAAGGTGTGTCTGCTAAAAACAAGAAAAGGTGGAAGAAAGCCTGCATAATAAGCAATTAACACCACTCTGGACCCCAAATCGCATCCTCCATACTAAGCATCCAAGCATCCAAAGGGAGCTCAGGCACAGGAAAAAGGGGAGAAGCATCACACTGAAAACAGAGAATTAAGTGGAAATCTCTATGGTGAATGGTGAGATGCTCTGCCGCACTTTATTCACTCAGTTCCAAGAGTGCTGGCAGTCAAGTACATACCACACACTACCAAAAAAAGCATGGTGGAGGCTGCTTCTGCGGTTTCAGAGACTGTAACTTATAATAAAGTTGTGCCCAAAGCATACTGTTACAAAATTTTACAACACAGAAAAGGAGAATATCCATACATTTCCAGAGAAAATAAATGATCTAAGAATGCCTGAGAACCAAAGTGGCACAGGCTTCTTACAGCAATTATAGGAAGACAACAAAGCAATGTCTTCAAGACTCTAAGGGAAAATGATTTTCAAACTAGCATCCTGTACCTGGCCAGACCAACAATCGATTAGGAATTCGGCATAAAAATATTTTCGTAAGTAGAATACTTCAGAAAGCTTGCCCTCAATGTAACAATTGTCTGGAAGCTACTGAAGATATGTCCTACACCAAAGTGAGAAAATAAACCAAAAAAGAAGACTGCTGATTTTTTATACACTTACCTACATGAATTACTTTCATAAAACCTAAAAATGATGTCTCTCTTCTTACAGAACTTGCTCTGATAAGACCAGGGTTAGAATAATGGTTAATGGCTTTAGATTTTAGTGAAATTGGTACCAGAAGTTGAACATTTAAGCACTCATTCTTTTTTTTTTTTTTTTAAAGATTTTATTTATTTATTCGACAGAGAGACAGCAGCGAGAGAGGGAACACAAGCAGGGGGAGTGGGAGAGGAAGAAGCAGGCTCATAGCAGAGGATCCTGATGTGGGGCTCGATCCCACAACGCCGGGACCACGCCCTGAGCCGAAGGCAGACGCTTAACCGCTGTGCCACCCAGGCGCCCCTAAGCACTCATTCTACAGACATAATCCACAGAATGGCCTAATGCATGCTAGGAATTATTACAATTAGCCACTTGACAAAATTTCTGTTATTGCTCAACTAAGCCATAAACATTTCTTACCTAGACAGTTAACTTAGCTTCCTCCCTCCCATTCTCACATGTCTAATCCAGTCTTCATACACTTTGTAGTGCTCTCTTCCTAGAACAAATGTCAGGTCATGTAATGCTCCCATTTCAAAAAATCTTCTAATGGCTCTTCAGTGTGAAAATGAAAAGTCCAAATGGCTTTGTCCAGCAGCTGAGACCTCAAGGATCTCTACCAATTTAACTTTTCAGTCTCCTAGTTTACTACTACTGCTCCTCCAGCCACACATGACCACCCGCTGCTTCTCAGACTCAGCAGAAAGAAGTTCATTTTCTCTTAAAAAGTTATTTTTTTCCCCCTCCGTGTATACCACAGTTGGCATTCCAAAAAATACTGTGGCATAAATTAGTGATTCATTGTAGTAAAAGAGCAAAAAAGAGTCTGCTACAATGTAATCATATCCTGTATGTATCAACATAAAAAGTTAAAGTAAAAATGGTTTTTTCTTACAGATTTTATTGATTAGAGAGAGAGAGAGAGAGGATGACTGAGCCAAAACCAAGAGTCGGATGCTCAACCGACTGAGCCACCCAGGTGCCCCAAAAATGTTTTTTTCCATAGTGTATGTATTGATATCAAATTTCCCCATTTTGGTGTAATTTGGCCTTTTGTGATCTGGGCCACGTATTTATATGAAAACAAAGGAAGATTTGCAGCCATTTAACAGACGTTGTATAAAATTGTAAGAAAAGGAGAAGAGAGGAGACTAGGGCATTTAATGATGCACCTAAAACAAAGGTAACACATGGACTGAATTTTTAAAAAAGGGAAATACAGGGGGCGCCTGGCTGGCTCAGTCAGTTAAATATCTGCTTTTGGCTCAGGTCATGATCCCAGGGTCCTGGGATTGAACCTAACTTCGGGCTCCCTGGCTCAGCGGGAAGCCTGCTTCTCCCTCTCCCTCTGCCACTCCCCCTGCTTGTATTTTCTCTAACGCTCTCTTTCCCACCGTCAAATAAACAAATAACTAAATAATCTAAAAATAAATAAATAAAAATAAAAAGGGAAATACATAAACTTTGAACAGACAAGTGGAACTATTTTTAATTAATTAATACATCTCATTAATTTCCTGTTAAGAACCTGTTGAATGGATCTCTAACCATTCATAATGCTTCCTGCCTGGCAACATTTTAATATTTCTTAAATTGCCTAAGAATGCCATTGTTTCTGGGTTTAGAGAGTTTTTAATACCTATAATTGGTTCCAAAGAGTTTACCATGAGGGGGACCCCCCCAAGAGCCTAAATATACTGAAAATTCTATAATTAGGATTCAAATAAATTGCTCCTAAAGAGTAACTTAACATGCAAGAGCTTGAAAAGAATTCAGTAAATCATTGTCAGCGATGTCTCTGAAACAATGCTCCTAATGAATTTCAGTTCAGAATACAAAGCAAGAAATTTGACTACATAAACAAAAGGATCTAAAAGTTAACACAAGTAGCAGACAACAAGAAAGTTAAATAATCTGCTAAAAACAACTAAGCTATAGTAGTTTCAATCCTATTAAGTACAAAGAAAACAAAGTAAGAGATATAAAGCTAGTCTTTCAAAGAAATTTGATATTAATATTCTACAGAAAGTAGTCTGAAAGGTATTTCCTCTTTCCAAGAGTGTACCTTGGAGGCACCTGGGTGGTGCAGTGGGTTGAGCGGGTGATGCTTTTTTTTTTTTTTTAAAGATTTTATTTATTTATTTGAGAGAGAGAGCGAGAGAGAGCATGAGCAGGGGGAGAGGCAGACTTCCCCGCTGAGCAGGAAGCCCATGTGGGGCTCGATCCCAGGACCCTAGAATCATGACCTGAGTGGAAGGCAGACGCTTAACCGACTGGGCCACCCAGGCGCCCCTGAGTGGGTGACTCTTGGTTTTGGCTCATATCACGATCTCAGGGTCGTGGGATCAGCCTGCATTGGGCTCTACACTCCAAGAGAAACCTGCTTGGGATTCTCACTGCCTCTCCCTCTGCCCCTCGCTCCACCCCCCCATGCACTTTCTCCCCCTCTATCTAAAATAAATAAATCTTTAAAAAAAAAAAAGTGTACCTTACCTGCAAATACAAAACAGAAGGAAGATCTCTATGACCTCACAGGGAGTGATTTCCAAGATAATTAAGTGACAAAAGGAAGATGCAAAAGAAAAAATATACACATACATAAATAATACATACACACATACTTATATATAGTATACTACCTTTTGTATAACACCAAAGGGGAAATAACAAAACACACACACTTATTTTTGAAAAACAAAAACACAGATACAAAAAAATACAAACTGAACTACATTTATTCCAAATATGTAAATAAGCACAATGAAGGAAATAAAAAGAATTACTCCAGGTAACTTTTGCACACCTATATACCCTTAGTGGGATATACTCTATGAATAATTAGAATGTAAAAACCAAATTTTACTTAATAGGTTTATTGTCGAAAGTGTCATGTGTAGCAATTCCTAAGCTATTTTGTTTGTATCGCGGAACTGAGCAGATGAATAAATGCATGAATGGTGCTGGGAATCACAATTCCTACTATGGGTGAGAGGAAGATACACAGAATGGGGAAAGGAGAGAAAGAACTCTGTGGTGCTGGATTCTAAATTGTGGTATCAGAATGAATTCTATCCACCAAAGAGCCCAGAAGCAATGACACCCAATAGTAACAAGCAATCTAGATCTTGAACTGAACAAAATAAAAAAACAAAAAACAAAAGCAAAAGAACATACAAGATACGATACCTTTTGTGGAAGTTCAAATACATTACATTTTAAAATACATGCTAAAAAAAATACCACTCCTCACATAAAGGAGCAAGGTCTACTCAAAAAACATGACTGATTCTTGGGCTAGTCAAGGAAAATACAACAGAAAAATAGAACTTCTTCTACCAAAAAATATTTTAAGTTACAATGTGCTCAAGGTCTGATGGGGACATGTTGAAAAGATACAGGGGTCATGTTGAGTGCATCTTTTCATATGTCTCTTGGCCATCTCTATGTTTTCTTTGGAAGAATGTCTATTCAGGTCTAAAAAGATATATGCACGCCAATGTTTGCTGCAGCATTGCTTACAATAACCAATGCAACAGTGTGGTGTGGTGAGGGGTAGAACCTCACTTGTGCTGAGCACAGCATAAGGTATACAGAAGCTGAATCACTATGTTGTACACTTGAAACTAATGAAACAATCTATACTCAAATTAGAAAAAAATTTTGAAGAGGAAAACCAAGAAACAGACTCTCAACTATAGAGAACTGATGGTTATCAGAGGGCAGGTGGGCAGGTGGATGGGTTAAATAGGTGATGGGGATTAAGGAGAGCATGGGGTGATGTATGTTAAGTGTTAAATCACTAAATTCTACACCTGAAACTAATATTACACCATATGTTAACTAGAATTTAGATAAGAACTTCTCAAACTCAATACACAAGAAACAAACAAATAAATCCAAAAATGGGCAGAAGATATGAACAGACACTCTTCCAATGAAGACATACAAATGGCTAACAGACACATGAAAAAATGTTCAAAATCATTAGCCATCAGGGAAAAAAAAAAAAAAAAAACCACCTTGAGATACCACCTTACGCCAATTAGAATGGCAAAAATTGACAAGGCAGGAAACAACGAATGTTGGAGAGGATGTGGAGAAAGGGGATCCCTCCTACATTGTTGGTGGGAATGCAAGTTGGTACAGCCACTCTGGAAAACAGTGTAGAGGTCCCTTAAAAAGTTAAAAATTGAGCTACCCTATAATCCAGCATTTGCACTACTGGGTATTTACCCCAAAGATACAGACATAGTGAAGAGAAGGGCCATAGGCACCCCAATGTTCACAGCAGCATTGTCCACAATAGCTAAATTGTGGAAGGAGCCGAGAAGCCCTTCAATAGATGACTGGATTAAGAAGATGTGGTCCATATATACAATGGACTATTACTCAGCCATCAAAAAGAACGAGTTCTCAACATTTGCTACAACATGGACAGCACTGGAGGAGATAATGCTAGAATGGGATAGGCTGGTGATGGGTATTAAGGAGGGCACGTATTGCATGGTGCACTGGGTGTTATACACAAGTAATGAATCATGGAACTTTACATCAAAAACTAGGGATGTACTGTATGGTGACTAACATAATAAAAAAAAAAAAAAGAACTTGAAAATAAAAAACACCAGACAACGAAGTCAAGTGAGCAAGAGCCAAATCTGGGACAATCTGAGCATCCAAATGAAAAATAACAGGAATGGATTGTAACAGTGAATACAAAAATCACCTATGAGTGCTATTTAAAAAAATTTAATAATTGATTAAGGCAAGAATCATCAAAGAATGTTAAAACCACCAGGTGTTGGTGAACAGGATATTCACATGCTATCAATGTACAACTAAGAAATTATTTATTCATTAGAAGGTGGAAAAGGATCCTTTGAAGTGAAGCCATCTAGTGGACACCACACCATTTAAATCAAAGTTGGTAGCACCAATAATAAGACAAACTGAGATCATGTGGCCCTTAATGTAATACACTGAGGATCCTTCATCCACGTAGTCGTCCTACAACACAATATTACCCTGAAAGAGTGAGCATTTGGTTATTCATGTTTTGTATAACATGTAACTAGCATTCCCAATTCTTGAGCTATAGTCAACCTGTTTGCCAGCATATGTTTGTATTTTAAAACATCTGTGGTATTCTCAGTATATTTAACCAGAAATCTAATGAAAATATCATCTACATTAAGTTTTTCAAATTAGGATACACAGAAAAAAAGATGAATAAACAGTAAAGGTAGAAAAATTATACCTAAAGCTAGACTAGAGAAAAATCCAAAGAATTTAAAATTTTTATTTGGCTACCTTAATTCACTACACATTCAAAGGATACCTTTCTATGTACTATACTAACAGGTGCTAAGCAAACAAGGATGAATATGGTAAAGTACTTTTAGTCTTTTCACAAAAATTTCAAATCATAATAAATCCAATGAAAAAGAATATTTACCTTAATTCTGGTTTAAAAGGACTATATAATGGTGGATCTAAATTAGTGAGAATCATCGTTTAACTATATCAATATAATGAGACCACAGTAATTTAAAATAACTAAATCGATTAATCACAGAAGTAGAAAGTATAGTGATTAAAAACAGGGAATCTAGAATCATACTGCCTGGCTGAATCCTGGGCCCCAAATAAAATGGGGATGCGGCGCCTGGGTGGCTCAGTCGGTTAAGTGTCTGACTCTTGATTTTGGTTCAGGTCATGATCTCAGGGTCCTGGGATTGAGTCCCACCTTCGGCTCCACACTCAGCACAGAGTCTGCTTGAGATTATTTCTCCCTCTCCCTCCACCCAGCCCCCCCATTTGGGAGCTCACTCTCTCTCTAAATAAAAAAATAAGTAAAATCTTTTAAAAAAAGTAAAATGGGGATGATACAACTAACTTACAGAGATGTTGTAAAGATTAAATGTATAATGTACATGAAAGGATCTTACCATACTTACTGGCAACCACAAAGACTTGCATGAGAATGTTCACAGCAGCAATTCGTAATAGTCAAAACTAGAAATGTGCTCATGTTCATTCAGGGATGAATGGATAGGGAATATGTGATATTATCTATACAACGAAATACAACTCAACAATAAAAAGGAACTACAAATGCTCTTCTACTATTTTAATCTTTTTTAATCTTAATTTTTTAAACGGCTTTGAGGTATCACTAATACATAAAAAAACTGCATATATTAATGGATCCAATTTGGTGAGTTTGGACATATGTATACATCATGAAACCATCACCACTAGCAAGGTAATAAACATATCCACTACCTCTGAAAGCTTCCTTTTGCCCCCACCTCTTCCCCTTTTTTGTGGTAAGACCGTAACAGGAGCTCTTTTTTTTTTTTTTTTTAAGATTTTATTTATTTATTTGACAGAAAGAGAGACAGCCAGCGAGAGAGGGAACACAAGCAGGGGGAATGGGAGAGGAAGAAGCAGGCTCATAGCAGAGGAGCCTGATGTGGGGCTCGATCCCGTAACGCCGGGATCACGCCCTGAGCCGAAGGCAGGCGCTTAACCGCTGTGCCACCCAGGCGCCCCCGTAACAGGAGCTCTTGAAGAAATTTTTAGTAAGGGGGTAGAGCTCATCCAAATGCTATTTTCAACCAAAGATCAGAAGATGAGAAATCATGTTTCATTTGGTAAAAAGCCCTTCTTGTTTATTAATGTAACTTCGCTATTCCTTCAGAGATGTGAAATGGCCACAGGAAGCTTTTTTCAAAGGCTTCACCTCAGAGGGAAGAGTATTCCTTCAAAAATGCTTGTAGCATTATTCTGTTTTTAAAGTATATTTTATCTGAATGCAAAAAAAAAAAAAAAAAACCACCCACGCAGACAGAATGTGTCCTCCCTTAAAGTATACTAAACTTATAAATTTTAAAATGTGTTAATTTGAAATGTAAGGTTCTGAAGTAAATGAACTTCAAGTTAACTGCATTCAAAGCATCTCATATATTTTTTATAGAAATCTAATTAATTTGGGAAAAGCATTTACTTTGTATTTAGCCCTATTTTGAATAAACAGATCTTCGTTTGACAAGGTTTTATAATACATTAGGAAAATATTTTGTAGACTAATTTACACTGATGAAATTAACTTCTACAATTTTTACTGTATTAGAAGCTTTCAACTGAATGTGTGCAGCAATGAATGCTATTATTTTAAAATCTAAATACATAAAAATTATAAATATTCAATAAGAAGATGCACTATTAGTAAGAGAATCACTTTAAGATACTTTAATCCTTCCTCAGAATGAACATGTCTGCGCAGCAAGACATCTTTAACATCAATACTATTAGATCTGGAAAGAATAAATCTATCACATTTGTTAGAAGCAGCACCCTGGTAAGTTTTAAAACTGAAACGAAAGAATCCTAAGGTCTAGATTCACTAAAAGACCATCTCGAGCAACCGAAGATTTCCACAAAAGGATAGAGGCCAGCAATGGCTTACGTGGGGGAAAAATTGAGGCATACTTTCTAAAGGATCTAAAAAAAAAAAAAGTCATCTAAATTCCTTACAGTGATTCATATAGTAAAACACAGACTCCTACAAATATTTTTGTATTAGCAACAGGGGCCAACTAGAGCTAATAAAGAAAGCCACAGAAAATAAATGTACAAGAAATTGCAAGGATATATGGAACATGATCCTAGAAACAATGACAAAACTAAGCCTTATGAAAGTCATTAACCAGGACCCTTCCAGGGACTCAGAAGTAGAAGCGTCGCACTTCCTCTTTAGAACACTGCACCAACCAAGCCCCGCAGCAAGGGTAGGGTGTAAAGTACAGATGGAACTGCTGGGGGTCCAGCCCTAGAAATTCAAGATAGTTTCCAGAGGAGGGAGAAGTGCTTTAAATTGAGAAGCTGAAACAAAAAGAGTATAAGATTTTTTTTTTTAAACCATACTACATGTCCACATTCCTGAAATTTACCTTGTCAATATTATCCTAACAAATGATCTGGAATAGTCTGTCAGGCTGATTTGGTTGCAGTGTGATATATAACAAACAAGTGTAACAAAAGAGCCCCTGGTTTTAAATACCATCTATCTACAGTAATGATTCCCCAAATCATATTTCTAGGTTAACCTTTCCCCTAAGCAATCAGACTCATCCAGTGAACTATCAATGTGTTACATTAAGTGGTTATCTCAAAGTTGTCTGAACATGTCCACAAAATCCTTATTCCTGTCCTATTCTTTCTCATACTATCCTCATTGATCATCCAAAGCCCCAGGAATCCTAGATTTCTCATTTTCTGTTACCCCATACTAAACCCAAAACTTATTGATGCCCCTCCCAAAATACGTGTCAAATCTCCCTAGTTCTACCCCAGTGCTACTCCTGCAGTTGAGAAAAGTATGATGTGCCACTTGGATTATAGTAACAGCATCTTCCTATCAACACAACGTATGGTTAGGGTAACAATACGGTTTCCTCTGTTTTACTGTACTTTTGGTTTTCAGAGAGTATGCTTCCAAATTTAATTTCCTTATATTGATGTAAAATAAGGTTTGTCAGAGAAGTTGCTTCCATCCTCCCCCTCACAGATAACTGTTTTTTAGAAGTTTTTGTTTTCCTTTCCACTATTTTTAAATATGAGCAAATACAAACCTATTTTCCCCTTTAGATAAAAAATAGTATAGTACACAAAATTTTCTGCACCTTGCTCTTTTTTTCACTTAATATATGAACATCTCTCAATAGAAGCGTGAATGTTAAACTCATATATTGCATACACCCCTCCCCCCCCCACATCCATACACACCCTCTTCCTCTAGGAAATAATTTTTTGGTAAATTATAGGGCTTTACCTATTTTACCAATTATCAAACCATAATCAGTGATCAGCTCAGGGCTGACATTCAGCCATACAGCAACAGTACAGCTTTAGTTTCCTCATTTAGAAACTTCTTTGAGGCTGGTTGATGCCTAAGCAAGAAGCCACCACAAGTCCCACCTCCTGGACACTGCAAGGACTCAAGAGAGTTGATTGAAGGCCTCCTATCTGGCTCCTTCCAGAGCCCCAGGTAAAGGCCACCCTAGCACCCACCAGTGCTCAGGCCCTGCCCTTACATGTGCCCACAGACACCACAGGAGGAGACAGCCTTGGCACTGGCAGCCCGCGGACAAATTCCGCAGGTCCATCTGGTCTACCCAGGCTGTAGCTACCTGCTGCCTAATTACATCCCCTCACGTTGCTCCTCTATTTGGACTAGGTCTGAAAGTTCTAAGGACTTCAGAGGAGCGGGTGGTACTGGAAGTCACCACAGGCACTGTCTTGGTGCCATACCGCGAGTACTCCCATAACAGCATGCACATCATGGAAGCCCAAAACTCTGAGACGTGGAAGATGCCCTGCACAAGGGACCCCTTTTTAATACTCTGCTGAGTTTCACAAACTCACTGAATGTCCAGCTAACGTCAGCATAATATTAATTTTATCAATAAAAATGACAGCTAGCCTTACCTATCATTTGTTCAGAGAATGGCACTGTTATAAATAAATATTACCTTATTTTGGTATTATATTTATTATCATCACGTCCATTTACCAGATTAGAAAACATTAGCACAGAGAGTCAGGAATCAAACCTAGGCAGCTCAACAACAGAGCCCAGGTTCACCACTTTTTTTCTATCTTTCTCTTCCTCTCATCTATCCTGAAGGATTAAGTCTAAACTTATTAAATATGAAATTCCAATAAATTATTTTTTTGCATTTGCTGTTACTAGAGACAGTGAATATGTAAGAACGCCTGTCAGTATGGCAGAGGCTAGAAAACACTTCCATGTAACTGCTCAGCTCAGCAGAAGCTGATAAAGGATTCTGTATTATAAACAATATCATCACTATTTGAGAAAGTTTCTAGTTATTGTCACTACAAGTCAACTAATGACTACAAACTGAATGGAAAAATAACTAGATGAGTTTGAAATAGTTCCCAATGTCAAATCATGGCTCAGAAAAGCATATCATTTAGCTAGTAGTAGCAGCAAACCAAAGATCACAGCAATGATTTCTAAAAATAATTAAACGATTTTGAATTCACTAGAATAATCTGAGTTTTTCCTGCAACTTATACCCTTTGGTAACTAGTTTTATTATAGATAGACTTTAATTTAGTGAGAGAACAAATAAATATATTCAATTTATTTACTCTTTATTTATATGTTAGTTTATATTATCATATCAGTTGTTTAATATTTTTAATATCACTTGAGTCCCTATAATGCCCTCACAAATGTACGGCAGCTTGAATTATTTACAGAATACAAAACATGAATATGCACAAATCACACCCAGACCTCTTACTAAAAACAGAAGCACAGCATGCAAGGAACTCCTTTGACCAGTGAGATTCAAGTCAGAATCCTGAATCAGAAACAGAAAACGCCAGAGAACATGGTAGAAAAGAAATCATTTTAAGATATTTTTAAGAACAACCTTATCCATAAGAAAAATCAGAAACAGACTAAGTGTCAGTAACTAAAAATTGCTGAATAAGTATGGTACACCCATGTAATCATATATTGTACAATTTGTATGTGATGTTGTGAAGTATACATGTTGGCAAGAAAAGTTCTGCTTTTGAGTGGAACAAAAGCAGATTACAACACTGTGTAAGAAACCCATTTTAATTTTAAAAATATGTAGGCAAATAAAAATGTCCATAAAAGGATATAAAAAAGTAGAAGCGATGGTATTCTCATGATGAGAATATGAGTAATTCTTCTTTTTGTCATCTGTAATTTCTGATTTTTCTATAATGAACATGCATTACTTACACATTAAAAACAGCAATCAAGAATTTATGTAGGTATAAAAATTACATAAAAAGACAGATTTTCTCACAGGACATCATTCAAGGTACTTCACTGGAGAGGTTCAATGCGTTAGCTCTGAGGACCAAGCACTGGTACTTGAATCCTGGCTCTCTCTCATACTTGCTATATAACCCTAGACAAGTTCCTTACCCTTACTGTGCTTCAGTGTCCTCTCTGGAAAACATGGACACCAACAAAACCTGTGTCTTAGGGTAATTCTGAAGGTTAAAAGACTTAATTTATATGAAGTGCTTAGAATAGTGTTTACTCTATAATCATTTATTATATTACACCTAATCTTATTTATGGAACTGTAATTCACCTGTTATCAATGTGCTCAAAACACAGATTTTCAGACTTCAAAAATATTTTAATCTATCATCTTGAAAAAGCTATTATAACATTTTTTAAAAGATTATAAAAATTTATACTTTTCTCTAGATTGCTGATGCTTAAATTTATACTTAAAGAAGCATTTCCGAAGTTACCAGTGACCAAATTCCCTTACTATGTTTTTCCCTTAACTACCGAAACAAAGCACAATGAGTAAAAGACTATGTGAACTGTAAAAGGCAAAGGACTTCATAACTATCTAGACCTTAAATAACTACCATACTGATTCTCAAAATTCATTTAAATGATCTTAGTTTTAGTTGATGGCATTACTGAAAACCTCCAAGACTTAACTATAACCGAATTTTCTAAGAAAATATTTACCTTTATGAGTATATATCAAGCAAAAGGAAAAAGATATGCCCAGGCATCAAAATACCTCTCAGCTTCTGAAGGTAATTTTTGACTCATTCATCAGAGATTTTAATGTAATTTATTTTCTCACAGGCAGGAAGTCTCAAAACGAGAGCCCCACATCAAGATCGCTTACCGGAGAGATTTTTCAGAATTTTAAAATTAAGATAGAACCCCACTTTCGTTTCACCAAAAGCTGTTAATTAAGTTGTTACTCCTCTTTGCAACAGCTCAGTAATGATTTAACATGAATGAAGCAGGAGTATCTACACACCATGATGTGTAACTCATATCACCATCTTTCTAATTCAACTTTCATCATCTCTCCCCATTGCCTGGTAAAAGTTTGCATCCATTCAGGCCTCTTTTCCTTTTGCTTCTCAAAACTCAAACTGTGATTCACATTTGCCCAAACATGTGGCAGACAGGATATGGTCTTCTGATACGATCTGTAAACAATTTAGTTCATGCTTTCATGGCCTTAACTGTTTTCCCCCCTCTCTTAACTCTTGCACTAGCTTGTGTTAATAGCAGAAACTGGAAAGCAAATATTTGAGGGATCTTACCCCGTACTGAGGTTCGGTTTCAAGGCAAACTTTTTTTTTTTTTTTAACAAAAAAGTGTTAAAATTTCGGGAGTGATCTGAACCAGTTTAGAGAATATGTAAATAAACTTAGTGCAAATGCTTAGTTAAGTCTGCATGTGTGCGGAGCGGGAAACACGGAAGAACAAACTGGAAAAACAGTACAGGGAAATCAATCAATTTCTCATTATCATCTTCACAATAAAGCTTTTAATAAGAAACCAACAGCGTCAATACATTCTTCGGTTCCAGTATCCATTGTCAAGTATTTATGTTCTCCTCAGCAATAGGTTTTTACTGAACAGTACAGAGGCAGTATTACTCATAAAAAAAGAAAAAGTGAAAGAGGTTATATGAGGAGTTAGCGTCATAAATAAACAACTATGATTTCATGTTTTAACACTTATTACATTTTCCTTTCCAACTTTATTTTTTTAGAAAGACAAGTGATAATTTAGAAACTTCTAACTGTAAAGAATCGTCCTACTGGTCTACGAACTACACATTGAGAATAATTATCTCTTCAAGATATAAATCTACCTAAGAAAATTATTTGATGGCTTGAATCAGATTATGTTATGCTTGACGGGATGGGAGGAAAGGGGTATTTAAGAGTAGAAGACCCAGTCCCTGGTCTTAAAAAGCTGAGAGACAACGGAGGAAAGATTTTAATTCTACTTGGCCTGTTCTGTTAACTGACACTTCTTCACTTCCTTTCACTCACAGTCAACTTCACTCCCTTTTTTCCAAGGAAAAAGCAACACTATATCTTCAATGAGCCTCTGATAAAACCATTTATGTAAGTTTAAAAACCCATAAAAGTATACAATGAGCAGCTAATGTGTTTATAAAGTATGAAGACAAAGACTGGAAGGATTAATACCAAACTTATAACAAAGCTGGCCTCTGGGAACGAGGGAAAGGATCAAGAGAAGGAAACACTTCATTTTCTAACAGGTTAAGTTTTTGAAGGAAAATGTATTCATACATTACTACATAAATTGTTTTTAAGTTACAGCCATAAAAAATTCTGGAAAATAGACTGCTGAAGAAAGAATGGTGGCTGATTCTGAGTGGTATGAACTTGAGTGAATGGCACTGACTTCTTTGTAACTTACTACTGACGTCCCTACCAGTCCATCACAGGGTGAGGTGTGGCTTTTTATCAGCTGACTAGTTAATGCGAGCAGAGGTGGCCATATTTGCAGCAGCTGCCTGCGTACTGCACCTGGCACTACACTTGAGTATCATACTGGTATCTGTAGTTACTGCTGAGACTGTCACAAAGGGCTTCCTAAGTCTCCTATAATGGACTCTAAAGCAAAGGTCTACAGTGAAGATTTCTGCCAAGACATGAAAAAATAACAATAAAACTCACGTGTGACACTGCAGGGGCGTGTAGCAAGCCGCCGGTGCTCTGGTATCCTTAATCTGAGCCTCTCTCAAGGGCATAGACAGGGTGCTACTTCTGGATTCCTGTATCCCACATGGAAGGAATACTTCCCACGCAAGCCAACTGTGAAAATCTCTCCTTTTCTCTAAGTGAATGCTAACAGGAGCCCACCATGGAAAAGTTCTGTAGTATCTCAATAAAACCCCGGCTGGCTTTTCTTGGAATAAGGCTAGAGGTCAAGGGACAAATCACTGGTGTTTCCCCCAACTTTCTGCAAAGTTTTGGGTTTTGAGGATAAGAAGTCTGCACATAAACCCTAGGGTCTTACTGCCCTGTGCAGCCTGCAGAAGGGCTGCCCAAGCTCTGGGTTACATATGGCTGGCGTGAGTCTGCTTCATCTCTGAGTCTGACCCCAAAATCCTGGGTCCTTCCCAGTGGTATGGTTCTTCCTTTTTCTAGAGGCCGCAGTCTTCATAAAATTCTCTTACAACCATGAGACATCATTTTTGGAAGAAAAAAATAGTTTTCTTCATCCTTGAAGTCGGTAGGAGGGGAGCTGACATGGTACCTGAGAGAGCTCAGGCCCTGAGCTCCGGAAGCAGCTGAAGCTGTATTTGCACCCCAGCTGTCAGAGCGGCTGGACACCGGAAACGTGGGCACGCTAGCGTGCCTCTCTAAGCTACTGTGTTCTCAAAACTGGAATACTAATTAATTAATTAGACAGATAAATAATAAAAAGATTTCCGTGAGGATAAAATTAAATATTCTGTACAGAGACTTGAGCAGTGCCTGAAGGACAGTAACAATGAATGTTACAACAGCCACAGTCAGTAACCTCACGCTGGCTGGAGAGCTCCTTCCTCTCAGGCGTAGCCACCGTACCAGCCTCCAGAACTCCACCCCCCGCTGAAGCAGTGAGGGTCGTCCCCAGGCTCTACACTTGACAGGAGTGTGAGGCACAGTTTGTAGAAGTAGCTTCAAGTTTCTATTCTACCACCTCAAGGCGATTCTCTCACGCGCTGGAGGACAGATAGACTTGTGCCTCCCTCATGAGGGACAGTTTCTTACGAGACCTACTTCACTGGTGAGCCTGAGCTTACGGTGAATACGGAGATTCCCGTCACTGCTGCCCTCAGGTGGTAAGATGACTGTCAGTCCATTTGTGACTCTATGTCATGCTCCCCAAATGTATCTGAGACTGAGCTCCTATGGGCTTTGCTAACAGAAACCAGTAGAGAAAGTGTCAGGTCGTAATAATTGCCAGACTGCTGTTAGCATTATTCCTCTACTTAGCAAGACATGCCTCAACCCCTAGCAGGGGACAGAGCCTGTGTTCAATTTACAGTGCATCTCTTATCTATTCAGTTTAGTTACTGAATAGTGCTCTTGTAAAAATTTATTTTTAATTGATGTATAGTTGACATATAATACACACACACACACACACGTATTTTTTTTAGAGAGTGAGAGCGTGACGTGAGCAGGGTGGGAGAGGGGCAGGAGGAGAGGGAGATGGAGAATCCTAAGCAGGCTCCACGCTCAGTGTGGAGCCCCATGTGGGGCTGATCTCATGACCCTGAGACCATGACGTGAGCCAAAACCAAGAGTCAGATGCTTAACCAATGGGGCCACCCAGACACTCCAACGTACAATATTATATTTTCAGGTGTACAGCATAGTGAATCAACAGTTATATTCATTACAAAATACTTACCACAGTAAGTATGGTTATCATGTGTCACCATACAAAGTTATTACATTATTGACTATAATCCCTGTGCTGTACTTTTCGTCCCGATGACTTATTTATTTTATAACTGGAAGTCTGTACTTCTTAATCCCCTTCACCTATTTCATCCATCTCCCTACCCACCTCTCCTCTGGTAATCACTAGTTTGTTTTTTTTATTTATGAATATATTTCTCTTTTTTGTTGTTGTCTGTTTTCTGTTTGTCTGAATGATTCTTTTTGAAAGCACTGACCTGTTCTCTGGTTACAAACACTTACAGCTTCAGTTTTGCCATTAATGTATTTTATGATCTTAGTAAAATCACATGTCTCTGGGCTTCAGTTTTGTAATCAATCCAAGATATCTTTAATGACTATCATTTAATTTCTACCATCCTAACTACCTACTACCAGACAAGTATCTCAGACAAAAAAAGAAATGCAAAGGATCAATATAGAGTCATCATGGAAAACACAGAAATTCTACCATTTTAAGAGGAGAAATGTATAAACACAGGTGCTCAGGGCCATGTATATAGTTGTGCGGTTTGTGCACTGCAAAAAGTTACATGAGGGTTTGCCAAATCTTACAAAAGAAGGAAGGGATGCCTTTTCTTCTTACATAGGTGCTATGTGCTCATGACTCAGTGTCTGCTCAAAGGTGACACCTTGTTCTAACTTGTCCACACAGCAGGCTGGACCTTTACCTGAACTTCACAAAGACATCTCATCTTATAGGTCACAGGCAGCCTGCAAAAGTAGCACTATACAAGAATTCTACACTACTGGGAGCAACTGGTCTCATCACATAAAAAGATCTCCAAAACCCAAAGACACAGAAAAAGTCTTTAAGATTAATTTCTCTTCAAACTGGCCATATATAAAGCTATACACACGCACACACAAATTCTTCAGAGGAAAAATGTACATTAACAAAAACCTGAAATCAAAGACAAAGTTTACCAAGAATCTGAACAGAGGCGCCTGGGTGGCACAGTGGTTAAGCGTCTGCCTTCGGCTCAGGGCGTGATCCCGGCATTATGGGATCGAGCCCCGCATCAGGCTCCTCCTCCGCTAGGAGCCTGCTTCTTCCTCTCCCACTCCCCCTGCTTGTGTTCCCTCTCTCGCTGGCTGTCTCTATCTCTGTCGAATAAATAAATAAATAAAATCTTAAAAAAAAAAAAAGAAAATTATAAAAAAGAATCTGAACAAACCATGTAATATATATAACTCTCACTGTTCTAAACATTTTTGTGACAAAGGCATCTGGAAAATACAGACGGATATTTTTGTACTTGCCTTCCTCACAAAGAAATTGTGAAAATTAATAGAATAATCTTTATGAAGCAGTTAAAATGCACCTAAGTATACATAAATAATTTATTATTCTCAAGTACCAAATTATTTTAAAAGTAACATTTAAATACAAAGTATAAGTCAATATGTTTTAATGCCCCTAATTTTAAGACAACATCAAAATTAACAGCATGAAGCTTGTGAAGCAGCCATAAGAAAGAGAACGACAAGTGTGTGTATATGTCCAGGCCACATAACCCTAAGAAATCAGTGGTGCTGGAAATTTTTTTAAATAGCATTTTCAATTATCTCATCCTAAATTAACAACATATGATTTTAGTTATATAGCTATGCCACGATATGTAAATATAGCTGGGTTCTCTCTATGGTGAACTAAGAATGAAAAGCTATAAATAGACATTCTAATAATTTTACACTAAATGTGTTCTTCATATATAAAATCATCTTTAACAGGCTTCTCCTGTCGAATATAGAAATCAAAGTACTAATTAGCATGAATGGAATTTCAGAGGTTCTATCTTACCAACTCTTAAACAAGATATCCACAGCCTACTACTTAACTATGAAACCTTTTAAAAATAAAATAGGATTATCAGAAAAGGCTTTAATTTTAAGAACAACACAGCAAAAATAAAATTAAAACTGTGAACAAAGGAAACTGAATATATTCTTTTAATGTTTATTTTTCCTGGAAAAATTTCTTATAGATATCATTCCCTTTTGTAATTCAAAAAAATGGAAGATTAATATGGCCACCTAGAGGAGAAAACATGATAACAAATATGCCATCACATTTTCTTACGTTTTCTAGTGTATCTGTATTTCAGATTTATACATATAAACTGTTCTACAGGACTCAACTGAAGAGGGTAATCACGTATGAAAGAGACCTTGGTTGGATACTAGAGTCGCAATGATGACCTAACAGAAGCTAAAACCACATTCGCTTTGCAACGGACCCGACAAATAGAGTTTTTATAACTTACCATGTGACCTTTGGTTAAAAATTACCTACTCGATCTAAAATCTCTTCTCACTTCTGTAGAATGGGTAATCTTATCTACCACAATGATTTGCAGTGAGGATTAAATAGTATGGTGTGTACAGAAACTAACAGTCAGGTACACAGTAGGAGCTCAATATGGTAGTTCTTACTACCTGGTCAGAAAGTTCTGTACTGTTCTCTCCTAGCCCTATCCAGGCCCTCCCTGACCCACTCTAATCTTACAGATACTTTCAGTATTGGCTGTTCCAAAACTTCTCTACTAGAGTTATTCAGTGTTGAGAAGTGAACTAACAGTTCCTTACCAACACTAATGAGGTAATAGCATGTCATATAAAAGATGCACATTTAAGAATATTTTTCCTCTATCTTGTAGTTCCCTTTAGTTACCTCAGCCTACACCTCAGTTAACTTTGATCCTTATAAATTCACAGAATAATATACAGAATAAAAGGTCAGAGCAGTAAAGAGAAACATAACCTACTATATCTATCCCTTTACTTGTACCTCAGGAAAATGAACCAAATCCTACCAAGAGAACTATACTCAGCAATCCTCTTAGGTGGCCAGCCACGAAGTGAACAGTATTTCTGCTGAGTTAGCTATGCAGAGGAACGACCACCTGGTGGAGACTCAAATGTGTATTTGAACCAAATCCCTTTCCTTCCCACATATATGCGAGAGGAGGGTTACCACTGTTGGGTTGGCGGGAGAAGGTGAACGCTATGGTTATAATCTCATATGTACTTCTGCATCTTCGTGTGGGGGCATGTTAAGAATTTATTATCACTTGAAATTGCTTTTACCGAAGACCCTGAACTCTGAAGTCTCCCCCTCCAATCAAATTCTCCTTTCTTCCCCCATTCCACTGAATCCATTTTGAGCTCAAAGCGATTTGACTTTTCAATAAACGATAACGTATGATACAAACCTATTCTCCTAGTCTTTTGTTTTCTTACATTATCACTTGGTCATCTCTCCATCCTAAGTCCCAATGACAGTATTTTAACAATAAGGATATCCATCTCCACATCCAGATGTTCCAGACTTTTCTGATTCAGCATGACGGAAACCAAATTACCTCCTCCCACACAAACTTACTTCCCTAAGACTCTCTGAACTAATTAAAAATCTGGATTCTTCACTCACTGCACACATTCAATCATTCAAGATACACTGAGACCATCCTTAAATCTACAGACTCTGTGTCCCCAAACTCACTGCCAACGAAGGTCTCATCACTGCTTATCTAACTGGTCCTTTCTATCTTCAGTAGTCCCACCTCCAATTCATTTTCCATTACAATTTAAATAATCTTTCTTGAATACATTTCTAAAAGCACCACACTGTCCAGCTTAAAAATCTTCCAGGACTCTATATTTCCTTTAAGACAATAAACCCCTAAACATGGCATTCAAACCTATTACCTATTCTCCAAACACAGATTCTAAGCTAAAGACGCTAAAATACACTCTCGTTTGCTTTCACACAATCACGATTCCATGGCTGTTGAAATAGTGTTCACTCAAGTCCAGTTCACCCACTCTGTGAAGACTACATTAGACTTCCCGATATCCCCACCTTCCAAACAACACCCGAGTCACCTCCTTCCCTGAATGTCTACAGCACTTTGTTCATGAAACTAATAGACCTCTTATCATATTATATTATACATATGGTCAATGGTCTTCCTCCTCTAGTCTGTGGGCTCTTTGAAACAAGCTTGTTTTATTCATCTTTACACCTACAGTACATAGTACGGCACATAAAAAGCTTTCAACAAATGTTTGTGAAATAAATCTAATTTCAGAATGCCTAAAATCAATCTACCCGGGGTGTTTTATCAATTAACGCAGAGGAGAAATGGTAGGAAAGTAGAGATGGATCCCAAATACATAGGTAAAATGAAAAGAGAAGGTGCCTCCGGGACATTGGTAGCAGTTTCAGAGCTTAGGGCAAGAACAGAAGAGCCACTGAAGTTATACTTCTCTCCTCACTGCTTTTCCCCCAGACTACAGAGCCGTGATGGCACAACAGAACCATGGGGAAGCAATCGAGACAGCACAGAAGTGGAGGGAGTGAGGGGGAAGAAGCAGTGAGGAGGAAAAAATTAAAACCCTAAACTGAAGCTGCAAAAACGGAAGCGTCCGGGGTGACAGATGACATATGCAGCCCTTGCTCATGCCCGCTCGCTTTCATCACCACCACTGTTTTCTCTACCCTCGGCCACAATGACCATTTACTGTCACTTACCCACAGGGGCCAGAACTATGTTAAAAACTACCACATATACCATGTAATGTTCACGACAACTTTATCAGGAAGGTACTATCCACATTTTAGAGACAATGAAACAAACCTAAAAACCATTAACTGTATTGCCTGAAGTTTGTAGCTAACATGTTAGTCACAGGAGGCAGAATGAAAACAAGGATCAGGTTCAAAACCGCTTTTCTTATGGCTCTACTATTAATGTGCCAGGGATGGAAGGGGTGGACGTCGGCTGGGGACCAGCTTTACTGCTTCGCGTCACTCAGGTATCTTTGTAAGCACACATTCTGTTTCTCTCGTACTAGAATTCTAGGAAATTTTGAGGGTAGCATCGAGCATTTTTTATTTCTTCCCTACCATCTCGTAATGAGCTTTCTATATAGTAATCACTCAGTATTTGATTAATTTCTTATTATAAATTGTGTGCTAGTAGAAATAAAAAGGAGGTACATCGGTCATTAAGCCAAATTAGAACACCAAAAAGATGATTTAGCTCCTCTGACAACTCTATGTGGGGTAAGACTTTAAGTAATCAGTAGTTATAGGCCCTTAAACACAAACCACAGCTGTAAAATGAAGGATAGTTTGCGTTTGATGTAATAAAAAATCGCTGTCTAAGATACATGACTCTCTTCTTCATAGCTGAGAATAAAGGTAACAATTACTAAGAGCACTCACACATTCTATCAAGCATGTGAGCAGCCTACCTAAAATGTGGAAATAAGTATGCTTTAATTAATGGCAACTAATTTCCCATATAGGAAGATGTAAAAACATGTTAGAGTGGACATGTATCTTCTATATAGGTTGAATTTTAAGTCAAGGTCAATCCATGAAGTAAAGATCAATTAAAGACAAAATAATCCTTGAAAATTCCTGAAGTCACCCTTACGGCAAAGTATAATACAGCATGAGCTCTCAATCCACACTGGACACTTTTTCCCCTTACACAGAACAGCTCACTATTTCTTCGCTGTGTGCCACGTGAAGAATTCAGCTTCTGTTTAGGGGCCGCGCTGAACGAAAAAGCATACATTTACACACTAGAATCAAGTTCAACACTCTAGGAGACCTAGACTCTGCCAGTTTCCATACCAGGTAGTTAGAAATTGATTCCATGTGAGACAACAGCAGATTCACTTCTTCCACCTCGTGCTTGCGTTGTGTAAAGAGAAACACAAGTACTATGGTATTTAAATTATTTGGTGATTTGCTTTGAGGTGTTTTGGGTTTTGGCTTCAGTCCAAAGATCTGAATTTTGATAAATTATATTCACAGAAATGGGACTCTGCTTATCTTTTGTTTTATCGTGCAGCCACAGAGGCCTAGGATTTTAGGTACAAATAATCTAATACTATAGCATGTGATCTAAAAAAATAAAATAAGTAGCCTGTGTTACCTTCATCGATCGATGCTTCACTACTGTAGCCATCATACTCCGCAGACAAAGGGCTGTATTTTTGTCTTGTTTCCCAAGCATAGTTCTTTTGTCTCGAATCGGCCAACGGTAGTCTGGAATTGTGTGTTCTGGACAAGGCCTCGTGATATTTACCCAGTGCTTCATCTTCACTTTCAGAGGATGAACCATGCTCATCTTTGTCCATGTAGGAATTATCTATTTGGAATGACAGAGAGAACAAATCAAAATTTTAACACAATAAACTACGATGAATTTGATACACACACATACATATACACACACAGAGATAAATGTCACATATATCCACATACACATGAATGTACATATACACATACATACACGATGTGAATTTTCAACTTTAAATAAGTATAGTTTTTTCATTTAAGAAGCCCAAAGCTTTAGATTTTCATATTTTTAATAGAAAAAGATCAATTTGTATATTCTAATTATAAAAAAAGGTTAGTCGCAGGGATTTCCCAGCCATGTTACAGATAAAGGAAATAACAGAACTTGCCACCAGACACAATCTTTTAAAGGATGAGTAGCACAGAGAGAGACTTGGAAGCATTATTGCCAGTACCTATGAACCCGATTCAAACTAGAATGTGACTAGAGACATTTCAGTTATCATCTGGGTCCAAATTTTCAAAAATGATAATGCTTATTTCTAGGAGAAGAGAGAAATGGGCAGACATATACTGTTGGCGGAATTATCACTGGTACAAATCTTCTAGAGAGCAATTTGGCAATACGTATCAAACTTCAAATCTGCACAGTCTGTGATTCATTTCTAGGAATTTACCAATTCCATCTCCAAGAATTCGGCCTAAGAAAATAATTAACAAGTGAGCAAAGATATGTATTTCAGACAATTCACTGCACTGTGTTAAATAGCAACAGAAAACAAAAATAAAATATTATCTAAACGTCCATCACTGGGCTTTGGTTAAGTACGCTGTGATATCTCTAAGCAATGATACAGTATGCAGTCACTACAAACGAGGAGGTGAACTCACAGGTACTCACAGAAGAGTAACTACAACATTATGTTAAGAGAAAAGAGGAGGTTATAAAATAGAAAGCAAACCTACATTCCCATTTAAACACACACACACAAACACACCCCTACATGCAAGATACACACACACACACACAGATACACATATATGCAATGTATGTTCATATGCACATACAAAAATATGTGGAAGGACACACTTATTTTCTTTGAAAGGGAGAGTTACTAAGAAAATTTTACTTAAGTATAACTAAATTTCAAATAAATTTTTCAGGATATATAAAACTTGTATTATTCTTAAAATAATAGTTAACTAGTATAATAGTAACTAGTTGTTACCATTTTTTTAAAGTAAAAATTTTAAAACTACACTATGTTGAGGTTCATTTAACCTAAGATGAGCCTTCTCAGAATAATAAAACATTTCTGGAAAGATAAAGAGATCACAGCAGGTAGAATTTATTAGTTTAGTAGAGGTATTTTTCTCTTTATAAACATTTGAGATCATCTGTATGAAAGGAATCAAGGTTTGAAATTCAGGTGGGGAGACAGAATAAGTCATTTAAAAATATGGTAGAGAAATGGTATGTTTAGAGTCAGAAGGAAGGGAGCCTGGATGTCACTAGTCTAAGTCCTCCGTTTTAATTCAGTAAGAGAAAGCCATGAGAGGGTAAAGCTATGACCAGTGTCATATTCTGCACGGCCCAATATGTAGTCACTAGCCACATGCAGCTATTTGATTTAAAACAAAATAATTCATGAAAGTTCTTTTGAAAATCTCCTTTTCCTTACCTCCTACAACTCCCAAGTATATAATCAGTCACCCCTCACAACCCTGGTGCAGCGGCTCTTTCCGCCCATGGGTCCTGTCCCCCTGTCCTTTTTGCACCAAAAAATAAAATAAAATAAAATAAAATAAAATAAAATAAAATAAAATAAAATAAAATAAAATAACTTAAAACCCAGTCTCCCCAGTGCTACTGGCCATATAAGTGCTATACGTGCCTGTGGCTAGTGGTCACCACGTGGACTACATGGGACTTTTCCATCAGTGCAGAAAGTGCTGTTAGACGGTGCGGAGGTGATGGTAGATCTGGTCTAGAACCTGGGCCTTCTGACTCCCAGTTGAGAGCTTTAGCACTTTGTGGGCTACCATGGTGGTGGTCTCTAAGGCAGCAGGAGAACTCTGAGGAGGGTCACTAGACATTCTGCCATCACACTTCACTTATTATAAAATATTACCTAAAGCAGTCCTGCATTCAGAAATATAGAAGGAAACTCTTCCTTCTCTTTCTATACCCTCTAAGCTTTATGAACAAACCTAGAACACAGGTATTAGTAATACTGATATTACTATTAACTAATAATATTAGAGTTCAGCTATATGAAGAAGTAATCTATGGGTCAAATGATTTTCAAGACTTTTAGAACATAATATGTTTACGTTTAGTACTAACTATAATCTAGAATACCTGAGAGATACTTGAGTTTTCTAGGGACCAGCATGCTTCTGAATGAAAAGAAATCAAAACAAAATTAACTGTATACTGCTACATACATAGCACTTATTACTACTGTCTATCTGTTATTTTCTGAACAGCATATGTATCCTACTTTATTTTATTTTTGCTACTTCAAATAATAAGGCTAAAAAAACTAAACCAAGGTTACGCAAAACTACTGAATTTGATAACTCAAAACAGTCAAAAAAAGTCGAAACAGACTCCAAAAAGGACATACTTCCAAAGACTGGCTTTCCTTTTTAACTAGTCTATCTGTCCTGGATCAGCCTCTATGATATCACTTAAAAATCATCCATATAATTGATAAATAGCAGACCCTGATTCTGCATGAAACCATGCAGCAGAACTGAAAGTCTTCCTCATTTCTACTGCCACTCAGATTTTTGTTATTTTCATGAGAATCTAAATTTACAGAAAAATGACAGATATATCTGTATTTTAAATAAGAGCCAGTATACTTTTGGCCTTGTGATCAGATAGCAATAAATGGAAATGACTAAGGGATTACCAAAAGTAATCACTAGCAGTACAAAGCATTTCTGCAACCAAACCAAGTAACTGTCGGCTCACTGTTTTGAAAATTGTCACAAATACTGTGGTTAAAAACTATAAATGATTGGTTGGGATCTTAATTCTACATAGAGAACTCATGAAAAACAATAGATTGTTCATGTATACTCATTGTAAACACAGAACTCATATAAAATTCTTGATATGTGGCTAAACGAATAGACACATATCCTGAAGGGTGGTATTCAATAAAATAAACTCTAGGGGTGCCTGGGTGGCTCAGTCAGTTGAGCATCTGACTCTTGATTTCCCTTCAGATCATGATCTCAGGGTCAGGGGATGGAACCCCTCCTTGGGCTCTGAGCTCAGTAGGGAGTCTGCCTCGCCCTCTGCTCATCCCCCTGCTCGCTCGCTCGCTCTCTCTCTCAAGTGAATAAATAAATAAAATCTTTAAAAATAAATAAATAAATAAAACAAACTCTATTGCTCTAAAGGAAAAATAAAAAACACTTGATACAGATTCTTATGGGGATAGACTCGAAGGGCAACATAGTATAAGGGTCTCAGGGGTCAGTTACAAAAATATTAAATTTTAAAATTCAACTATAACATACTAAATACACTCCAACTAGAGAATGCCTACTATTTGAAACTGGAGTTTCTGGTTGTCGAATAAACAACCACTAAGAAAAATTAGGGCCACTGAAAAATTGGCCAAATAATGCAGGGACCAGGGACAATACTTAAGTTAGCAGTGTACAAAGAACATGAATGCTTTCAAAAGGATGGTCAGGAAAAAAAAAAAAATGAATGAACTTAAAAGTGTCTCCCAGTAAGAGGATTCAAGAAAATTTCAAATTAGATATATAGACACGTATAGGAAAGTTTGGAAATTTGGATGTTTTCTTAATTCAAAAAATCAAGAGAAAAGTTTATCACTCAAACCCCCAGTAGGAGACCTCACCTTTTCCTGGTATTATCTTAGAATAGTTTTCATCTTTACTCTTTGTTGTTCCTTTGTGGGCAGAAATGGCTTCATTTTTCTTTGTTTTTATGTCTCCTTTCACTTTGTAGCACGTTGTTGGATTTTTTTGTTCTTTGATTTTTCCGTGTAACTTATCTGTAGAATTAGCTGATGGTACTGGGTGTAGGTCTTCTTTCATGGCGGGTTCCTGTATCATATGTCTGTTGCTTGCCAAAATATGTTTTGGAGAACACTCATTTCCTGACCACTCATTCCCTCTGGGTCCTTTACTTTTAATAGCTTTTTCAGCTTTCTTTAAATGATTTTCTCTCATTTCTTGATATCTTACCTCCTTTAAGTCATTCTTACCATCATCGGGACTTCCTAATCCAATTTTTTTACCTCTGTCAGTATGTTCAAGTTCTTCACAAGCAGATCCAGCCCTTGCATTCTGCTTGGTAACTGACATCCCACCATCACTCAGGTGACCTCTCAAAGAAGAATCACCACCAGCATAACTGCCTTCCTGGCCTTTTGACGGCGCCTGTTGCCTATCATTAATATGTCTGAACCCTCTTTCTTCGTCCATTCTGTGATCTTGCTTTTGTGAAATTGAAGTATTGTAACAACTGATTCGATCTGCTCTGTGCTCTGAACTGGACTGTGTTTTCTGACAATTAGTGTCTTTGGAGACTTCTGGTGACATGGCATTGGCTTGTTTAGAAGTATCTACTACAGTGTCTGCCACTGCACAGTTTTCTTCTTCTGGGCGAAAGCCATTTATCATACTTGTTACCTGCTCAGCAACTGAGTCAGTTAAAGCGTAGCTGACTTCCCCAACAGCAGTGGTCAGATCTTCTACGGCATTACTGATTGTGTCCACCAGAGAAGATACCGAAGGCAGATTCTGCTGGAAAGTTTTGAAAAATGCCATTTTCTAACTCCTTATTCCTAACAGATGCAACAATGGAATTTTCTCTTCTCAAAACATCAACCACTTAGGAATTTGAATTTAAAATGTACTTAAATGTTGTTACTCATGAGCTCTGTATTATTATTTTGCATTGTGGCTTTTAATCTTTCTGTAAATGCATTATGCATCGAAAGAAATACGTCGAAGCAAAAACTCTTCCAAAAAAAAAAAAAAATCAAACCACTTGGCTTAAACGTAATTACATTTTTTCCCACTCCATAGCTATCATAACAGCAGCAAGACAATATTTTCCCCTCAAATACTATTGGTTTTTTTATTCTATACCTGCAAGAAGAAGTATAAAAAGGATTTTTATTATGGACTTTTGGTTTATTTACTAATAGTCTATGTAGGGGAACTATCCTATATTATTAACAAACTACCAGTATCATTTCAAATTAAGACAACTACTAAGGGGAAAATAAGCAATTTGCTCAGAGATCAGGACAGAGGAAAGAGCAGAGGGCGAACACTTGCACAGTTGCTACCAGATGCAAGGCACTGGGATTTACAAGTTGTTATACCTGATCTCACAATAACTCTAGAAAGTCAATATTATTATTCCTATTTAATAAGTGGGAAAAAAAACCAAGGCTCAGAAAAAGTAAGGTTCACAAAACCTTTCCAAAGGATCGTTAAGGTCAAACCATTTTTATAATAACAGTGAGGGGATATTTAACTTTTTCACTCTCATTTGCTCATAAATGAACACTGGAGTTTTCCAGAGGCTACATGGCAGACTGGAGAAGCAGACATGAGAATAACAGCTGGTTCTTCTTTGCCAGTCATTAAAGGGATCTGCAGAAAATATAAAACAATGGCACTCTTCTCATCATTTTGGGGAGGGGGGGAGTAGAAAATATACTTTTTTTAAGTTAAAAAAAATGTTACTTATATTTAACATGTATGTAATAGGCTTATTGGGGTTTTTGTGGGTTTTTTTTGTTCCAAGTTCTTATTTAAATTCTAGTTATTAACATATAGGGTACTATTGGTTTCGGGAGTAGAATTTAGTGATTCCTCACTTACATGTAACACCCAGTGCTCATCACAAGTTATTGGGTCTTTTTTAAACAAATAAATTGATAAGAATATTTTTAAATTTTCTCAGTTTTAACTTTTACTATGGTACTTATCAATAGATACAACTCACATAAACAAAACCTCTTTGTGGTCTTCGATACTTTTGAAGAGTGTAAAGGGGTCATTAGCTCAGAGAAAAAGCAGAAATGCTGAACCAGGGGATTCCTGGAGGCTGCCCCAAGAGAGATCTTTAACCAGTTCAACTCTACACAAATGATCAAGAAGCAAGACTCAAGTATGAGAAACGTTGAACTTGAATCAAAAATCACAAAAATACTACACTTTCCTGAGGCAGAAGTCACAGATGTAATTCAGAAACCAAAAAATTTTTATAAACAATGCTACCATTTTTTAAGTTACCAGAAGTAAGAGAACAACATCTCTCCAACACCGTACACAGACAAGAAAAGCCAGGTTTTTCTGCTAATGCTCTGCAGTACTGTTCCAAATTAACACCTTGCTTTTATAATTCTCAACTTGCTTCTGCTATCATTTATATAAGCCAGTCTCTGTAAACAGCAAATAAAGAACTCTTACAATAATATAAAAAAATTAACTCCACGGGATACTTTTCATGAAAGAGAGAACAAGATTATAGCCCTCATCTCTCCTACTATCTGGTAGTAGGAAGTGATATAATGCCTATGCACCAAGGGAGGGGGAGGAACACTAATTTTTATAAGCAGACTTTATCAATACACTGAGTAAAGAAAGAAAACCACTTTTTCCAAACAATAAAATGATCCATCAGCTGAGAATTCAACAGCAAATAAAGAAAAAGGGTGAATACTTTCAAAACCCTTCTATGGGAATATGGGGAAAAGCTCTCTAAAGAGTTATTTGGACAGTAAGATTTAAGCTATATAGAGAAGATACTTCCTTCTTAAGCATAACTACTCATATTACAGGCTCAAAAGCATACCTTACATATGAAAAATGAAAATGTCATTTTCTGAAAGTATGCAATTCATCTTTATGCAATATATTAGCAATTCGTGAACAGAAAGATAATTGAACATAATTTACTTATTGGATTTTTTTTTTTACTCTCACAGAAAAGTGGCTCAAATGCTAGTTTACAGTATGTCAAAACCAACCTTACCATGTATGTTTAAAAAAATAAAATAACAGAATGGTATAGATAAAAAGAAAAAGTAAGAAAAGCAGTGATGATACTTACAAATTTTATCTTGTGAGTTCTTCCTTGTACCATATCCTGAACCAAGATCTGGAAACCCGCCAACATTTTCAAAACAGAACTTCTTATTAATATAGAGAAAAAGGAGCAGCATCAAGATAATAAACACCCCAACAGCTGACAAAAATCCAACTGCCTCTGGAGATACTAGAGGAAAAAAAAGTCACAGCTGTAAGCGTTTATTCTTCTTTAAGCTACAAATAAAAAGGAAACCCCCACACATATGTTAGATTACCACCTTAGTTACATTATACTTTTTAATTGTCATAGTTTACATAGGTTTATAAGAAAAACAAACTGCACTGTTTAATGAGCTGTTCAATTCATTCAACAGTACTTATTCAAATCCAAAAGTTTCTGTATAAATTATGTTGAAGCAATCTTAAAAGGAGTTTATAAAATAGGCAGTTACATATTTAGTCCATTTAAGAGTATTACAAAAATTTTAGCACAAGAATTAGAAAAAATTATTTCCCATGCACAGGAATCTTACTTAGCCAAATTTATAAGAACGTATACTATTATTCTTATCTCTAAAAGCTTCAATGGCCCATTTTATTTAATAAACTCTGGACTTCTTAACTTGGCATTCAAAGCTCCAGCCTCTCTTTTCAGTATTACACCCTAATCAAATGGTTCCACCCACTGCCTCCTAATCAGCTACATGCATTTCCACACACCTTGTCTCTGTTCATCTTCTTCCCCTCACCTGGAATGACCGAGTCTGCTCTCTACCATATCTCACTCATTCATTCAATCAACAAATATTCCGGACCAGCAACCATACACCAGGCATTATCACATACACAGTTCCTGTGTTCCATGAACGGTCCGGTGAAGGCACTTACGACATGGTGGAACAGAGTCCGAGAGTAGGGAAGAACAGGGACTACGAGCCACAGAAACAATTAAGCCACTGTTGAAGGATCCAGTAGGCTTTTCTGAAAGTTATGGCCTCCATGATAATATTCTAAGAATTATTAAGAATTAGCAAGTTACCACTATCCCAGGCAGAAGACATGGCAAGTGCAAAGGCCCAGAGACAGGAAATCACTGTATATTCCAGAAACTTAATGGAACTTTGTTATGATAAACCAGATTCTCAAGAGAATACATGAAATCATACATGGAGACGTTGTACAGTGAGAACAACAACAACAAAAATCGACAGTCCTCAGCAATCTCTCAACATTTGCATTATTTGTTACTACACCAGTCATTTGGAGTTAAACAGGAACTAAATTTTTTATCCCTAATGCTTACATGTAATACTCAAGTATTAGGTGAGAAGGAATGCTAAGCCTCAAATACCCTCTACAACGTACAATCTACTCTTTCTTCTTCCACTGCTCAAGCAGCAAGTAAAACGTCAGCGCCTCCCAGATTCTTTCTTTAATCAGAAGGACCACAGCAGTTAGCATCTATATAACTCATTTGTTTACAATGAAGTCACCAACCAGTCCGATGAGGACTGTTTTTATCTCCTAGCTTTTCATTATTTGTGAATGTCAGCCATCCCGGGTGTAGAAGTGCTAGGTCATGATAGTCTATTCAAAGCTGGATCAACAGGATTGTGGTAGAGAACTGAGCAGAGTGACACTGTAAGGAAAAGGGGAGAGACTGAATGTAGAAATGCAGTCTAAATATCAGGACGAGGAACAGTTCCTGCTACCAGAAACGAGAAGTTATGCCCAGACATTAGCTCCGACTGTCTCATTTTTCAGGTTGGAGAACAGTCAGGAAAGACAAGAGTATTTTAACTAAAAAATAATCTAAGCTATATTACCAAAAACAGTGGTATGCATCGAGCCTGAAGGATGAAGTAAAAATGAAAACAGAAGAATTATCTTCAACAATTCTAATAGCTAGGGAAGTCAGAAGCAGGACAGGACCTGGTATAAAAGGCAATATGCTCAACAAACTTATATTCAATACTGTGCCATAAGCACGTATGTATAGGAGCTCCCCCTTTAGCCCAGGTCCAAAATACACTTGAAAATTTGATGCATTTAAGTGAACACACAGGGTTAAATAATATGCAACCTGAAAATCTCCCATCTCTTAAAAGACTGAACGAAAGAAAACATAGCTCACCTCACTTAAAAAAGCTAAATTATTGCTAACAAAAATAGCAACAAATACATGTACCATATATTACGTACTAGGGACTGTTTTAAGTACTTGACATATATTAACTTTTTAAATCTTCACAATTATACTATTATCTCCATTATAAGTTGTGATACGGAGATATTAAATTATGTGCCCAGCTTATGAATGGAAGAGTCAGGATTCAAACCGTGGCTAGCTACAGGATCTGTGCTTTTAACGACCGCTCATGCTACTTCTCCCGTATTCCTTCTCTCCTCTTTTTATCTCTTATCTCATGTCTCAGTCCTTATTTCTGCGTTTCTCTTTTCGTCTCCTTCCTTCCCATTTGAAATTTTAACCTGGGGTGGAGGAGGAATCAACTATAAACAAGTATAATACAGTGAGTGCTATAATAGAGGCAGGAATACAAAGTATTATTGGAACACAAAGAAATATGACCTGGGGAAGTTACAAATGCTACAGAAAGGAGGTAACACTTGAGTAGGGCATGAAGGATTAATAAAACTCTATCAAACAGTGAAGGGACAGATGAAATAGTACAGGAAAAGACACAGAAACAGTGTGCATGGCGTTCTAGGTGCGCTAGTGGGTCACGGTCATGTCTGTCTTACTTGCCTCCGTGTTCTCAAAGCATTTAGCACAATGCCACATAGCTAACGCTATATAATCATTTGTAAATGAACGAATGAATGAATGTGTGTTCAGGAAAGATCTAGAATATACCAGAGGAGCTGAGACTAGAGATAAAAGATCCAAAATGTCAAAGAAACTTGAATACCATCCTGAAGATATTGTATTTGCAGAACTATATTGCTTAAAACATTTAGAAAACTGGAATACAGTAGGAGTGATTGGTGGCAATGCAGGAGGAGTTCCTTTTTCTCATTTAAATTCAATTAATTAACATATAATGTATTATCAGTTTCAGAGGTAGAGTTCGGTGATCCATCAGTTGTATATAATACCCCGTGCTCATGACATCACCCAGTTACCCCCTCCCCTCCAGCAACCCTCAGATTGTTTCCTGATGAAGAGTATGAGGAGTTCTTACATGAAGAAGTAACAGTGGTGAGAGAAGAGGGGTGAACTCTAGTTTTTGTTCAAGGAAAACAGATAATAAGCTAATCGATTAGATGTAGGAGACGAAGATAAAGAGAAGCCGAGGATAATTCTCAAGTTTCCAGTCTGTGTGAAAGAGTTACCGGTTACGCCATGAACCAAAATGAAAAAATATAAAGGGAAAGGGACATAGTTTAAGGCATGAGGGCTAAGAGGGAATTGGAAAGAGAGAGGCAGATAATGAGTTTAGTTGTTGACGTGTTACATCGGAACTGCCAGACTGTTTCAATGTGGATGCCTAGTAAAGAAAGGGAAGTATGAGCAGAGCGCTCTCATGAAGGTTGCGTTTGTTAGACGTGATTTGAGAGTTTTCCTCCTTTTGTTCAGCCTATTCCAAGTGAAAGGTTTTACTGACTAAATACAAACCAACCTGGCACATGATGGGTAAATCTTATTTAACAAGTTTTTAGATAGCTATATACTGTGAGTTTGGAAAAATTTTTAACAAAAAATCTTTCTCCACTAGAAAAAGGAGAAAGATGCTTGATGTAAATATACTAGTCACACAACTCCTTTCTTATCCATTGCCTAAACGTCCATCTTCTACAGTCTTTGAAAATATTTAAATTTTAAAACAGTAATATGCTTGTATACAAGAAAAAAACATTTTCTAGTAGAAAATATTAAAAAGCTTCAGACTTCTATTTTTCATCCTTATCTCAGGATTAAAATAATATTGATTATTTCAAATGACATGATACTGTAAGTTGGCCAGTAACAGTTCTAAGCATGGAAACATTTGACAAAGCCTTGTGCATAAAACTGCAAAAGAAAATACACTGAAATTAAAGACGTGAATGCTATACACCATCAAAAAACAAAATAAAATTACACTAACTTAGATCTCACTGTAGAAAATATATTTTCCATTCGGTATAAGAAATTATGCCTAAAATCTTATTTATATTATGAACCTGCTTACAAAGCCGGTCTGCATAGGTCTTCCTAGGATTACGATTAAATTATCTGTACATAAACCTACTCTTTCCCAAAATTCGAGGTTAGCCACTGCAAGCAAGTAAACGCTATTGCAAAATGCATATTACCTTTTAAGGAGGAGCTTCAAAACCTATTTAACAGCAAACAGATAATTAGTTTAGGTTAATATACATTTGCAGAATTTAATTTGCTGAATCGAATTTGAGTTCATCAAAAACTCAAAATTCACTAATGCATTATTTCCCTATAATCCAAATTTGTAAAATTTACGTGTGATAAACAATAAAACCAAGACCAAATAATAATAATATGAGCAACATCAAATATTTAAGAGTGGTTATTACTTGCTAAGGGCTGTTTTTTTAAGTTTTTTTTTAAATTCCAGTTAGTTAACATATACTGTAATATTAGTTTCAGGTGTACAATACAGTGAGTCAGCATTTCCATACGTCACCCAGTGCTCATCACAACAAATGTTCTCCTTAAGGCCCATCACCTATTTCACCCATGCCCCACCCACTTCCCTTCTGGTAACCGTCAGTTTGTTCTCTACAGTTAAGAGTCTGTTCTTGGGTTGCCCCTCTCTCTTTTTTTTTTTTTTTCCCCCTTGGCTCCTTTTAAGCATTACATTTAGGAGTTACAAGCATTATCCAGTTGATTCTTCACTACAACCCAATTTTACCGATATGGGAATTGAGGCTCAGAAAGAGTTAAGCAGAATTTTCAAGATCTTAAAATTCAGTGACAGAGTCTTGATTTGAAGGCCAGCATAATGACTCTTGAGCCAAAATGTCAAACACTCATCCCTCTTGCTTCCCATTTGCCAGGCATTGTTATAATCTCTCTCATTTTAAAACTTAATGGTCAAAATGACTTTATGTACAACTTTTAAGTACATCATCTTAATCTTTAGATTAGTAAACTGAGGCCCAGAGACTAATTAACTTGTCTCAGGCCACAAATACAGGAAATGGTAGAACCTGGATTTGAACCCATACATTCTAACTCCAGAGCCCCTGTTCCTAAACATCCAGCAATACTGCTTCCTTACATGCCAACCTGTAATATAAAATATAAGGGAAAGCTATGTGATCAAAGTAATAGAGCTTACTATATACATTAAGAGAAAACATTTTATGATTTAGATTTTATATATGTTTAAAAATAGCAACTGATTCAAGCTTCCTCAAAGTAAAAATATAAATTATAAAACTGGAATAATTTTTTCTATTCAAGATACTTTCCTAAATATGCTAAAATTAACTACAGAAGTATGCCTAGAAACCAAAATGAATGGTACATCCTTATAGTACATGCCATGTATGAAACGTTAAAAACTAAATGTATCCTATAGAATAATAAGCTTGATAGTCATCAGTAATGCTCATTAAAAATATATCCGGTCTGTATATAGTCCTGTAAGGTCTCTGTGAGCTGTATGATCCCCTGTATGAAGTGTGTAAAGATTATACTGCAAAGGAAAAAGGTATAATATCTCACCAGGAAATCCAAAAAGTTTAGCTTGTCCAAGATTAATGATTATTTACGTTATGTACAGTTGACTGGCTTTACTGTTATCTTTACTATACATTTAGAAATGAATATATATATATACATATATATACATATTTATAAAAGATGAAAAAACCCACTTTTTGTCAAAATCCAAGTTTCAATAATAGTAATACAATTCACTTTAATTTCTACAGATAAATTGTTCATAGGAAGAAAATGGTGAAATGATAGTCTTATAAAAAGTAAAAGCAGGAGCAAATCCATTTTGACTCTGAATGTATTGCAGAATTCACTTAAGTTCTACTTTCCATTTTGTCACAAAGAAAACATTTTCTATTTAAGTTTTATGAAAAAAATACTAGGACATACATAAAAATAAGTATAAGGCAGATATTTATTTATTGAGCTTTTGTATTTTCAATATTATTTGTGCTCTTCTCTAAAGTTTATTT
>NW_024424452.1:94188775-94245451 GCF_017311325.1 Ursus maritimus
CTAATTACAAATGTTATATTCATATCTGTAAATTATAATAAATTTTACAAAACTATTCTTTTAATTATATCATAAATGCAAAATTAAATAAAGTACCCAGGCTTCTTATAATTCTTTAAAAAAGAAGGATTAAAGAGAACCACTTACAATTTGTATTATAAGGTCTGTATTGCTGATCTGTCTTACTTGGCATGAAACACTAGTCCTCTACATGTCATGGAGACTTTAATAATTCATTTAATCGATGTAATTTTATCTTTTTTTTTTTTTTTTTGACAGAGATAGAGACAGCCAGCGAGAGAGGGAACACAAGCAGGGGGAGTGGGAGAGGAAGAAGCAGGCTCATAGCGGAGGGGCCTGATGTGGGACTCGATCCCATAATGCCGGGATCACGCCCTGAGCTGAAGGCAGACGCTTAAGGACTGCGCCACCCAGGCACCCCCTGTAATTCTATCTCTTGAACAAAATGTGAACTATACAGGAAGTCAACTTTCATTATAAAAGAAATACTTGCTTACTATTTAATAAGTCCTGAATATTTTTTCTGATATTCTAATCAGAAAAATTCCACAATTTGTGTTTGCTCTGGTTTGGATAAAGAGTTTATCAGTATTTCTGAGAAACAATATAGGAAAGTAAAAGATTAATTTGATATGCTTAAATCTCCTTGTATAATATCTCAGTTGCTTCTACAAATTTTTATATGATGATATAAATAACACAAAACTGGAAAGATGACATATATAAATCAAGAAAGGAATGTAATAATACGTAACTATTAACTTTAGATTTTACTAAAAAAATCATTAAAAAACCAAAAAACATTTACTCCTAAGTGACATAATTCACTGCTGAGTAATTTCAAGGGACAAGAAGAGGGGAAGGCACAGATGGCAGTGATGTGGGACACTGCCTAAAATCTTACAAACAAAACTGCCCTCTGGGAGACAGTCACCTGACAAGATTGATAAAACAGATGATATCCAACTTGTTTCAAATGTCAAACCATCAATAGATTGAACCAATATTTTCTCTAAGTACCATGTAATAAACTGAAATTTCATTCAAATATCACAACAGTGAAAAATCCTAAATCGGTCTTAAAAAAAACTGGAAAAAAAAACCCATTTAGTAAGTATGGAAACCAAATGCAAAATATATTTAAACCACATGCCTCATACTTAGACTTGATAATAATATACTTAACATGCACTGAATGAACTTATATTTAAACCAAATACTTAACATAATAACTGTCAAACATTCTCGGAAAGTTATTTTTCTTCAAGTATGCTCTTGATTGAGGCTTCAAATTACAATTCCAATGAAGCTTAAATTAAGACAAACTTATTTTCCTGGCAAATCTGCATATAGTAAAGCAGAGTCATTCTTTTGATCAACAAATTAGGGTTAACTGCCTCCAAATTTTTCACTGTCCATTCAATGTGTATGAATTCCTCCAAAATTATCTGAGTGATAAATGGTACAGGCAAATAGAGGGTCACTTCTCTCTGGCCTTTACTTTGCTAATGATTCTTTGCTCTCCCCCTTCAGTAAGACCTTCATTGCTGAGCTACTATAAACAAGATTTTGAAAAGTCAACACCAATTGCAGGAGAATCTTTTTTTTTTTTTTAAGATTTTATTTATTTATTTGACAGAGATAGAGACAGGCAGCGAGAGAGGGAACACAAGCAGGGGGAGTGGGAGAGGAAGAAGCAGGTTCCCAGCGGAGGAGCCTGATGTGGGGCTCGATCCCACAACGCCGGGATCACGCCCTGAGCCGAAGGCAGACGCTTAACCACTGTGCCACCCAGGTGCCCCAACAGGAGAATCTTCTAGTTACGGCCAATTTATGATGTCAAACAAGTTTCAGATATGCGTACTTCAAGCTTTAATTCTAAGCCATCAAATTCTGATAAATGCAAATTGGTTTCTTTCTAATATCTTAGAGAGACACCACCTTCTTCCTATATCCTAATGTTATATCAATACTACTTTTCTTTAAAAATTGCTTTGTTCTTATTGTACATTTTTTTCAAACTTTACTGAGGTATAACGATTGAAAATTATACATATGTAAGGTACAACTTGATCTGATATACATGTGGACTGTACAATAATGACAATCAAGGTAATTAATATATCCTTATCACCTTACAGTTATCTTTTTTTCCTTTTTGTGGTGAGAATGCTTAAGATCTATTCTCTTAGCAATGTCAAGATACCTTGTATAGTTAATTTTAGTCACATTGTTGTATGTTAGATCTCCAGAACTGATTAATCTTGTATAACTGAAACTCTGTGCCAACAGCTTCCCACCCTCCACCAACCCCCAGCCCCTGACAACCACCATTCTGTTTTCTGCTTCTACAAGGTTGACTATTCTAGATTTCACATATAGGTGCCATCATGCAGTATTTGTCTTTCTGTTTGGCTTATTTCACTTAGCATAATGTCCTTCAGGTTTATCCATATTGTCATAAATGGCAGGATTTTTTTCTTTATTAAGGCTGAGTAATATTCCATCGTACAGATACACCACATTTTATGTATCAGTTCATCTGCTGATAGATGTTTAGGTTGTTTCCATATCTTGGCTATTATGAATAAGGCTGAAATGAACGTAGAAGTGCAGATGTTTTTTAGAGATTCTGGGTTTGTTTCCTTTAGATATATACCTAGAATTGGGTTTGCTGGATCATAAGTCGGTTTTATTTTTCATTTTTTAAAGAAAATTCACACTGTTTTCCATAATGGTTGTACCAATTTACATTCCCACTGGCAGTGTACAAGAATACCCTTTTCTCCGCATCCTTGCCAACCCTTGTTATCTCTTGTCTTTTTTGATAGTAGCCATCCTCACAGGTGAAAAGTGATATCTCATTGTGGTTTCTTTTTTTTTGCTTACCATTTGCATGAAACACATTTTTCCATGTCTTCCCCCTCAGCCTGTGTGTGTGTTTACATCTAAAGTGAGTCTCTTGTCAATGGTCTCTTGTCTCTTGCTAAATCTTGTCTTTTTATTCACTCAGCCACTCTATGTCTTTTGACTGGTGAGTTTAATCCATTTACATTAAAAGTGATTATTGACAGGTGAAGATTTACTATGGAAATTCTGTTATTGTTTCCTATCATGCAGATGTTTTGTCCCTATCTTCATTCCTACGGGCTTCCGTTGCCATCTGATTGCTTTTGTAGTAATTTAATTTTTTTCTTTATCTTTTGTGTATCTATTACGGGTTTTATCTTTGTGGTTAGCTTAACGCTAGCATAAAATAGCATGTAGTAGAATCACATATTTTAAGTTAACAATTTAACTTCAATTGCATACAAAAACTTGACACTTTTTACTTCCATTTGTGTTCTTAAAGTCAGAGTTTGCTCTTCATAGTGTATCCATTAACAAAACTTTTATTTATGCTTTCATATACTTTAATGTTGATACTTAGTAAATTTTTGTTTCAATTTAAAGAACTCCCTAAAGTATTTCTTGTATGGTAGATTTTGTGATGACAAACTCCACTGGTTTGTTTGTCCAAGAAAAATGTTATCTTGTCTTCAATTTTAATGAAAATTTTTTTCAGGTATTGTATTCTTGGTTGGCAGTTTTTTTCTTTAAGCTCTTTGAATATATTATCTCACTCTCTCCTGGCCTGCAAAGTTTCTGCTGAGAAACCTAATGATCATCCTATGGTGGGGGGAGGCAGTGCTCTTCTATCTGACAAGTTGCTTTTCTCCTCTTGTGTGCAATATTCTCTTTGTCCTTGACTTTTGACAATTTGATTATAATGTGTCTCAGTGCAGTCTTCTTTGAGTTGATCCTGTTTGGGAACATTTGAGCTTCATGAATCTGGATGTCTAGTTCTCTACCCAGATTTGGACATTTTTAATCATTATTTCTTTAAATGAGCTTTCTGTACCCCTCCACCTCCCACCCTTCTCCATATGGCGCACCCAAAATGAATATATTGTTTCCCTTGATGGTGTCTCATAAAGCCTATAGACTTTCTTCACTGTTATTCATCCCTTTTTTCCTTCTCACTGGATAATTTCAAATATTGCTGGGGTCTTCCTACTGTCCTATTCCCCGGTGGGGGAAGGTTGTAGTCAAGGGTGTCTCTTAGCACTGGGGCACACATGACTTCAGCAGTGGTACCAGTGGCCAGGACATGGGTGTGCCCAGCACATACATGGCAGTACCAATGCCTAGGGTACAGGCATAGGCAGATCAACTGCAGCACCAGTGTCCACATACATGTGGAATGGCTGTGGAGCCATGAACACAGCAGCCCCAGAACAGGGAAGTGGGGGAGGTGTTGGTGACTCCAGTCTGGGAGGGGTAGGAGCAAAGAGGTAGCTCTATTCCTGGGGGTTGAGGGAGAGGCGTAGGGGTGACGACTCTGAGGGGTAAATTCCAGGCAGCTTCATCAGCTGGGGTCAGTGTTAGCAAAGATTTTGGAGGTCCCCAGTGGCAAAGACTGAGGGTGGCGAGGACTACCAGGTTCCTCACTGGCAGTGGTGAAAGCTGCTGAAGTCTTCTGCTCTCCTTTCCCCCTGGGGGGAGGTCACAGCCAAGGAGATCCCCCCTGGTGTCGAGCTGGACTGAACTAGAGGACTGGGTGATGCAGGTAAAATGCTTCCTTTGCTTTTCAATGTGGCCCTTCTCAGTGTGTGTGCTCCACTGGGGGGCTGCAGCTTCTCCATTGTATTCTAGAACTATCCTAAAGCTATTTCCATCAGCAGTTGTTTAATCATTGTTTTTGTTGGGGAATGAGTATTGGGATTTCCTACTCCCTCATCTTGCTGATATCAGTCTCTCTACTTCTCTTCCTGGAGTGATTAAAACATCCTTTGTTCATCTTAAAAACATCTTACTTCACCCTAAACTTGATCCAGTTTGAGGACACACAGCCTTTTCCAAAAACACTATATAGTTTAAGACACGGATTTACTGCATCTGAATATATATGTATGCAACTAAAAGTCCACAGTAATGCTTTATTAGCATTAAAGAGGTCCAACACACTTTAGTTAGTGGTGATAAGGGCTCAACATCATATGGTGCCCCTACTTCCATGCAGCAATTTGCAAGTGAGGGATTTTTTAATCCTTAACTTGCATTCTCAATGCATATTGAATAAAAAATGTGGAACTCCATTTTCAAAGTGATCTCTACCTTTACACACACACACACACACACACACAATCAGATATAATGACAGCAAAGATACTGGAAATTTTAAAGAAAATTACTCTGAAAAGCTTTGCAAAAGTGCTCTAACACCCTGCTCTACTTTCAGCTGCAGACAGTGTTACTGAACAAGCATGGCAATGCTGGGGCCGAATCAAGTAGGGGGCGATCTGAATCTTGGTCCTCAGAGGTTGCAAACGCAAATTTCAAGTCATTAAAGTAGTAAAAGAAAGTATTTTAATATTCTATAAAATAAGGAGCAGTGCTGCAAATTAACCAATCACCTGTAACAAAATCCACATTAATCATATAGCAGAAGAAAGAAACTGCAAACCAGAAAGAGAAAAGCTAAGCAATGGAATGACGAAATTGAAAATTAAAATGTGTACATTGACACGTCTTTTAGTAGTGTCTATTTTAGAGATTTAGAGAAATATATAATTAAATTGATAATAAAGCAAAATAAAAATTTCTGAAATTAAAAAAAATAAACGCAGAACTTTAAGAAACCTTCACGCTTTTAGCAAGGATCTTTGCATATTCATGAGGGACAGACGTTCTCTTTTCTGTCCGTGAAAAAGTCAGAGAAGTACTAACTGTACATTAATTTATTCAATAAATACTAAGCAATAGGAATGAAGCCTGAATAAGACAAATGTGGTTCCAGAACTCAGAGACTTAAAGTATCAAGGGGCACCCAACCTTGACTTGGGAGATAAGAGAAGACTTCCTGGAATAAGTGACTCCTAAACTGAACTCTGAAGAATCTAGAATAAGAAAGAGGAAGGCGGCAAAGGGGGGGTGGTTTACAGTGAAAAGGCCCAGAGGCAAGAGATAATGACACAGCTAAGGGAACAGAACAGAAGGTGCCAAGTGGTTAAGAGATGAGGCAGGAGAGTAAGCAAGGTCAACATCATGAAAGATCTTGTAAAAACTGTGAAGGAGTTTGAACTTTATCCTGCAGGCAATGGGGACTCAATAAAATATTTCAAGCATGGCAATGATCAGATCATTCTGGCGTACAAGTAAGGACAGGAATGAAGGACTAGTAAGAGGTAGTTTATAAAGTAACTGCAATAATCCAAGCGGGAAATGATGATAGCCTGACCTGCTAGGTGCCTGCCTCAGCTGAACAGGCTGCAACAGAGAGGCTCTTCTGAGAGCCTCCCTTTCAGGCTGTCTCACATATACAAACGAGTAAATATAAACACACACATATAATGTCCTACATTAATTTTTAAAAAGCTTTCTCTGTACTTGCTCCATTGGTGCTTCTATTTCAAGTGACAAAGAAAGACCTTCCAATTCATGGCACTGCATCACAATCATCTAACATAATAAACTACTTACTGATCTTATGAATATATTAAAAAGGTAGTAGTCCATTCACATGTTTAGCAGACAATCTCCCTTCTATCAAAATCAGATTGACATTCAAGCAAGTGAAATATAGACTATGGGTTAAATGCCAAATGCTATCGTTTTATAAGAACCACCATGACAGATACAGAAGAAAATATTAACACAAGTTATCAAAATACTTTCAATAACTTTCAATTCTCTAGAAAAACATGGGTTGCTAAGGCACAATCTGTACGTCTCAAGGGAATGTATCAGATAACTTGTTAATTTCTTTCTGTGAAAGAATGACTCATGTAGACAAGGAAAACACATGATGTCTGGCTTTTTTAAATAAAACTCACAATTTTCTCTAAAATGAAATTTTAGTTTAATCAACAAACTTACAGGTAGGATCTAGGTTCTAGATGAAAGATTTGAAAGTCCAGCAAGGAAGTCACCTCATGGTAGGCCATACCACATCGGCTCTCTCTCAGGCAAGCCCTGGCATTAGACCTGGTTTTGCTTTTTTTGCCTTGTGCCAACCCTTCTGAGTTATCACTTTTGTCTTCTTGGTAACTAGGTCAAATGCCAAAGAGGCCATTAAAGTCACTCCCTCCCTAACTAAATATTCTCTTTTTCTGGCACAGCAACTTGAAGTCAGGAAGAACCAACAGCTGTATATGTGACTGTTTAGATAGACTGAAAGAATGAATACACACAAAAGGATGCAAGATTACACTCCAAACCCAGGGACTCATAATCAGCTTAAAGAGAGTCACTCCATAAAACCGTGTTACTTAGGGGCGCCTGGGTGGCACAGCGGTTAAGCGTCTGCCTTCAGCTCAGGGTGTGATCCCAGTGTTCTGGGATCGAGCCCCACATCAGGCTTCTCCCTAACAGCCTGCTTCTTCCTCTCCCACTCCCCCTGCTTGTGTTCCCTCTCTCGCTGGCTGTCTCTCTGTTAAATAAATAAAATCTTTAAAAAACAAAACAAAACTGTGTTACTTAATACCTTTCCCTAACCTGAATGAAGGAATTGAGAATACGTTCATTAATTTTGTAGACGGTCCTACAAACTAGGTTGGGCACGGTTGCTAATACACTCAAACAAACATACACAAGGGACCTCAATGTATGAATGAAGTAATACATCAAAACCAAATGAGATCAATATGGATAACTGCCAAGTTACTACCCCACTAGAGGCCAAACACTGAGAAAGGCTAATGAAAATACCGGCTCAATAAAATGTGGCAGGAACAAACGTTTCCAACAGGTGAAAATTAAGCCTTCTATTATGCTATCAGATTTCTACTAAAGCAGTACGGTCTCCAATTTCAAAATGTAACCGAGAACACTAAAAAGGTCCAGAGAGGAACAATTAAATTCAGGACACATATATTAAAAGCCTACGCCAAAGGTGAAATTATTTTATACCACAGAAGAAATGGCAAAAAGGTGTTTATCGAAGGATTTTGTATATGCAGATCAGGTGGACCACATAAGACAGAACTCCAAGATTATAAAAAAGAAAGTGACCTCTAATGAGAATCTAAAAAGTTGACTGCAGAAATACTATTCAGCTGTGAAGATTAAGAATTGAAACAGGCTATCAAGAAAGATTAGAGGAGTATAAAATTTACAGGACTAACAATTTGCTTGAGAGAAAAGTTAAGAAAATCCTATTTTAAATAAACCCCAAATGGCTAAGGTTACTGTGATGAAGATACTAAGAAAGTGCATATTCGTAAAGGAATTCTGAGAACTTTCAAAACTGAGAAATAAATTAGTGGTGACAGATGATAATTATAATTGTATAAAAACACTAAACTGGATCCAGTAACTCAGAAAAGTTGAAAAGAAAAAAGTACACAATGGATCTGGAGACTATATCACAATGAGGCAGAAGAAAACAAACAGAAAAAACATTTGTCAATGAAACCGAGTTGACAAAAGAAAATATATTAATAAAGAAAAGTCATATTTGTAAGGATATGGCAATATGTACTGAATTTTAGGGAACAACCGGTTTGGATGTCATGGAACACAAATAGCGTATAGATTCCATATGGTTCCCTTTACAGAAACCTTTAGAAGACTACTGAACATTTTTGTTTTGCAATTCTGAATACCTGCTGCTGGGAGTCGAAACTAAATACAGTTCTAGGTATTTGCTACCGCAAAGAAAGCCTAAAAGGCCAGGTCAATCTATTAACAACTCTGACCGTTAGGTCTGTCTCATATTCTTTCCTCTTTTATTTCAGCCTCTTCCCTTCATTTTTCTCCAAATTCAGGTGAATGACAGCCAACCCTTATAAAATCATTTGAAAATTATTTCCCATCTTTGTTCGTCCTCCCAACACATAAAGACTATATATTCTTCTACTTAGCCTTTAGCTTCAAAGCAGTGAAACATTCCTAAAGGAAGGAGAATGTTTCTGAGAACTAGATTTTAATTAACTTTAATACTTTTTAGAATATTACTTTGGACAAGTCACTGTCTTTTAGTTAAATGGATGACTGAGATTAATTATTAATGAAGTTTGCCACATTATCCCCCCAGATCTTTAGAGTGAAAAGATCAAGAGATGAAAGGGCCTGGAGTATATAATAGTATACTAATTCCTTTGTATGTTTTCTATGCAAATAGTCTTTACAGTTAAGAGAATCAGAGACCCTGAAAAACCATTGTTAAAAACTAAAAATAGCTTTTACTAATTGTCCAAGATAAATTGCTGATTACTCCCCACAAATCAGGAACGGTAATTTCTTTTTAAAAAAAAAAGATTTATCCTTTATATTACATTTACTTTTTTTATTAAGATTTCTTCTTTTTTTGAAGTTTTTTATTTTGACTCCAGTGTGGTTAACATACAATGTTAGTTTCAAGTGTACAATATAGTGATTCAACACTTCCATACATCGCCCACTGCTTATCACAAGTGCCCTCCTTAATCCTCATCACCTATTTAACCCATCCCCTTGCCCACCGCTCTTCCTGTAACCATCAGTTTGTTCTCTACACTGAAGAGTCTGTTTCTTGGTTTGCCTCTTCTTTTTTTTTCCTCTGTTCATTTATTTCTTAAATGACACATATGAGTGAAATCCTATGTATTTGTCTTCCTCTGATTGGCGTACTTCTCTTAGCATTACTCTCTAGTTTTATCCATGTTGTTGCAAATGGCAAGATTTCATTATTTTTATGGTTGAATAATATTCCATTACATATTTATACACCACATCTTCTTTATCCATTCATCTATTGGTGGACACTTGAGCTGCTTCCATAATTTGGCTGTTGTAAATAATGCTGCAATAAACATAGGGGTGCATTTATTTCTTTGAATTAGTGTTTTTGTGGTTTTGGGGTAAACACCCAGTCGCGGTATTGCTGGATTGTAGGGCAGTTCTATTTTTAACTTTCTGAGGAACCTCCATACTGTCTTCCACAGCAGCTGCACCAGTTCTCACCAAGAGTGCAAGAGGGTTCCTTTCTCTTCACATCCTGCAAACACTTATCTCTTGCATTTTTGATTTTAGCCACTCTGACAGGTGTGAGGTGATTATCTCATTGTAGTTTTGATTTGTATTTCCCTGATGATGAGTGATGTTGAACATCTTATCATGTGTCTGTTGGCCATTTGGATGTCTTCTTTGGAGAAATGTCTGTTCATGTTTCTGCCCATCTTAAAAAACAATTTATTTATTTGAGAGAGAGAGTGCAGGGGAGGGACAGAGGGAGAGAATCTTCAAGCAGACTCTCCACTGAGCACGGAGCCTGATGTGGGGCTTGATCCTACAACCCATGAGATCATGACCGGAGCCAAAACCAAGAGTGGGACACTCAATTGACTGAGCCACCCAGGCACCTCTGCCCACTTTTTAATTGGATTATTTGTTTCTAGGGTATTGATTAATATAAGTTCTTTATGTATTTTGGATACTAACCCTTTATTGGATATGTCATTTGCAAATATCTTCTCCCAAGGAATGGTAATTTCTAAGACAGTATTATTGATTTATATAAAGTGTTATAATACTTTCAGTATGTCCCAGGCTCTTCTTTCACTTTAAGTTTCCCCACATACTTGATAGAACTGCCCTTCTCTGCCTCCCTTTTCTGTTCACTTGACCTTGCCAATCTGAATCTCATACTTCAGGATCCTGCTCATATGTGGACTCCCCTAGAAAGCCCTCTCAGACTTTAAAGATGGGTAAGAGGTCCTAACTATATGCTCCCATGGTGCACTGCTCTTTCACAGCACATACCACAATGGATCAAACTCCAAGTTTACTTGTTGGCCTCCTCTAAGACAGCTCCATGAAGGCAGGGACTTTCAAAAACATCACTGGTTCCTCCTGAATGCCTAATACAATACCCAGAACGTGGTAGCACTCAGGAAGTATTTGTTTTAGGAATGAAGCATAAATTTATTTCATAAAAAAAATTATAATCTATGCTCAAAAAATTCACATTCCCATATTTTACTTACAAATTTGGACACTGATAAGTATAATGTAATGGTTTAAAGAAAGCAAGTTGAAGAGCATTGCCAGTAAGTGATTGGCCAGCAAGCAGCTTTCCAGGATAGCATTATCTCTGATGAGTTCATCACTGTCTAATACCTTGCCCTCATTTATACAAGTCGAAAGCCTGTCTTTTATCAGAGCCTAGAGGTCCTGTATGAGGAAAAAAATCAAAGTAGGTATAGAGGCGATCAATCTATCTTTTAGATTCTGGTACACAGCAGCCAAATTCGAATGCAGATAGGATATATGAAAACCTTTTAAAACTTAACACTGGCGAAAACTCTTTTAGAATAACAGGAATGTTTATAGAATGTCAAATCGGGACACTCATCTTCTTGGTATCAGAGTACCTAAAAAGCTGAAAGTAAGAAGCTGCGAGGTGAGTACAGAATAAAAACTTTGAATTTGAAACTAGAATTAGAATTAAAATGAAGTGGTAGTGGTACAGGGATACATGACAGACCTATAGTACAGAATGCATAGGCCAGAAACAGACACGTGCACATAGGGATTCTGATGTATGAAAAGGTGGCTGCACAGCAGTGAAGAGAAATCATCTTTTCAATACAGTGAGCTGGAAATATGAGGGGGGAAAATGAATTTACATACAAATCAATTTCAGATAGATTAAAGATCTAAATGCAAAAAGCTTTTCCAGTAAGTCTTCTAAAAAAAATGTACAAAAATAAATAAATAAATAAATAAATAAATAAATAAAAATGTACAAAGACTCACTTTCACAATTCCAGGGTAAAGAAGGGTTTCTTATTAAACAAGATACAAAAAGAGCTACAAAGGAAAATACTGATAAACATGACTACATTAAAATTTAGAATTTCTGGTCATCAATAGATATCATATAAGGAAAAGGCAAGTCGAAAAATGGGATAATATGCTTGCAACACATATAAGGGGAAAAAGGCTCATGTCTAAAATATACAAAGAACGCCTACAAATTTATACATATAATATGTATAAATATGTAAGCGTAAATACATAATTAATAAAATGTGGACAAAACCTTGACCAGGATTATCACAAAGGATGAAATAAAAATGGCCAATAAACATATGCAAAGTTGTTCAACTTTGTTATTAATCGGTAAAATGCAAATGAAACCATGATGCAACGACCCTATTCCAAAATGACCAAAATTTAAGTCTGTCAATACCAAGCATTCACAGGAAAGTGGAGCAACTGGAAACCTTTCAGACAAACTGGTAGAAGTCTGCTGATCAGTAACAATACATAAACAAAAAAGATGAATCACGGGACAGACGTCCCTGACTTACAATGGTTCAGCTTATGATTTTTCAACTTTATGATAGTATTAGGGTGATAGGCATTCAGTAGAAACTGCACTCTGAATTTTGAATTTAGATCTTTTCCTGGTCTAGTGATAAATCATACAACGCTCTCTCATGATGCTGGGCAGTGGCAGGGGATTACAAGGGTAAACAACTGATCCCCTTACAACGATTTTGTACCCGCACGGCCATGCTGTGTTCGACTTTCAGTACAGCATGCAATAAGTTATGTGAGATATTCAGCACTTTACTATAAAACAGGCTTTGTGTTAGAGGATTCTGCCCAACTGTAAGCTAAGTGTTCTGAGCACATTTAAGGTAGCCTACGGTAAGCTATGTTCGGTAGGTTAAGTGTATTAAATGCATTTTGACTTGCAATATTTTCAACTTATGATGGGTTTAATGGGATGTAATGCCACTGTACATTGAGGAAGATCCATATATTCACACACGAGAATATAATGCAGCCATAAAATGACCGAACTAGTTAGATGCAACAAAATGAATCATATAAATGTGAGGGTGAGAAAAAGCAAGGCTGAAGAGTACGTACCGCAAGATTCCAACGTAAAGTTCAAAATAGGAAAAATTAATTATATATTTCAAGGATGCACACTTCTGCAGTACAACTATAAAGAAAAAAAGGAAGTGATTTCCGTAAGAGCAGACAGGGAGGGGGTGGTAACCAGGAAGGGTCCATGGGACTTCTAGAACAGCAGCATTCTACTTCTTGCCATAGGTGTTCACTTTAAATACTATTTTTTATGTCCATTATGTTTCAGATAAAAAGAGAACATAATGAATAGTCCTTAGGGGCAGTTTACAGAGGTTAAGGTGATACCTGATAAATCTTTTCAGTTCTGCAAGAGTCCCTCTATTTCCAAGCCTGTCCTTCATCTATTCTCAGACAGGATCCTGAAGAAGCCCTTCGAAACTCAGAACTAACTGCCCTCTGCTCATAACTTCGGGATGGCTGCCCACGTCCTACATGATCTGGCTCTCTATTACTTTTCTGACCTCATTTCCTACCACCTCCCTGCCAGCTTATTCTGCTCCAGTCACACAGGACACTTTAAAATTCCTCAACTGTTAGCCAGCTTGTGTTTCGCTGGTTGTTACCTCTGCCTGCATGGCATTTTCCAAGCTACTCACATAGATAACTCTTTCACCTCCTCCAAGTCTTTGCTTAAATGTTACCTCCTCAAAGAGGGAAACTTTTTCTGTCTTATTTACAAACACAATCCATTACCACCCACTCCTCTCCCTTTCCTTGATCTGTTTTCCGTATCTATCTTCAAAAGTACCACGGAATTTAATTTTGCTCTTTGTTTATTGTCTCTCTTCCCCAACTAGAATACAAGCTCCAAAAAAAGGGAAGATGACAGAGGACTCTCATATCTGTGAAAATAAATGCTTATTTTTATATGAGATTGCTAGGTAGCATTACTGCAGCAAGAGTTGATCTCTAGGTTTATGAACATAAATGTAAAAAATATTAAAACCAAATCCAGAAATGCAAGAAGAAACACATCAAGACAAAGTTGACACAATCTACCAGAAATATATAGCAAACAAAATGAATGATAATACATTACAATCCAAAAGTATTTACTTTAAAATTAGGAACACAGCAAAGCTGCTGGCTATCATTGCATATTTTCAGAATTGAAGTAGAGATCTTAGGATATCTCAGATTCAAAACAATTTCTAGTCTCCCTGAGTTTCAGTGAAAAGAAGGCTCATTGATCTCTATGATATCCCATCTCCTTCATTTCACAAATACCCTAAACAATAAAACTTCATTTTTGGAGGCTAATGAAAACATAATCCAGTCTTAAATGCTGTGTTTTTAATCACAAAAGGATGAAAACGATGAAGCATTCAATTAAAGAAGTTTAGAAAAGATGGTATGGAGGAAATAATGAAGATAAAAGCATCAATTAATTAAATTAGATGAAAGCAATAGAAGATTCTAAGAACTTTTTTTTAGTTTTTGTCGTGTATAGGGGGAAGGGGACTAAAAGAAAATGTACAAACCTTTAGCAAATCTAACCAAACTAACATTAATTCATGGCGCACTCTGATCATGCACCATGCCAAGTATTTTACAGGCAGTATTTCACTCAACTTTCACAACAACCATACCCTTGCAGAAAAAGAAACTGAAACTTGATGAACTGAATAATTTGCCCAAGTTCACTGAGTTGTAAGTGGCACAGTCAGGATTCAAGCAAAGCCTTATTTAACTCAGATCTCACTGCCTGAACCAATATATGTTTTAAAAATATAGAATACTGGGGCGCCTGGGTGGCTCAGTCGTTAAGCGTCTGCCTTAAGCTCAGAGCGTGATCTCAGAGTTCTGGGATCGAGCCCCACATCGGGCTCCTCCACTGGGAGCCTGCTTCTTCCTCTCCCACTCCCCCTGCTTGGGTTTCCTCTCTCGCTGGCTGTCTCTCTGTCAAATAAATAAATAAAATCTTAAAAAAAATATATATATATATATAGAATACTAAACAAACAAACAAAAAACCCCAAAAAAACCCAAAAGCAAAAAACCCAGAATACTACCTATAAGAACAAGGATATAATCATAGAGATATTTAAAATTTTAGAGACTAATACTTTGTACACCGCAGCACACTTTTCCAAATGTCTATAAAATAAGCATAAAGTACAAATTTAAACATCAAAGAACTCCCTTAAATAAAAATAATACACCTAAAAGGATTCACAAAGAAGTTTTCTAATATGTTCTAGGACACAAGATGAAAAGTTTCCTCATTCATTTTTCAAAGCTAGCATGATTCTGATACCAAAATTGGACAAAAAGAACCCTACAAAACATTATAAATTAGGGGGTGAAAACTTGAATACATTCAGAGTCAAGTGGGTAAAATAAATGTGTAATTCTAATTGGATTAGAGTATGATTAGCAAGACTGACAAAGAATATGAGAGAAGGCTCAAATTACCATTATCAGGACTGAAAAGGGATATCACTATATACCCTGCAGACAGCAAAAGGACAATAAAAGGCATGCTACAGACAACCTTATAAACATAAATTTCACAATATGGTAAAATGGACCAATTCTTCAAAAAGTACACAGTACACACTATTATAAAGTAAATAATTTAAATAGCTCTACAACTACCAAAGAAACTGATTCATAATTTAAAAAGCTATTGAAAAAGACATCTTAGGTCCAGAAAGGTTTCACTGGAGAACACCAAACATTTAAAGAATTAACACCAATTCTACACAATCTTTTCCAGAAAACAGAAGAGGAGAAAATATTTCTCAATTTATTTTATACCAGTACTGCCCTAATACCAAATCAGACAAAGTCAGTAAAAAAAAGAAAACTATAGGCCAATAACCCTCATGAACAGAGGCACAAAAATCTTTGACAAAACATTAGCAAACAGAATTTAGCAATACATATTGGAAAGAAAAAAATAAAACTGTCCCTGTTTGTAGATGACATGATTATTCTACACAGAAAATCCAAAACAAAACAAAATGAAAACCAAAACAAAATTAAAAAAAACAACAACCTAAAAACAAAACAAAATAAAACCCACAACTATAAGTGAGGTTTGACAAAGTCACAGGATACAAGACTAACACTGAAAAATCAATTATATTTCCATTTCCTGGCAATAAATATGTGGAAACCAAAATTTAAAATACAATGCCATTTATAATCGTCCCAAAGAATACGAACTACTTATAAATATAAAGCTAACAAAAAATATACAGGACTTATATTTTGCATACAAAATGCTGCTGAATTTAAAATCTAAATAAATGGAGAGAGTATGTTAATGAATTAGAAAATTCAACATAGTGAAATATGACAATTTTTCCCAAGTCGATATACAGATTCACTATAATTCCTATCAAAATTTCAGCAAAATTTGAAATTCAGTCTGATTCAACTTCATGTTCCTTCCACCACTATCCCACACCTTTACTATCCATTCCCATGCGCCTTCCCTAGACTTGTCTATATTAAGTGGAAAAATCATAAGGTTTTTGTTTTTTTGTGTTTTTTTGGATTATAGAGCATCTCCTCAAGGGCCACACTTTGTATCTCACCTTTAGGGGCCCGCTGAGACTTGAGTCTAGTTAAAGGTCTAGAAGGAAAGCAGGATGGGGGGAGGGGTGGATCCTAAGGAGAATCAGGAGTGCGTCGCAATGCAACCACCTCAAGGGGAGGCCATTACAGATTCTGCAGGCCAAGCATGGCTAGTCTCCTCAGATGAGAGGAGAACAGCTGCTTCTACTAACAAAGAAGACTCAGCAGAATGTGGGAATTCAGTGCCCCAACCTCATCAGAATTTTCCCATATGTCCGCATTTCAATTTTCGGAATCCCATTCCCTGCTAATCAATGCCTTCATTTCAACAGATACTCTATGAAGTTGGGAATCCAAATTGTATTGTAACTCAGCTACTCACAGGATGTGACTTTGGATATTGTTTTCAGCAAACTCAACCTCTGATCACAAAAGTTAGGGATCTCTTTCTGGGAAGACATAGGAACTGTGGTAATTTATGTGGTACTTAAACTGGGAGTTCAAATCCCTAAATTCATCCTTTTCTTTCCTCACTTTAGGAGCAATAAGTCAATGTCATTATATGCATTAGTTTGACAAAAATGTTCTAAGGTATCAAAATATATGGTCACCCAGAACCTCGCCTCTTAAATGTATCTGAGTAAACGCTGATGAGATTTTGCAAATCACTGCCACCACATCACGCCATGGGTGATCAATCCTCTCTTTACTGCAGAAAATAGAGTCCGAAGCTTTACATCAAATCAGATTAGGAAACCAACGGGAGAAACCCCAGAACAAATTCAGAAGAATCATTCTTAAGACCCTACTCCTCTAGAACCACTCTCAGGAACAAAACCCGTATTAGTCAGGGTTCCCAAGAGAAACAGAACTAATAAGATACATTTATAGAGAGAGCTTTGAATAACTGGACCACATGAGTCTAGGGGCTGACAAATGCGAGATCTCCTGGACAAGCCAGCAGGCTGGAGACCCAGGGGAGAGTTGACGTTGTTGTCTTGAGTCAGAAGATGCCTGCAGGTACAGTGTCTTCCTTCTCAGCTGGGCCTCCGTCTTTTCTCTTAAGGCCGTCAGCTGATTAGATGACACCCATCCAGATTATGAAGGGTGATTTGCTTGGCTTAAAAGACTACGACTTAAACATTAATTACATTTTTAAAATACCTCACAGCAACATGGAAACTGGTGTTCAACAAAACAGCTGGGCACTAAAGACTAGCCACACTGACCCATAAAATAAACCATCACGATGTCCACACAAAAACCTGTGCAAGAATTTTCATAGCAGCTTTACATGTGATACCCCTGAACTAGGAAGCATATAAATGTCCTTCAACACGTGAATGGTTAAGCAGACTGTGGTACATCTCTACCATGGAATACTCTCAGCAAGAAAAAGGAACAAATGATTGATACATGCAACAACCTGGGCGGATAGCAAGGGCGTTATGCTAAGTGAAAAAACTCCAGTCTAAACAGATCACATGCTATATCATTCTCTTTATATAATATGTTGAAATTATAAAATTACAGAGCTAGAAAACAGATTGGTGGCTACTAGGGATTAAGAATGTTCATTCAGGTCACTGTGAAGGTGTATTTATCAATATAAGAGGTTTATTATTTTTTTTAAGAATTTATTTATTTGGGAGAGCGCACACGTACAGACACGCACGCTTGAGCAGGGGGAGGAGCAGAGGGAGAGGGACAAGCAGGCTCTGCGCTCAATGCAAGGCTCAATTCCAGGACCCCGAGATCATGACCTGAACCAAAATCAAGTGTTGGCCACTTAACCAAGTGAGCTACCCAGGCGTCCCAATATAAGAGGTTTATTTATAAGAATTCATGGTAAGGCACAGAAAGAAAATGTTTAAAACATATTATGAGGCTTCACTGAACGAGTTATTAAAATACATTACCAAACTGCAACTAAATAGTATGATATTAACAAAACAGACTAGAAAAAAGTATAATCCAGTATACACAGCAAGTTTGTATATGATAAAGAAAGAATTTCAAATCAGTACAGAAAACATGAATTTACTGGTTATTCAATAAACAGTACTGTCATCTCTGGGTATAGAGATTACATGTGATTTTTAATTTTTTCTTAATCTCTGTTACCCAAATGTTTAATAATGAATATATAGTTGTTTTATAACCAGAAAAATATATATTAACTATTTGAAAAAAGTTAAGTTAAATGGAATTTTATTTTAGGGAAAATTTATAAACATAAAACAAAGGAACCATAAATAAAAATGATGGATAGTTTTTTCCTATATACAAATATGAAAATTCTGTGTATCAAAAAGAAAACACAAAACTCAAAGTTAAACAACAAAGAAGGGCTGAAATTAATATATGGCCAGTAAAAGTTATCACTCTTGGGCACCTGGGTGGCTCAGTCAGTTAAGCATCTGCCTTCGGCTCAGGTCATGATCCCAGGGTCCTGGGACCGAGTCTCGCATCAGGCCCCCTGCTCATCAGGGAGCCTGCTTCTCCCTCTGCCTCTTCTGCTCCCCCCTGCTCATGACTGTGTTCTCTCTCTTTCTCTCAAAAATAAATAAAAATACTTTAAAAAAAGCTATCACTCTAAACATACCCTTAATATTATTATTTAAATAAAGAAAATTAATAAAAATTAATAAAATTTCCAAAGGACACTCACCAAAGAATTCTAAATCACCATTAAACATGAGTAATATCCAACCTCACAGTAATCAGAGAAATGCAATATACAATAATATACCAATTCCACGTTTTTTTTAACCAAGTGATGAAAAAAGTTTTGTATCTGATTATTATCAATGTAAATTGCTACCAATTTTTAAAAGACCTTAAAAATGCGGATATTCTTTGACCAGGATAGGCTATTTCCACACATTTTCTTTATACATATAAGAGACTTTTGCCCCTAAGGAAATAATCAGAGCTATTACAAACATCATAAATTTTTTGTACTCACTGACGCACTATTAGTAATAGTACAAGAATTTATACATTTAAAATTCCAGAAATAGCAGATTGGCTAACAAAAAATAGCGTGCCTATACAATGGAAAACCATGCCATCATTAAAAATCAGATAAACAATAAAACAAAATGACAAATGGCCGATAATAATGGTCATATGTAATATTAGGTAGGTGCAAATTCTAGATAAAAAACAACAGAATGTGATATCTATTTTGATTAAATTACTTATATATGTATATAAAAAGGCTATATATTAATATTCTAAATATTAATATTTGTCACTTGTGGAAAGTACAATTATGTGTCATATATTTTCCAAATATTTCTCTGCATTTTCTAAATTTTTGATAATGAACAAGTATTTCTATGCGACCAAAAAAACCAAAAAATTTTATTTTGTTAAAACAAAAAGAACTCTATATGCGTATATATGTATATGAAAGATCTCTTTCAAAAGGGAATATAGAACAATTCCCAAATAAGGTTAAAAAGCACAAGATCAACAGGATTTTAACATGTTTTTTTTTTCCAAAGGAAAACAAGAGGTCTATTATGAAATATATTTAGGAAATACTGGGTTGAACAGAGTTGAACAGTCTTCTTCGGTGCAGGACTTCTAGAACCTTCAAACTGCTCATTTTTCTAGCCTTAGCCACCTCCATGACAGCCTCTAGAGTGACTCCACAGAAATTCAAGAATCTGGAGAACCACTTAAAGACTGTCGATCTAATCAATCATTCTCCTGTTTGGAATACATTTTATAAAATATACAAAAAAAAAAAAAAAAGAGGGAGACAGGGACGAAGAATGAATTCTGTCTATAATAGAAGTGAGGTTCTGTGAGGCATTAATTAGTAATTACATACTAGGACTAGGAAGAGGCAACAAGAATTTAAAACCATAGCAGATGTAAGGTTTGTAAACTTGACTTGCTTGTTATAATTGGTTTTACATATATAAGTTTAATTTATATTGAATATAACTTAAAAGATGTTAATTTTATACATATGCCTTCAGATGGGAGGAAAACCAGACACTGATGTGGTTGAATTTTAAAAATACTATAAACTGAAATAAAACTATACATATACCTTAGTATTTAAATAAAATTGTACCTTGGCCATTTAAAGCACTAAAGATTTCAGTGTTAAATTTAATCAGCATATAAACGGCTAAGCATTATGCTATTTACTAAACAGATTTTCATATTAGCCATTAGATGGCACCATATATCTACTAGTTAACATAGTTTTAGACTAAACTAATTTTCCCCCACTGACTTTAAAAAGTATTATAAAATACATTTAACTTTTAAGAACATAAGATACACATTATCTTTTATCATGGTTAAAATTTAACTTTTAAGATGAAGAAAAATGATATAAACAACTACATTCGTATCACCATTTCTGGAAAATTACTATTTAAAGTAAATAATCCCATCCCAGAAATCAAACTAGAATGTTCTAAGACAGGGGCGCCTGGGTGGCACAGCGGTTAAGCGCCTGCCTTCGGCTCAGGGCGTGATCCCAGCGTTATGGGATCGAGCCCCACATCAGGCTCTTCCGCTATGAGCCTGCTTCTTCCTCTCCCACTCCCCCTGCTTGTGTTCCCTCTCTCACTGGCTGTCTCTATCTCTGTCAAATAAATAAATAAAAAATCTTTAAAAAAAAAAAAAAAAAAAAAGAATGTTCTAAGACAACTATTCAAAAGTTAAATGTCAGATGGCTAGAGAATGTCTTCCTCTAAGCTAATCTAAGATAAAGCTAATTTTCTACCTTAATAAATTTTTTGCTTTTCATTCATAAACCCACACTGTCCAGTTTCTAATTCTTAATCATCAAATTTCTGTCTACTCTTCTTAGTTAGATTTCATCATATCTTGTTCTCTAATCCATAATCTCTCAATTTTTATCAATTTAAAGTACAGTTTCCTGGTCTCTATCCTAAAATCCTCTGCTCCAGATTTTTGTATCATCTATTTACATATCAAAAATGACCCCATTTGGATTATTGCTTTTTCCATTTCCAGATAAAACAGAGTAACAGGGATAAGATTTACCCTACCACCCCAAAACACTAAGCATCAGACAAAAATGTATGAAGCAATGCCACCAAGACACTGGACACAGGCAAGAAAAGGCAGTGATCCCTGATGGAAAATAAATAAATAAATAATTTTCCAAGCCCACTGCCTAGACAAAGTTTCCAGACTTCAGCAAAGGGAGGGGGAACCCAAACAGAACCCAGGGGTCTCCCTAAGCTGAGGAGCTGAAGCTGGGAGTACAGAGAAGCTAAGGGGGCTAAATTTTGCATGGCTGAAATCCAGGGAAAATTAAAAGCTGAGCAGAAAGAGAACTCCAGATATCTGCACTGAGTGACCTGTAAGTATACAGCTAAGGACTGCTCAGGACATTCATGTGAGGAAACTATCAGACGTTGGGCAAAGACTCCGACCACCCCCTCTCCCCCACCTGCCGCCGAAAATTAGAGGCAAGAGTGATCCAATCTCACATAGGACAAGAAACGATGCTTATTCTTAATACCCAAAATTTAAAATCTCAAACCTGATGGGGGCACTGATTAGAGTACTAAAAGGATCTTGCTCAGAAGAGAGGAAAAATTAACCGTACAGTAAATGCAGGTAGGGTCCCACCTAAACATATTTCAGAGTAAGACCAGAATGAACAATGTTTTCCTAAGTCACAACTTACTTCAGAACAAAGCTCAAGAAATAAACAAAAATATTCAAAACACAGTACGGGAAACTTCATAATGTCTGGCATTCAATAAAATATTGTCAGGCATGCAAAGAAGGGGGAAAAAGAGGAGAAAAACAAATCAGTCAAAATTGACTTGGCAAGGTGATAGAATTAGTAGATAAGAACACAAACAGTTTTTATGATATATTCCATGGGTTCAAGAAGCTAGAGGAAAGACTGCATGTGTTAAGAAGAGACATGGAAACACATTTTTAAAAACCTAATTAAGGGGCACTTAGGTGGCTCAGTTGGCTGAGGGTCCAACTCTCAATTTTGGCTCAAGTCATGATCTCAGGTAGTGAGATTGGGTTGTCTAGATAGAGCCCTGCGTCAGTCTCCACGCTCAGCACAGAGTCTGCTCGAGATTCTCTCTCTCCCTCTCCCTCTGCCCCTTCCCTGCACTCTCTCTCTCAAAAAAAAAAAGTAATAATAATAAAAAAAACTTAATTCAAATTTCTAAAGATGAGAATTATAATATCTGAGACAAAAATACACTGGAAGAGATCGACAGCAGAGTAATAGCAAAAGAAAACATTAGTCAACTTAAAAGACACACCAATAAAAATCAGGCGAATTAAAACAGAAAAAAAAGACTGAAATAAAGAACAGAAAATCAATAAACTGTGGGACTTCAAGTGGAGAAATACATGGATAACTGGAGTCCATGAAAAATGAGCCCAGAGAAAGAGGAATCAAGAAAATATATGAAGAGGGGCACCTGAGTGGCTCAGTTGGTTAAGTTTCTGCCTTCGGCTCAGGTCATGATCCCAGGGTCCTGGGATAGAGCCCCACATCAGGCTCCCTGCTCAGGGAAGAGCCTGCTTCTCCCTCTCCCTCTGCTGCTCCCCCTGCTTCTGCTCTCCCTCTCTCTGTCAAATAAATAAATAAAATCTTTAAAAAAAATTTTTAAGAAAATATATGAAGAAATAATGGTCAAACTGTTTACAAATTTAATTATACAAAGAAAAAAAGATAAGGTTAACAACAACAAATTATTCTTCGGAAACGATACGAGCTAGGAAAAAATGGAGCACCATCTGGAGAATATTGAAAGAAGGGGAAAAAAAACCTGTTATCTAGGATAATTTACCACTAAATATATCTTTGAAAAACAAGGATAACACAAAACAAAACAAAAAAGTGAGACATATAAAAGCTGAAAAAATTTGTCACCAGCAAACCTGCGAGGAGATATGTTGAAGTCCTTCAAGCAGAAAGAAAATGATACCAGATGGAAACCTAGATCTACAAAAAAGGAATACAGAGCACTGGAAATTGTAAATGTGTGGGTAAATATAGTTTTTGTCTTGTTATTTAAATTTTTTTCGAATTAGAATATAACCAAGAGTCATCTCACAAAAAATGACAGAGTCAGGAAGCTTCAAGGGTTGGTTCCTCCACTCAAACAACCTTCATGTGAGAAAAAATTATCAGAATCAACTATTTCTGTATTCCAAAACCTGAATGGACACTTACAGCAACCAGAGACACAGCTGATGAAGGAAAAGGCTCCTAAATTGCAGTGTGCACAAACCAGCGATCATCCCCCATCTTCAGCTCTGCTGTGGCAGTGGGCAGAGAAGCTGGTTGGTACTCAGGCTAGCAGGAAGGACCGAGTCTTCCAAAATGTTGGGGTTATGCATTTTGGTTATTTTAGCAATTCCCTGAAGGACCAGCATAGATGCTTAGCTTTATTTTGGCCTCCTCAAGCTACAGCAACTTCCCTGACAACAGTTATTGGAAGATTTGAAGACACACACATCTTTGTTTTGCTTGGTATTTCGGGTACGGACACATAAGGAAACCTCTGTAAGGTCACTGGCTGACTACAGATCACACGTACACTGGAAAAGAAATGTCAGTGACCACATATTAAAAGGAATACAGACTTTTCAAAAAGAGTCTGGAAAAGGCACTGCATCGACTACTGCAGCCCCCACCAAGCAAAAATCAGCAATCTCTCCAAAGCAGGAGAATTTGATTTCACTACCACATTACAGTATTCAAAATGTGCAGTTCTCAACAGAAAATTAGAAAACATTAAACACACACACACACACACACACACACACACACAAATGGTCCATTCACAGGAAAAAAATATTTTGACAGAAATTATCTCTAAGGAAGCCCAGAGATAAGAATTACTAGTCAAAGATGATAAATCAACAGTTTTAAATATGCTCAATGAGCTCAGGGAAACAATGGGGAAAGAACTAAAAACAATCAGGACAATGTATGAACACATACAGAATGCCAATTAAGAGATTAAAACGATTAAAAGAAAACAAACAGTAATTCTGAAGATGAAGACAATGGGAAGATAAAACTATTGGAATTATTCGTTTTGAGGAGCAGGAAAAAAAATGAATGAAAATGAACAGAGGCTAGGGGACCTATGGGATATTATCAAGTGTGCCAACACATGTATCACAGAAGTCCCCAAAGAAGAAGGAAAGGACAGAAAACATATTTGAAGAAATAATGGCAAAAACTTCCCAACACAAGGCAAAGATATGTGTTCCCAAATGTGCTGAAAGAAAGAAATGGAACATTCAAGAAGGTCAAGAAATTCCAAGCTGGATAATCACAAAGACCTGTTCTTACTACTTCTACTCAATACTGTACTAGAGGTTCCATTCATTACAGTTAGGCAAGAAAAATAAAATAAAATCTTCCATCCAGATTGGAAAGGAAGAAGTAAAATGATTTTTATTCACCGACATAATCATTTACACAGAAATTCCTTTAGAATCTACAAAAAAGCCACCACAACAAATAAACAAGCTAATAAGGTTGTAGGATATAAGATCCATATGCAAAAATCAACTCTATTCTTACATGTTCCCAATGAACAGGTAAAAACTTAAATTTAAAAATTCTATTTAGAAGGATTAAAAATTATGGTATAATTAGGGATAAATCCAATAAAATATGCATAAGATATAGACAACAGAAACTACAAAATTATCCGAAAAAATTAAAGAAGAGCTAAATATATGCAGATATATACTATGTTCACAGATCAGACAACTTAATATTATCAAGATATTGATTTTTCCCATATTTACAAGTTAAATACAACCCTGTTCAAAAACCCGCAAGGCTTTTCTGTACAAACTGAAAATCTAATAATAAAATTCACATCGAAATGCAAAGGACCTAGAATAACCAAAAGAATTTTAAATGGAACAAAACTGGAAGACTTATCCTACCTAATCAATAATAGACACAACTAAATGGAAAGATATTCCATGCTAATGTAATGTAAGAATTATATTGTTAAAATGTCTACACTGCTCAAACCATCTACAGACTCAGTGCAATCCCTACCAAAATTCCAATGGCATTTTTCAGAGAGATAGAACCAATAATCTTAAAATTTGTATGGAATCACAAAAGGGCCCAAATAGCCAAAGCAATCTTGAGAAAGAAGAACAAAGCTTGAAGCACTATACTTTCTGATTTTAAATTATATTATAAAGCTACAGTAAGCATAACAGTACGGTACTGGCATAAAAAGAGACACATAAATGAGTGGAACAGAATAGCAAGCCCAGAAATAAAACAGTCAATTAATTTATGACAATGGAGCCAAGAACATATAATGGGGGAAAAGGACAGTCTCTTCAATTAATAGTGTCAGAATGGTAATGGTTTTTTTGGATGTGACACCAAAAGCAAAGGCAACAAAAGTGAAAGCAAACAAGTGGGACTACATCAAACTAAAAAGCTTCAGCACAGCAAAGGAAACCAAAAACAAAATGAAAAGGTAGCCTACCAAATGGGAAAAAATACTTGCAAATAATATAGCTGATAAATGGTTAATATCCTATATATTTATATAAAGAACTCATACAATTCAATAACCCCCCAAAAATTACAATCCAATTTAAAAAATAGGCAGAAGATCTGAATAGATATTTCTTCAAAGAAGACATACAGATGGCCTACGAGTACATAAAAAGGTACTCAACATCACTACTCAAAACCACAATGAGATATCACCTCACACTTGTTAAAATGACTATTAACAAAAAGACAAGAAGGAACAAGTGTTGGCAAAGACGTGGAGAAAACGAAACTCTGGGGCACTGCTGGTAGGCATGTCAATTGGTGCAGCCACTATGGGAAAGGGTATGGAGGTTCCACAAAAACTTAAAAATAGAACTACCATATAACCCAACAATTCCACCTCTAGGTATTTATCTGAAGGAAATGAAAACACTAACTCAAAAAGATATGTGCACACCCATGTTCATTGCACCATTATTTATAACAGCTAAGATACGGAAACAACCTAAGCACCTGCTGACGGATAGATAGAGAAAATGTGGTGTATATGGATGTGTGCATATATGTGTATATATGTGTATACGCACATACACACACACACACACACACACACAATGGAATTCTATTCAGCCATAAAAAAAAAAAAAGGAAATCCCGCTTTTTGCAATGTGGATGTACCTTGAGGACATTATGTTAGGTGAAACAGACAGAGAAAGACGATATAACCTTACTCATGTGGAATCTAAAAAAGCCAAACTCAAAGAAATAGAAAGTAGAATGGTGGTTTCCAGAAGTTGGGGGATGGTGAGAGGAGGAGATGTTAGTCAAAGAATACAAACTTCCATCTATAAGATGAATTAAGTTCTGGAGCTCTAACGCACAGCATAGTGACTATATGCGGAATCTAAGAACTAAAATAAAAACAAGAAGAAAACAACAACAGACACTTACAGATGCAGAGAACAGATTAGTGGTTGCCAGAGGCACGATAGGGGATAAGCAAAATGGGTCATGGTGGTCAAAAGGTACAAACTTCCAGTAGTATAAGTGATGTGCAGCACGGAGACTACAGTTAATAATACTGTATTGTATATTTGAAAGTTGCTAAGGGAGTAAATCTTAAAAGTCTTCATCACAAGAAAAAAATTTTGTAACTACGTGTTGTAAGAGATATTTAGACTTACTGTGGTGATCACTTCACAATATATACATTTATCAAATCATTAAGTTGTACAACTGAGACTACTTGTTAGACACTAATTACAAAACCATTTTTAAAAAGGGTGATAATAGGGGCGCCTGGGTGGCACAGCGGTTAAGCGTCTCCTTCGGCTCAGGGCGTGATCCCGGTGTTATGGGATCGAGCCCCACATCAGGCTCCTCCGCTATGAGCCTGCTTCTTCCTCTCCCACTCCCCCTGCTTGTGTTCCCTCTCTCGCTGGCTGTCTCTATCTCTGTCGAATAAATAAATAAAATCTTAAAAAAAAAAGGGTGATAATAAACTACAATAATCAAGACAGTTTGGTATCAGCAACAAGGCAGACAAATAGATCAATAGAGTAAGGCAGAGTATACACAAACAGACCCATAAATAGATGATCTACTGATTTTTTATAAAGGGACAAAGGAATTTTCAATGGAGAAAGGAAAAGTCTTTTCAACAAATGATGCTGAAACAACTGGATATCCATATGCAAAAGGTGATCTTTGATCTGCATAGCACATCATATACAAAAATTAACTCAAAATGGCTTTCTCCAAAATATGCCCTTCTTTGGCACTGACTTTCTGTACAGAAAAGAGCTAACATAGCAGGTTTAAGACTGCTGTCCTTAGAAGGATCTGTTTGCAAGGCTGGCCCTTGGTTGGTGTTTGGGAGCTTGGCTCTCAAGAGTACTTCCAATCCACAATAACTGGTAAGAACGGTTCCCTGTGCCAAGACTACATGTATAGATGCTCTGTTTTATGGTGAACCTCTGCTTTCCTTCTGGGAGTCTGGAGTTTTGCTACAAGCTAGGCAGAAGGTGCCTATGTGACCAGTCCCATATAAAAACCTTGAGCTCCAAATAGTTACTGGAGTTTTTAACAGACAAAAAGAAACATTGCACAGATGTTGCCCCAAGGAATGCCCTCCATAAGGCAGGCTGTGTGTAGATTCCCCCAAATTCTACCCATGTCTTTTCCTTATGATCCAACTGTGCATCTTTGTGACATGCTGTAATAAATCTTAGCCATAAGGACAACTACATGCTAAATCTACGAGTTCTAGCAAATCTTCAAACACAGAGGTAGGTCTTGCGGACCCTCAATACCTTATAACACAAATCTCATAACACACTATAGCATGCTGTTTGATTTCCGTAATCAAACCATGCATTCAATCGTAGCCATGGTCAGTTACAAAATAAATATACAACTCATTAACTTTTTTTATATGCAAAAAATGACTAGATAGAAATAAAAGGTCCCATTAACAAAAAACACATAAAACGCAGTAAGAGTAACTTAATGAGAAATGTGCATGCCTATAAAAGTGAACTGGAAGATACAAGAGAATGGAAAGATAAATGCATTTAAGAATTAACCCAATCCCATCAGAAAGAACGAGTTCTCAACATTTGCTACAACATGGACGGCACTGGAGGAGATAATGCTAAGTGAAATAAGTCAAGGAGAGAAAGACAACTATCATATGATTTCTCTTATCTATGGAACATAAGAACTAGAATGATCAGTAGGGGAAGAAAGGGATAAAGAAAGGGGGGTAATCAGAAGGGGGAATGAAACATGAGAGACTATGGACTATGAGAAACAAACTGAGGGCCTCAGAGGGGAGGGGGGTGGGGGAATGGGATAGACCGGTGATGGGTAGTAAGGAGGGCACGTATTGCATGGTGCACTGGGTGTTATACACAACTAATGAATCATCGAGCCTTACATCAGAAACCGGGGATGTACTGTATGGTGACTAACATAATATAATAAAAATCATTATAAATAAAAAAAAAATTTTACAAAAAAAAAAAAAAAGAATTAACCCAATCCCATTAGGATTAATTTAGGGGAAGGGGGTGGCACATAAATTATAGGAGGAGAAACCTGACAAGGTGATTACAAAGTTCATCTGGAAAAATAAACATAGAGAATAATCAGGAAAAATTTTAAACAAACTTTAATGCAAGAAGCCCTTTTCTACCAGATAACAAAAGCCACAATAATAAAAGCAGTGTACTAGTTGTTCCAGAAAAGACAGATCAGCGAAAGAAAAAAATCTAAATATAGAAACTGACCCACATATGTACAATATAGCATATGATCACAGTGGTACTTCAAATTAGCAAGGAAAGGGTGAATTATTCAATAACCGGTGTTTATATAACCACTTAATCAGTTATGGATAAATGTAAAGCTGGATCCTTCCTTCACACCTTAGATTGAAATAAATTCCAAGTGGACCAAAGATGCCCACTCACATTTTACACTAATTAGAGATTCACTGAGCCGACAACTGATTCTTTAGGGAAATCACCTCCAAACCAAAGCCATATCACCACATACATTCCCTCTAACTTTGTGGATACATTTCTTAAAAGGTTCCTCTGTGGTTATCTATCTTCTGGGATTCAAAGGTAGAAAAGATGGAAGCATATTTTAGCTGATGTATGGAACCTGTCCTCTGTGGATATTTTCCCTCCTCTTGAAAATGGTTGTAGGCCAGCATAAATAGCCAGAAAAGTTAACTTATCGATCAAAAGAACCTAGCCATAACATATTTTCATGCATGAAATTCACTAAGTAAAATAAGTACTTAAATCAACATTAAGTTAATTAGTATATATCCAACCTCCACCATGTAAGACATCAATTCTGTCAGGATGGTATCAGGAATCCATCCCTAACCCTCTTTTCTCAAGGATTAAAAAAAAAAAAAAAGGCAACGGTACATAGACTCTGGACCTCTCAGTTTCAGATCAGTGAAACATCTACCCTGAGCAAAAGTATGAACAGACCACTTCCCTTGCACCAAGGGCTGGGCAGTGAAAAACATTCCAGTCCTTCTGTCTCGGCAACAAATAACTTTTCCTTCCTTGTGTCAGTTATTAAAGAGCATATAACACAGCTGAATAATGTTTATGGGCTAGGAAAAACTAAAATAGGCTTTAGCTTTCAGAGCTGGTCCACAGATGTCATTCTTTAAAATGCTTTAGTTTTTTTTTTTTTTTAAAGATTTTATTTATTTATTCGACAGAGATAGAGACAGCCAGCGAGAGAGGGAACACAAGCAGGGGGAGTAGGAGAGGAAGAAGCAGACTCATAGCGGAGGAGCCTGATGTGGGGCTCGATCCCAGAACGCCAGGATCACGCCCTGAGCAGAAGGCAGACGCTTAACCGCTGTGCCACCCAGGCGCCCCTAAAATGCTTTAGTTTTATACTCGCAGGACTCCAACTAATATGGGCTTTAGAAAAAGAAATAAGGGGAGAAGAGAGAAAATGTAGACAGAAGTATTTCGGAGAAAGGTAGGACCTGGTGAGGCACGGGACTGGCTCTCGCATGGTCCTCATCAGGACTTTGTTCTCCATTTTTATGATTACTCCAGATTCTTGTACTCCTGTGACCTTCACAATATATTCTTTCCCTTTATCTCCTGAAATTCAGGCCCCGCTTCAAATACTGAGGGTCTGTCTTACTTAATGCCGATACTAATGTGCAGCAGCCTCGATTTGGAATATAAAACTAAAAATAACAAGTATGAGTCAGTGCAGTCAATGCAGTAGGCTCTTTTCCCTCTGGGTGCACATAAACCTCTCATTAAGAAGTTCAAGGAAGCTGAGAATGAATCAAAGAAAATACAGTGCCATGATTTCCACCTTCTATTAAATTGTAAATGAAAGTGTCATTGTAATTATAGTAGCAAACGCCCTATTCTTCATTACCATCAAGGCTCTATAAATTCACAACCTAATTGAAAATTCTTGAGCCAGAAAAAAAAAAAAAACCTTAAAATGTACTCTTAAGAGAGCAGCTACAAAAATCTATTGCTCCCCTCAATTCAAGACTATCTCTTATTAGCACTTTCTAGAAGTCACTGAGCTATATGTCAAAGGGAAAGACAGCTATCCTAACAACAAGGAAAACTGAAAATAGTATTGTTAGAGCAGGCAGTTAGTTAGGTTCTAACAGGATATGTGGAAGCTAGCAAAGAGGAAGTCACGGCCAGCCACTGGGAAAGTCTGAGAGGCCTGTCCTGGCAGCACTCCGTAAGAGGCCATATCATACCAAACAGACCCAAGATGGCGGGTGCCATGACAGGAAACCCCTCACCAAATTAGGAAGAAAAGGCAAGAAAACCCTGCTTCCAAGAAAACCCCGCCTCAAGTAATGAATATTCCACCCCCTAATTAAAAACTGTCAAAAAAAGATAGAAACCCAAACACCAGGGCGCACAGCATGTGTTCTCTCTCTCGCTCTCATTCACCCATTCTCAAATCTCAAGAGTGTACTTTCACTTTAATAAACTTTCCCCCACTTGTGTTGCTCCTTTGCTGTGCTGTGTGTGTCCTTGAATTCTTCTTGTGACTAGACCAAGGACCTTCGGAGACATCTTTGGGATGGGCTGGGTTGTGGCCCCAGGGTCTCTCCTCAGTTCACCCCGCACAGTATACACGGGGAGAACTATTACAACTCTAGATATTTTTTAAAAATAAATTCAAACTAAATTATATACTTAGAAAAGGAGCACATTATTTATAACATACTATGTAATCACAACAAAGAAGTAAAATAGAGGAATAGGACAGAGTTATGGTTTTTATATGATTTTTAGTTATTTTACATTCGAGCGTTGATCTAAGAATAGAAGAATGATAATTTTATTGGATATGCATAGAAATTGAATATTGAGGTCTGCTGTATGCCAACACTCATTAACATGAATTAACATCAATTCATTAACATCAATAACATGAATTATTGGAACATTTTGGAAGACTCATGTTACCAACTCACTAGTAATTCTCACACACTCAAAATCCTAAAAAAACAAAAACAAAAAAACAAAAATCCTAAATGTGACACCACTGAAAGAACAAGCAATAGGAACAATCAAACGTACTTTCCAGATTTGTACAGAATACATCTGGCCCATCTCTACGAGTTCTAACAATGTCCCTACCTCCGTCGGTAAGATGATAATAATATGTATATACCAGTTTACTTGCTACAAAGGCCTTCATATACTTTTATTTCATTCAGTCTTCATAATTCTTGTGAGATTCGTATAGGTAGCATTAATTCTATCTCCACTTTATATATAAGGAAATGGAGACTCCAAGAATTTAGTGACTTACTCAGTTGCCCCACCTGGATGGAGCAAACTGGGAAACTAAAACCAAATTTTCTGATTCTAAATCTTATAATCTTTCTACTAAATATTAGCTCTACCAAATAACAGAAATAAGAAAAAGTACATTCTTCTTCTTCTACTCTGGATCATTAGAGCCAAAAAAGGTTTGAAAGTCAAGTTTGGTCACTAATGAAAAAATTCCCACCCTACACCAGCACCCCCATAAGTCAAAATATAGTTCACTCCCTTATATATAACATAGTTTTGGGGAGTGCAAATTCTATATCCAAAATTATCATGTACATTATCAGATACTCATCTCATGTTCCCCAAAAAGAGACAGCTAAAAACACCACCAAAAGAGGGAAAAGCCCAGGATCCACTGGGGAAAGAAAGAAAGAAAGAAAGAAAGAAAGAAAGAAAGAAAGAAAGAAAGAAAGAAAGAAAGAAAGAAAGGCAAAAAAAAAAAAAAAAAAAAAAAAAAAACTTAAGTGGATTATCATTCGTCCTGCACAAAGCAATAGCAGCCACCCACCTCAAAGGAAGAAGAGTAACACATACAGAAACACTCCTGTAATTGTCATAAGCTGGGAAAAGTAGCACCAAGATCAGCTTCCCCAGTTAGCTCTATTAAACTATAAGCATTCTAGCTATCATCTCCAAATTCTCATCTCCTACGGCTTTTACACTTTTTACGACTGTATTAGGATAAGAAACTATCAGAATTGAACAGATTCAAGATACTTTGTAAGCCAGGCCCATAATTTGTAAACCTACCACTAATAAGCACAATCCTCTGTCAACAATCATATAAGATAGGTGATAACTACTCTCCCTGAGATGCTAATTGGTGAGGTTTAAATTATTATTTAGGGTTGTACTTGTAAGAAATCATAAAGGCCACCTAGACCAGTAATGAGCAGGACACAAAGAACCACAGGTGACCACTGAACTTCAAGACAGTCTGGTTCAAGTCGGATAAAAGATTAGTAAGTTATCTCTGCTACTACTTCTCAGGTATGACCAGGTATTTATAATTCACTGATTTAAATAAATGATTTTCATCTAGTCAAAAAAAATGTAGCAGATAATAAATTTGAACATCTATACATCTTCCCCATGGACTCAATGAAGGCATTTTCATTTTTAAAGGTTAAAACAAAACAAAACAAGACAAGTTTACCACTGATCTCCGATTCTCTAGCCACTACAAGAATTTTTTTCCTCTAATTTCCTAAACAGACTGTAATTTTTACTGAGATATTATATGTTGATTTGTGCATACTCAGTACACTTAATTCAGTAATGCCATAAAGATACCTTCAATATATAGAAAATACTACATAGAGGACCATACAGAGAGTTCATCATCATAAAACTAGACACCACCTTTCAGATTAATATGACTTGGACATATTAACATATATATTCACCTATGAGAGGCATATCATTATTTTAGTTAGGGGTTCACAAAGACATAAGATATCTGAAGTAATAAACACCAAAGAAACAGAATTTCAGATGATGAAAACTCTTGCCTAAGAAGAACAGCCTACAAAACTAACACTATGTAAGTAAGCAGTAGCTTATTTTTTAAATTGAGATATAAATACATATACCACAAAATTCACCATCTTAAAGTGTACAATTTGTTGGATTTTACTATAATAACAGAATTGTGGAACCATCACCACTAACCTAATTTCAGAACATTTTCACCACTCCTTAAGAAAGCCCCAGACCCATGGGAAATAGCCCCCACTTCTTTTCACCTCCCAGCCCTGGCAAGCACTAACCTACTTTGTGTCTCTATGAATTTGTCCATTCTGGACATTTCATATGAATGGAATCATAAAATATGTGCCCTTTTGTGTCTGGCTCCTTTCGCTCGGCATAACGTTTTTGAGATCTGTCCATGCTGTAGCTTGTATAAATACTTCAATCTTGTTTATGGAGGAGTAATATTCCATTGTATAGGTATACCACATTTTGTTTAATTCTTTCATCAGCATTCTTTCTACTTTTTGGCTTTTATGAAAAATGCTGCTATGAACATTTGTATGAAAGTTTTATATGAACACATGTTTTCAATTCTCTTGTATATACATACACCTAGGAGTGCAACTGCTGGGTCATTTGGTAACTCTCTTTTTAACTTTTTGAAGAACCGTCAAACTGTTTCGTAAAGGGGCTGCACCATTCTACCTTTCCACCAGCAATACATAAGAATTCCAATTTCTTCACATCCTCATCAACACCTATTATCAATTTTTACAATCATCTTTAATCAACCATTTGGAAGAGGACTGTAGAGTGTCCTTTGAGTTCTATTTTATTTTTCACTAGAATAGCTGCCCAAGAAAGAGAAAGTATAACTGGAAAGGAGTAAATAAGTCATTATTTGCAGATGACATGACTGTCTACAAAGAAAACCCAGCATATCTTTAGAAATATTTAAATAATTCAGCAATATGGCTGAGGATCAATATACAAAAATTAATTGGCTCTCTATCAAATTTCAATTACAGTAGCAGTAAAAAATATAAGATATCTAACAAATCTAACAAAAGAAATCTAACAAAAGACATGCAATATCTTTATAGAAAAATTGTGAACTTTATTGAAAAATATTAACCAAGTGCAAAGATACACCATGTTCAAGAACAAGCAGTTTTGGTACCATAACAATATTAACTCCACACTGATGTAAAGATTCAACACAACTCCCGTTAAAATTTCAAAAGATCTTTTTGAGAAACCAAACTGATTCTAAAATTTATATGGAAAAACAAAGGCCCAGAAAAAATCCTGGCACCACTGAAGAAGAAAAAGAAGGAGAATCTCCCCTAATAAGACAATAAGAATCAAAAAGCTCTACTAATTAGAATAGGGAGGTACAGCTAAGGCATAGGTAAGTGTTGATTAATAGAACAAAGAGCGGCGCCGGGAAACAGACCCATACACACATACAACAAAGGCAGCACTGCCAATCGGTGAGAAATGTTTGGAATATTTAGTAAATCGTATTGAAACTACTGGATAGCCATAAAGAAAAAGCAAAACTGGATTCTTATTTCGACCACATAAAAAATTAATCCCAGATGGATCAATAACTTAAATATGACTTTAAGCCTTAAGGCAACATTTTAAACTTTTAAAAATAATATATAATTTCCTCAAAAAGTCTCAAAGAGTGTTAGAGACAGAGAGACAGAGAGCAGGAAAGAAAAGAGAGGAAGAAAGAAAAGAATGAAAAGAAACAAAGAATATATTTATAAGTTAGACTAAATTAACACTTTCATTCACCAGAACACCATAGACATTTCTGAGTATCCAAAGAAAATGGAAGCCACCTAGCACCATACCTCCTAATTTCTCCTCCCTAAACTGTACAAAAGAAGGGAAAAATAAATATACATAAAAACTATGTTCTCAGGATAATCTGTTCTTCAGAAGAATGCTGAAACTTCAAAATAACTGATAGTAAAAATACAAAACTTAACCAAATTGTAGTGCATAATCTCTCGTGCTCCCACCCACTCCAACCCCACTGAAAGGTTTTGTTGTAAGCACAGGGAAGACAAAGGAAAACGGCTGAGAAGACAGAAAAGAGAAGATAGCAAGGGTTGATCTTAAACTACTGTCGGAAAGATAAGTTCATCCTAAATCTGAAAGCATTAAAAAATAAACAAGTAATTGAGTAGATGATAGCGCAGGGAAGAACTTCAAAGGGCATGTGAGTTAAAGGGGTAAGCATGATTTAAAGGGGCAGTCTTTGCAACTGACAGTTTCAGGAGAAGAAACAATGCAGAGGGAGAAGGCTTTCTGGCAACTGGGTGGAGAAGGGGAAAAGAAAATGGGATAGAGGACAGCAAGACAAGAGAATCACAAAACCAGAGGATTCGCAATCCCTTCCACGCCAAAACAAAATACAACAAAAACTCCACTGTATCTTTCCATATCGACCTCTTCTACCGAGCCTGAAATTCTTTCACTGAAATCACATCTTGTGGTTACACAACTACATCCAGAGGGAATTTATCCAGATGGTAACCATTAACAAAAACAGAACATGTAAGACTAGGAATATATAATATATAAACAGGTGGATTAACTGATAAATGAGAGAATGTACCTCTCTGTCGTTCTTGGGTTCACTGGCTCATTAATATTTCCCAGCCTGTTTTGAGGTCAGATGTAGCCATGTGACTGAATTGCTGACGTGGGATATGAATCTTAGGGAATGCACGCTGCTTCCAGGCTTAGTCCATAACCACCTCTGGGGCACAATTCTCATTTCCCAGTCCCTCTCCTCCACCCTCTGCGGACGCAGATGAATCCAGCAACCTCTGAAGCCACGCACTGAAGATACCACAGCCACAAGACAGGAGTCTGGATCCCTGAACCACGGCTCAAACGAGTGCCATGTGGCCAATCGACAGACCTGATCTAGACTTCACACAAGTGAAAAATAAACCTTTAACCTCTTCAAGTCATTGTTTGTTTGGGGTTTGCCTGGAAGAGCAGCTAACAGTACTGTAAGTAATATGCTGGCTAATTATCTCCTAGGGAAGCAGAAAAACTTTAATGACCTATGATATACAAAGGGATATGTCAACATGGGAGGAAGAGTGGTAACAGAAATCAAATCTGAATGACAGAAATCACCATGGACTTGAAATCTGGTTAATGAGGAATGGGTTAATGAAGTGGGTGCCTGAAAGTGGACAGTAAAGAGAGAGGGTATTTTAAGAAGAGAGGTGAAAACTGTACAAAAAAGAAAATATAAGTGCTGCTTACTGCAAACAACATTGATCATAAAGAAGTAAATTCTGAAAACTGACTTAAAACTAAAATACAAATATACTAGAGAAAAGGGATGTGGACAAATGAATGAGGAGGATGAAATAATATTTTATTACTTTTGTTATGATTACAATTGTTAAATTTTATTATTATTTACTTTGGTTTTATTCAATAAATGTACACAAGAATCTCTGAGGAAGACAATACTGTTATCCCATTTTATAGATGAGAACAGTGACATACTTAAGGGCACAGTAACCTGCCCAAGGTCACAAAGTTAGTAAGTCGTTGAAAGATAGCATTAGAACCCAGGAGTCTCGACTCGAGAACCACATACCTAACCACAATGCTGACCTACTAAAAAGAACTCCTTACCTGCCACAGCAGAAACACAACATAAGTCTAAATATTTTCAAAATCAAGAAATAGCAGAGAAAGGTAAGCAGGAAAAAAAGACAGCTAAAAGGGTTGAAAGCCTTTGCCTCTGTGGAGTGGGACTGGTGTGAAGGACAGAAGGGCTTAGTAATATGTAAAAAGTATCACTTTGATTTAAAAATCAGGGCTTTCACTTTTAAAGAAAAGAGATAATTAAGACACATGTTACATACACCGTAATTTTGCATGAGTCTGGATTTTAAAAGCGCATCTAATGCAAACTAACACAAGTTGCTTGTGTAACAGAACACTTTAACGCGTATTCAACTATACCATTCTATTCTCTTCGTATACAGACTATTGCTTGTTACTTTGCCGACTTTCTGTCAACATCTCTAAAAGAACCACTATGTTAAAATCACCTGGGAACATTTATTTATTCCTGCAAGATGCTTTTAGGTGAGAAAGTTATTCAAAAATCAAACAATTATCTCTAGCAGAATGCAAGACAACTACTGTCTTTTTAAATTAATTCCAAAGATAATAAACACATTAAGATAAAATACTAATCAAGTTCAACAACTACAACATAAATATCTTTTCATTTTCACATGGAAGTCTATATTCATGTTAATGCTATACTTGTCCGTCATCTTCTGTTTTCTACCTAAGCTTACCTCCTGGCTAATCTCAAATAATCTCATGGCTTTAAATATATATACCCCCAAATTTATATCTCCTATCCTGACCTTTTCCCTGAATTCCAAATTTAGATAACCAACTAACTGCCCTCCTTATAGCTTTAATAAATAGGTGTCTCGAAGTCAACAAGAGCAATGCATAAGGACAGGATTTATGCAATTTGTAATACAATTATGTAAGAATTACTCTTTGACTCAGAAACCCCACTTTTCAGAACCTACCTAAAAACACATCATGAATAAGTACTAACACATGCACAAAGTTATTCACCATAACACTATTTTAATAGCAAAAATTTTAAACAAGCAATTTCCATTTGTGAGCAATCAGTTGAATAAATGATGGTACGTTCACATAATGAAGTACAATGAAGCTAGAAAAAAAGACTGAGAGCTTTAGGTTCTGCTGTGAATTTCACTCTGAGGTACACAGTTTAAAGGGGAAAAAAAGCAAGACACAAAACAACATAAGTAGCACTTCATCTTTTGTAGAAAGGAGAAATAATATATATAATTCTTATTTATATTCCCTATATATATTTCTTATATATATCTTTTTATATGTGTTTATATATACCTTTTTATATATATATTATACATCTTTCTATATTATATATAAACAACTAAACAAATGCAGAACTGGAACATTCTAAAATCTACTAGGTTAAGACTCTTGAAAAGTACACATAACTGAAGCAAACATAGAAAACAAATATAATTTTTGAATTTAGGTGGGGAGTCCATGTGGGTTCACTACTCTAACCTCTTTTTTGTATGTCCGAAATTTTTCATAATTATTAAAGGGGAAATATAATTCAAGATATATTAACACCCTTCAATGGCTTCTATCTCACTTACAAAATGTCAATATACTTTCATGACGTGCAAGACCCTATACAATCCGGTCCTGTATTATTTGCCTGCCTTTATTCCTTTCCCTGTTACTCTGCGCCAGCCACCCACTGGCCTTCTTTCTGTTCTTCAGGCAAGCCAAGATCATTGGTGTCTTCACACCTGTTCCTTCTGCCTGGAATGTTCTTCCCTCATATATTGGCATGGCTTACTCCTTTCATTCCAATTACTATTTGGTTTTCATTTTCTCCCTGGCCACCCTAAACTGCTGAGGAGGTAAGCTGCAAACCCTATTTCCTTTTCCATGATTTATCTTTCTCCATATTGCTTATCACTTCCTAAGATAATATATGGTTTACACTCTACTTATGTATTATCGGTCTCCCTCCTTTGGAAGGTAAACTCCACGTGGGCAACCATTTCTATATGTTCTACTCCCAGCACCTTTAACAGGGCCATGCACACACACGTCAGGAAACTTTAAGAATACACCACGGTCATTATGTACTATGAACCCTAACGTGCACTGGCCATATGCAGGGCAAACAGCACCTCCCATTTTGTGACTTGCCTTGTGTACCCTGCTTATAGTAGCCCTTATTGTACAAAAGTTTTAAATTTAAAAATAGTAAAATTTATCAATCTTTTCCTTCAGAGGTTGTGCTTTCTGTGACTTGAAAACTTGTTTCCCGCACTGAGATCACAGAGTGATTTCAAATATGCTCTTAAAAGTTTGAAAGTTAATCTTAAATCGTATTTCAGTTTACAGCATGAAACACAGACTTACTTTTATTTTTTTCCAATAGATAACCAATTTTCTCAGCATCATTTAATAAGTAGTCCATCTTTATTCCACTGAATCGTGGGGTCACCTTTCACGTAAGCGAAGTTTCCCTGTGTATGAGTATCTGCTTCTGTTCTCTTTATCGCGTCTCATTGGACTATCTGCCTATATCTGGGCCAATTCCGTACTATTTTCATTACTCTAACTTTACAAGAAGCTCTGGATATCACTAGGGCAAATCCCTAAGGCAGAGACAGCTAACTGCCACCCAATGTCCACTCCTTCTCTCGCTGGTTTAGTCATGGAATCAGCTTCCCGGATTTAGCGCACGAAGGGCAGCCTGGCGGAACTAGTCTCAGTTTCCCTTGTAGCTGTGTACGGCCACGTGACTACATTCTGGCCAATGACATGTCAGTAGAAGTCATGTGTTTGCAACTCTGGTTCACAGCCTTAAAAACCGCTCTTTCCCCCTTTCCCTTTCTGGCAACTGGAATGTGGACATGGTAACCTCAAACATGCCAAGGAAGACAACATCCTAGGGCACATCAGAGCAGGACAGAAGAAAATATTAAGTAGAATCAGATACCTCCATTCTGCCTATCAGCTTAGACTTCTACATTAAGAGAGAAAGAAACCTTTCTTCTTCAGTCACTTCATCTCTGATAAAGCAACCAAATGAATATTTTAATTAATACATATCCACCCCCTACTACATTCCTTTACTTCAAAGCTATTTTAGTTATTTTTGGCTATTTGCTCTGCCATATACATTTAAGAAATAACTTGTACAATCCCTGAAAATTCTTGTTGGGATTCAGATTAGAGTTCCATTAAATTTATAGATTAATTTGGGGAGTACTGCCAATTTAAACATACTGCATATTTCTACTCATAAAAATTATTTATCTCTTCATTTACATGTTTTCTTTTATGTCTGTATATAAAGCTTTTTCATTTTCTCCATAAAATGAAAAAACATAATACAGAAGCCGCAAGTAAATAATGTTAGGCTTGTAAAAGGGGTATAATTGCACTTACCAGTGAGCTTTCCAAAATCCTAGAAGCATTAATGACTTCTTGATAGTAAATTTGAAGTCATAGATGAAATGGACAATTTCAGAGAAAAACATAATTTAAACTGAGAGTAAAGTTAAATTAATCATAAGTGGTTTTCAGTCTTCAAAGAAAAAAGGACCCAACAAAAGAAGTCATACACTTCTTTTGTTCAATTTGTTCCTGGGTATATTATAGATATCACAATACCCTAAAAGAGATCTTTTATTGCATTTTCTAATTGTTACCCATTACATATAAAAATGTGCCTTATTTTTATATAGTAATCTTGCATTAATCAAATTTACTGAACTCTCTTATTCTATTAATTTGTTTATAAAGTCTCTTGGATTTTCTATGTAGATAATCAACACCACCTATGAATAATAGCCTTATCCCTTCCTTTTTAAACGGATACTTTCTATTTCTCTGTCCTGGCTTACTACTGGCTAAACTGTCCAATATGATACTGAATGGCAACTTTCATGCTTCTAATATTTCATCATTAAGTATTTACCTATTTTTGACAGATACCTTTTATTAGGTTAAAGAAGTTTCTTTATATTCTTAGAGTAAGAGCTTTCATTACAAATGAATGATACAGTTTATTAAATGCTTTAATTGAGATGCCCGCACGATCAACACGATCAACATGGTAACCTTATGGATAGATGCCCACGCAGCATTCTTGGAATGATCCAACTTCTCATATGTTTGTATGTTTTCCTCAAACCATTGCAGCATTTGTTTTGCTAATTCTTACACTCATATTTCTAAGTAAGATCAGCATGTATTTTCCTCTCTCATACTGTACTACTTTGGATTAGTATCAAGGGTATATTCTAGTCTCATGAAGTAATTTGGGATAATGTTCCATTTCTTTTAGTCTCTGGAACAGTGTTCATAAGGTTGGGTCCTTTTTTCTTTGAAGACTGAAAACCACTTATGATTAATTTAACTTTACTCTCAGTTTAAATTATGTTTTTCTCTGAAATTGTCCATTTCATCTATGACTTCAAATTTACTATCAAGAAGTCATTAATGCTTTTAGGATTTTGGAAAGCTCACTGGTAAGTGCAATTATACCCCTTTTACAAGCCTAACATTATTTACTTGCGGCTTCTGTATTATGTTCTTAATTAGCCATAGCCAGAGATCTAGTTCATAAGCCTTTCCAAAGTACTGGCATTTTGGTTCTGTTTATCTTTATTGTATCTCTGCTTATTTGATTAATTTTTTGTTATCTTTAGTCTTTCCTTCTTTCTACTTTCTCTGAGCTTACAAGAAGATAGCTCTAACTTCTTACATTGAATGCCTGTCTCATAAATTCCATTCTCTTCTTTTCTAACATAAGCATATAGGATATTGACTTTTTTTTTTTAAAGCTACAAATTCTTTGGCACTACTCCCATGATGAGTCTCCTCCCCTTGAGCCTAGGCAGGCTTGCAAGTGCTTGTGTCAATACAGTACAACAGAAGTGATACCATGTGCCTCCTTCCAGGGGTAGATTAAAAGTCACACATTATCTACCTTACCTGTTAGAATACTGGCCACCACATGAGAAGTCTACGCCTGTGAATCTACAGCTCTAATTTTCAGTTCCTTGTTTAAAAAAAAAATCCTTATTGACATAATTCACCATAAATTCTATCCTTTAAAGTGTACGATTCAGTGGTTTTCAGTATATTCACAGAGCTGTGCGACCATTACTACTGTCTCATTTCAGAGCATTTTCATCACCTCAAAAAGAAACTCTGTACCCATCAGCAGTCACTCTCCATTCCCTCTTTCCCGCAGCCCCTGGAAACCACTAATCTACTTTCTGTCTCTACGGATTTGCTTACTCTGGACATTTCATATAAATAGGATCATACAATATGTGGCCTTTTATGTCTGCCTTCTTTCCCTTAGGATAATGTTTTCAAGGTTTATCCATATTGTAGCATGTATCAATACCTCATTCCTTTTCATTGCTGAATAATACTCCGTTATAAGGACAGACCACATTTTGTTTATTCAGCCATCACTTCATGGGCATTTAGGTTTTTTTCTACTTTGGTTATTAAGCATAATGATGCTATGACAATTACAATACAGGCTTTTATGCAAACATAAGTTTTCAATTTTCTTGGTTATACACCTAGGAATAAAGTTCTGGGTCTGCATTTAACTTTTGAGGAAATGCCAAACTATTTTCCAAAGTGGCTGCAGCACTTTCCAATCCCACCAGGATTGTGTGAGGTTCCAATTTCTCTACATCTTCATCAACACCGGTTACTGTCTTTTTGATTTTAGCCATCTTAGTGGGGTGGAATGGTATCTCAACATGGTTTTGATTGGTATTTCCCCAATGAGTCTCCATATTTTTTAACTCTGATGACTCCCTAACTTTTCTCTGGGCTTAAAAATACATGCTAGTATTTTCTCCAGTGTTTTTAGCTGTTTTACTGCAGAAATTTTTATATTATCTATTAAAATATTACTGAAAAAATAAATCTTCATCATTATATTTAGAATTGTACTTGCATAGAGAAAGTATTCAATAAACGCCTCCTAACTGGTAAGCATCGAATAAAATTATTCGAGATCAATTCGGCTAAACCCAATTCAACCACTCATTCACTAATTCCACATTTATTAAGTATCTACCATATGTCCTATGTATTTCTTAGCAGTGAACAAATCAATCAACGCTCCTACCCAATTAGAGCTTATATTTGATAGAGGGACACAGAGTTCCTCTGCAAAAAAAGTAATGACTATATAAGTGATAAGTGCCAATGAAGACAGATGTTACTAAACGGATAGGATGATATCATTAAGATTAAAGAACAGAAAGGGCTACTTTAGATATAGTCAGTAGGAAATGTGTGATTGAGAAAGTAACACTTGGAATGAGACCTAAAAGATTAGAGGAGTCAGTCGAAGAGCTGGTGGGGGGTTGGGGAGAGCATTACAGGCCGAGAAAATAGCCTGTAATAAAATCTTTAGCCAGAAACAAGCCTGGACATTTAATGAAGAAAAATAAAACCCATGTAGCTGAAGCATAGTGGGTAAGAGACAGGATGCATAAAAGAAAAAGCAGGAAGTGGGCAGGGCTCAGACTACGTAAGTGCGTTAGGCTGAGTAATGGTCTCTCAAAGATGTCCGTGCCCCAATCCGCAGAACCAGTAAATATTACCTGAAGTGGCAAAAGGGATTTTGCATATTTCGTTGCGTTAAGGATCTTGAGATGGCGAGATTAGAGCGGATTATCCTACCAGGCCTGATGTAATCACAGGAGTCCTTAGAAGAGGAAGGTAGGCAATCAGAGTGAGTAGGAGAAAAAAGAAGCAGAACATCAGAAGCAGAGTTTGTGGAGTGACAGGCTGTGAAGATGGGAGGAAGGGACCGCAAGCCACGAAACACAGGTGGAAAAGACAAGGACACAGAGCCTCCCCTCCGGCGTCCCGAAGAAAAGCATGACCTCAGCCCAGTGAAACTGACTTTGCGCTTCTGGTCCGCAGAACTGGAAGAGAATAAGCTTGTGTTGTTTTAAGCCACCAAAGCTGTGGTCATTTGTCACAGCAGCTGCAGGAAATGAATACAGATTTTAGTATCTGAAAGTGGGGTGCCGCTGTAACAAATCCCTAACATATGGAAATGGCTTTGGAGTTAGGGACTGGGGAGAAGTCTGAAGAATTCGAGGACCATGACAGAAAAAGCCTAAATTGCCTTGAGAAATATCTATTGCCTTTTAGTAGAAATGTAGGTGCTAATGATTCTGGCTAGTGAGGACTGAGGGGAAAAAATGAGGAACATGGTAAAAAAAAAAAAAAACCCTATGCAGTCCAAGGGACCGCTGTGGAAACATAAACGTTAAACGGCTGCTGGTGAGAAGTCAGAAAGAAAGGAAGAGCGGGTTACTGGACACCAGAGAAAGGAGATCCTTGTGACCCAGTGGGAGAGGGCCTGGCTAATTTGTGTCCTTCAGTTATATGGAAATTACAGGGAACTTGGATATTTAGCTAAGGAGATGTCCAAGCAACGTGCTGCAAGGACGGCTGAGTTTCTTCATGCTGTTTTTAGCAAACCTTGGGAGGAAACGGATAAATTGAGGGAAAAGCTTTTAGGTAAAAAGGCACCAGGACTTCATGATTTGGAAAATCCTCAGCCTATCCAGATTGTGAATTATGCTAAAATTAGAGATTCAACATCAAGAAAGCACGCTCTGGAGCCAAGGGTGTAACTAGACATCCTTTCGCCAGTGCCTCAAAACGAACACATAATCAGTGACACGGAGGGCTCTCGGAAGAGATTAGATATACCACTCTTGGATCTCCCCCACCCCCATCTGAGCAAAAGCCAAAAAAAAAAAGAGAGAGAGAGAGAGAGATGGAATAATCCAGGAAAGACCTGTGGAGGAGCACCTTATCTAACGGAACGAATCCTGGTGACATACTGAGAAGACTCATGAGGTTTTTGAGAATATTACTTATAAACACTGCCAACTTGAACTGAAAGGATTGAGAGGATGAAATAAAAGAAAACGGATGGCCAAACTTCTACAGGCAGAAAACCGGTGCAAACATACACTACCTTTTGTGAAAAAAGAAGGAAGACTCCAAAGGTAGAGTCTTAAACCCAGAGGGTGGAGCCTCGGACCTCAGGGTCAAGAGCTAGACAGTGTGATTCCCAGGCCTTGAAATCTAAAGCTTTTCCCCAGTTTCAAGTTTCAAAATTGCTAAATACCAGTGACTCCTTTCCTCCTTCCATTTTCTCACTTTTGGGGTGGAAATGTCTATAACCGTCATCCTATGCCTCTCCATCGCTGTATTTGGAGAGCAGGTAATTTGTTTGCTAGTTTCACAGGCCTGCAGATGGGAAAGGACTTTTGAGCCAGGATGGATCATACCCAGAGTTTCATCCACACCTGATACAAATGCTTTTAGACGAGGAGCTGATGATATTTAGATGACGTTTTGTACTTTGAGTTGATGCTAGAACATAAGGCTTGGTAGATCAGGGTAAGGCTCTTTGATTTTATTCCAGGTATGACAGGAATCCACAGAAGTGGGCGTATATTTAAAACCTGATATACATTTAATACACATAAATCTGATTTATATTTAGAAAGATCATCGGGAAAAAAAAAAAAAAACCCAGGATCATTGCTATGTACTAAAGGAGAGAAAAATGGAAGTAGGGAAACCAGTTAGAACATTATTACAGTTGTGGAGGCAAGAGAAGACAGAGATGCAGGCTACCTACAAGGATAACGGCGGGATGGAAAAAAGAGGATGGGTTCAAAATCTATTTTGAAGGTAGAACTGGCAGAACCGGCTAGTATATCAAATGAGAAAGACAAAATCAGTGAAATAACAGTTATTCTTAAGTTAGGACTTGAGCAACTGGATAGACTGGGCTTTTTATTAGAGGAGATGGGGAAGACTGAGGAAGGTCCAGGCTCATGAGAGCAAATCAAGACTTGCAGTGTAGACATGCCAAGCTGTTGTTTCTGGCAGACGTCCAGATAGAAAGATCAAGTAAATACAGGACAGAAGAACAGGCAGCTCGAGGACAGCTCAGACCTGGGATTTATAAATTTGTGTGGCATTTAAGAGAGAACTAAATAAAAGCAAACAGAGGGAAAAGATGGAAAAGTGAAGCAAGCCCAGCACCAAGCTCTGATACGTGCCAGTATTCGAAGGTCTGACGGAAGAGAGAAGCCAGCAAAGGAGACAGAGAAGGAACAGCCAGACAGGTAAAAAGAAGCCGAATATGTCGTCAGAGATGCCATTTTACCAGAATCTTTGATACTAATTACAATTATTCGACTTGATATCACCTTCATATGCTCTACTCTATCCAAGCCCAGCTTAGAATGCAAAAGCTTTAGCTCTGAACTTTAATTTTGAAATATTTAAAGACTTATGGACCATCCACCCACTAGAACAGGACACGGCACTGAATGCTGAGGGCGTACACAGAGATTCAGAAATTGTCCACGACACGTCTACAGTACAACAATTTTTTAAATTTTAATCACAGATTTAAAATTCTATAGAAAAGCAGAAGGAAGTGAAAAGCTGGGCTAACAGAGAGAAATCTGGGCGAGGCATTCTCTGCGAGCTACCTGGGTAGGAATTAAGACAGCAATAGAGAAAACAAGAAGAGCCATAATTAGAAGGCGTGTTCGGATCATCATCTATCCCCATCTATACTATTTTCTCCGCTGTCGCTTTATGTTCCCATTGTAGCCACAAAAGACCCCCTGCACATTTGTTTTCCTCCCTTCGAGCGGTCTCTCTTCTTGTCTTCTCATTTCGCCTAACCACAGCCTCAACAACGTTTGATTCCAAGGGATTTGTACGCTGCCTTCTGCTATCCCACCAAATGAATTCTGTGTTTTAAAAAGTGTTGGTGGGACAAGCTAATAACTATAAAATTATTTAAAACATGCTTAGTAAGTCCAGATTAATATATTATAGAAGACGTTTTAAAAAATGTTTACATAGAGGAAGAAAACAATGTAGGCATTTGTCCCCTCTCTCCCCCGTTTTAGATAAGAAGTACAAATCAACACTGGTTACGGCATGAAAACCATAATCAAAACCTTGAGATTTTAGGCAATGGACTTCAATTTTCTCCTTTGTGTTACCAGAGCAAAGGTATATAAACTACACTTGAATCAAGGAGGGAGATTGTTTTTAAACGTACGGCAGTCACAGGCGTTGACACATAGTATGACCATGTTAATGGTCACACAGATTCACCTAAAAGACCAGAAGTTTTTTTCAACTCCACTCAACTGAGAAGCTGAGGCTTTTCTGACCTGTTGAAGACTTACTGAAAATATGCTGACACTTCCCTGGCGAGCCGATCAGGTATCACAAATCACAAACATGACGCCGCCTCAAACCTCCTCAGGGTGAAATACTAGGGAGAGAAGCGCTGCTTGCTGGCCAGACTCGGGAGGGCCAAGTTAGTTTTCAAGAGAGATGCAAGAAAAAGAAAGTCTCCCAAGTTTAAAAATAGAAGAGTACTAAATTTATGAGGGTCTCCTCTCCTGAACCCCCCAAGTGTAGCTTTTCCTTTCTTCACATCACTTCAGCGATTTCTCGTTACTCATGAATGTGGGGACTCCCAAGGGGCTCCTGATTCTTCCAAATCTAGAGAATACCTGATTCCTTGCCTCCCACCTAATAACTGAATTACCTTTCCTGGGGCCACCTTGTTGAACCACCCAGTTGTCAGGTGGCTCCTTCTAAGGAAGCATAGACAGTTGTTGGTGTCAAAGGATGTTGTGGTCTTTGGACATGATCCTGCTTTGAATTTCAACCAACTCCTCACATCTCTCTGATGGGGTACAGTAACAGAACAGAAGTCAATGGGAGATCAGCATGCACTCAGATTCCAGATTCTGAAAGGGAACAAAAATCAAACCCTCCATTCTTTGCCTCTTCACCATGTCTAATAACCAATATGCTAGAAACCAGGCTTAATCAGCCCAACAAAACTAAATATAAAGTAACAACTCTCAATAACCATATAATAAACAATATGCACTTTATGGATGCTTAAGTCTCTAATACAAATAACAAATATTAGTATTTATTAAATTTTATTCTTTCTCAGTCCAAATTATCTGCCGTCTTACTAAAATTTAACATACGCTGTGAAGTGTTCATTTTGCGTCTAAATATCCATGCAGAGCGTTGACTTACCTTTTCTAATACAGATAAGTTCATGTACTCCACAGGTCCTCTCTCCACCTGTTAAAAAGAGGAAATAATGTGAGTTTGACTACTACGAAGAACCGTTTCAGACTAGCTTTTACCAATGACCTCAGGAGAAAGAGTTTCCTAATTTTCCTTAAACTCAACTATATGATAGCTTGATAGCCAGAATCTTCCTGAACCCATAAACTAAGATCTTATAAAGTCCTGGGATGAAGCAGCTTCATTCAAGCATGTTATTTTTAAATGGCAATCTTCTCGGGGCGCCTGGGTAGCACAGTCGTTAAAGCGTCTGCCTTCGGCTCAGGGCGTGATCCCGCCGTATCGGGATCGAGCCCCACATCGGGCTCCTCCGCTGTGAGCCTGCTTCTTCCTCTCCCACTCCCCCTGCTGTGTTCCCTCTCTCGCTGGCTGTCTGTCTGTCACATAAATAAATAAAATCTTTAAAAAAAAAAAAATTAAATGGCAATCTTCTCAAGAGGAGATATCATACCACCATTTCCTAGGTTCCTCTTCACATCATCTAGAAGGAAACACTGTAGGAGAGAAGCCACTTTTGTATCTGAGATTTAATATATATACAAGTAAGTTACTGGGGAAGGGTCAACCCTGTAAAGGCCCTATTTATATTGTACCACATATATACTCATATGGTATAAAATGAAATGTAATCTTTCCCCTGTTCTTCAGCTACCCACTCTTATAAATCTGTAAAAAGACACATTTTATAAATAGATAGGATGGTAAAAACACATTTAACCAAAAGCTTACTTTGATTATAATTATTATAAAAATTACTCTATCATAAAAGTAATATTTAAAAAATAAACAAAAGTCGTATTATTAGTCTCTACAGAAAGAGGTATTCCCTCCATTCTGAAACATAATGCCACTGCTTTTTATGACTGTAAGCTAAATGAAGCTTTGAGTGTTCTATATATGCGTGACCTTAGAATTATGCAGTGAATTATGTTTCAACTTTACATAATAGAAATATTAAATAATTTAATCTTAGCTTATTACAGAAGATTACGAATAGGTATGAACGGTTAAGTGTCTTTCTTATAACAGTTATAAAAAATAGAAATATCTTACAGCAGTAACAGGAGAGGTAAAAACCATGATATCCACTAAAAAAAGTAGGTCATCTGAGAAGCAAGCTAAAAAACTATAAAACAGTACTTCTATCGCTAAAGTAGGTTAGATCTACATTCCAACTTGGTTGTAACAATGCCAGGTTTGTGATTATTATGAACACTACAGACTAATCACTGGTTATCAGGAAGACAGACTTAGCAAGAAGAAATACCTAACTTAAAGCGATGATTATGAAACAACCATTATTCAGCAAACCTCAGTGTAAATACAGTGAGACCTTACTAACTGGAATATTACCAGTGGGCAACCACTGATCACTTGCTGAAGGGCAAGAATGAGGTACAACCATATACTACATAGCTTTCATACTGAGAAGACCCTACGCAAAAACCAGAAGGAGAAAATTTACCAAATTACAGAAGAAACTATTTTCAAGAAATTTGGAAGACTCATATAATTAACAATAACATAACTATAACATACACAAATGCCATCACTGATGTTTTCAGAGGCCACATAAAAATATTTCTTACATGGTCATTAAGGCCTATTCTTCAGAAGAAAACACTTGTAATGTAACGTAATTTGCCCTATGTACTTAATTCATGTTAATAAGGCTGTACTTTTTAAAGCCTGTAATTAAAACAGACTTTCCCCATATTTAATGTAAATTGGTTAGGTTTTGGTATACACAACTAATCTTAAATATAAGCGCATAGTTTGTACAGGCTTAGTAGTAACAGCAACAATAAAAACTATTGTGTAAGACTTTTCTCAAAACTACAAATGGGGGCACCTGGGTGGCACAGCAGTTAAGCGTCTGCCTTCGGCTCAGGGTGTGATCCCAGCGTTCTGGGATCGAGCCCCACATCAGGCTCCTCCGCTGGGAGCCTGCTTCTTCCTCTCCCACTCCCTCTGCTTGTGTTCCCTCTCTCGCTGGCTGTCTCTATCTCTGTCAAATAAATAAATAAAATCTTTTAAAAAAAACCAAAAAAACAAAAAACTACAAAATGACCATGAAAGCTAACTCCTACTTTTAAAAGGATTCAATTTATCTTCATCATATGAAAAAACTTCATACATAAAAAGCTAAGTCAAATAATTACTATATTTTAAATTTATAGTCAATTCATCATAATTGTCAAATTTGTCCAAGTTTGCACAAAAATCACATAACTAGAAGCAAAAAAAAAAAAAAAAAAAAAAAGATTGTGCTCTAATCTTCTGGTATTTGTTACCAAAATTCTAACAAAGTAACATTTCAATGATGTACATGAGGAAATCAAGAACAATCGCTGTTATTACTGAAGCGGAAAGGAATATTAAGGATAAATAAATCCCAGGCAGGGGTACCTCGGTGGCTCTGTTGGTTAAGCGTCTGCCTTCAGCTCAGGTCATGATCCCAAGTTCCTGGGATCCAGCCCCTCATCAGGCTCCTTGCTCAGCGGGGAGCCTGCTTCTCCCTCTCCTCTGCCTGCCACTCTGCCTGCTTGTGCCCTCTCTCTGCCTCTCTCTCTCTCTGTGTCAAATAAATAAAAATCTTTAAAAAAAAATAAATGGCAAGCAATAAAGTAAAATTTAGGGGAAAAAGCCCTTCCTTTTAAAAGTACAAAAGAAACACAGAAAGTTAAATACGTTTTTTTATTACTGGACACTGACATCAATATTCCTTTTGTCCCCAATCCTTTCGGAGAGCAGTAAGAGTGTTAAGGAAAAAATATGCATTCTATATGTTAAACGTATAGGTTTTAATTTATACGTTTGGGAGTGAAAAGGCTTAAATACTTTTTCAGAGATACACTGAACTTTGTACAAACTTCATGCCTTGTTTTAAAATCTCTAAAAATAAATCTGAAAAGTTTCCGAATGAGTCAATTTGTAAGCAAAAGGCCAGTCACTGTAGGCACATCTTGACTTAGATATGGTGGCAATTCAAAAAATGGTTTACTGATTTTAAGAGTACAATGCACAAGGGAAATGCTATTTTTAAAATTTCAGCTTTATTGAGGTATAGCTGAACATGTAAAATTGTAAGATTTTTAAATTGAACATCGTAATGGTTTGATATATGTATATAATAAATATGCATATCTAATGCATAGAAGAATGATTATTTTTATTGAGCTATAATTAACATATAACACTGTAAGTTTAAGGTGTACATGTTGATTTGATATTTATATCACGATACGATTACCCCTTAGCTAACGCCTCTACCACATCACATAATTACCATTTCTTGTCTGTGGTAGTCACAATTAAGATCCAGTCTCTTAGCCACTTTTAAGTTTATAACATAGCACTGCTGTCTATAACCACTACGCGGTGCATTAGATCTCCAGGAGTTATTTATCTACGGGTTGGAAGTTTTTACCCTTAAACAACATCTCCCCATTTCCCCCACATCCCCCAGACCCTGGTAATCAACTTTCCGCTCTCTGTTTTTACAAGTTCAGCTCTTTTTAGATTCCACATTGAAGTGATACCATAACTACTTGTGGTTAGTGCCTGACTTAATTCACTTAGCATAATGCCCTCAAGGTCCATCCATGTTGTCATAAATGGCAGGACTTCCTTCTTTTTAGGGCTGAATAATATTCCATTGTATATACATATACCACCTTCTTATCCATTCCTCTGCGGATGGACACTTAGGTTGTTTCCATATCTTAGCTCTTGTGAATAACATTGCAATAAACATGGAAGCACAGAGATCTCGCGAATATATTCTTTTTATTTCCTTTAGATATATAGCCAGCTGTGTGACTGTTGGATCCTATAGTTCTGCTTTTAATTTTTTAAGAAACTACCATACTGTTTTCCACAGTGGCTGAACCAATTTGGGGAATAATTATTTAAAGTAATAAATTAGTTAATCTCTTTAGAAAGAGAGAAGCCTTCTGCTAAAATGAATAATCATCCCCCAAATGAACTCTTATATAAATACAATTTTTCACACATCAAATTTACTTCAAAGACATAACAATAACGAAGACTTGGAGACCATAAGAGAATGACAGAATACGAAAAGCGACCAGAAGTCAGAAATAAAGTTGTCTAGCTCATTACAAATACACAAACTGAGGCACTAAACATTAAGTTGCTCAGGGTCACTAGTTCATTGTCAGTGACAATAATTAGGACACTAGGGTTAACAGAGTAAGAAATTTAAAAATGGACTTTTCTTCATTTTTATGAAAAATAAATAAAAATTATGAAATTGTTTTCTAATCCTTTAAGGTAATTTAAATAAAAGTCAATTTCTCAAAACTACTCTTAGAGATAATACCAGCATTGCTCTTGAAATAATCATCTCAGCAACATGGAAATGAGAAATAGATAGAAACTGACAAGCGTAGTCAAAGTTACCATCTTTTCCCCGAGGCAAACCCATGTAGGAGCGTAATGTAAACTGGCAGAATCCTCTACAATTGGCGTAAGTACATAGTTTAAGAGGAAATAGATGTGTGTGGGCACACGCAGACATGCTCTGAATATGTGCATGTGTGTATCTGTATATGGACGCACAAGACTGAGCGTGTGCCTGGGAAACGGGAATTTCTTTTTAAGCTGCGGCAGGTCGTGGTGGTAGGGATTTATAAAGTATGTACTTTTCCATATACCTACAGAAGGAAAATTATGCAGTGATGTTATATTCCCATAAAAATATGCCCAAGTATACAAAAATGGAATTAAACCCAAAGATTTAGTTCATTTAAAATGGATCTAGAAGTCGTTTTTAAAATTGACTTTGTCTACCATGTTAATTCTGACCAATAAACTAAATCACTACAATTTACAGGCTCTATTAATGTAATCTCAAACACCACAAGGCTACTTTAGAAATACCTTAAACTTGGGGCACCTGGGTGGCTCAGTGGGTTAAGAGTCTGACTCTTAATTTTGGCTCAGGTCATGATCTTTAGGGCTGTGGGATCAAGGCCCCTGCTTCAGGCTCTTGGCTCAGTGGGGAGTCTGTTTCTCTCAGGCTGTCTATCTGTCTCTCTCTCTCCCCCTACCTCCCCCCGACTCATACTCTCTCTAAAAAAATTAATAAATCTTAAAAAAACCCTTAAATTCTACCTTATCTAAAGATGTCATTAAAACATGCATTAAAGCAGTCAAAAATTAAATTATGTCACTTATACTGATAAACTCTTGTTATAGCTAATTCTTAAGCAGACACCTATGCTATGTATAAGCATGAAACATTAAATGTTTCCTATTAATGTTGCCGACTCTCCCCCCCTCCAACCAATTTAACCCATTTAGACCACAGTCACTAATCTCTAGATACCTTTCAGTTTTGACCCTAATTAAGTCATTCAAGGAATGATCCCAATTTTAGTGCCTAACTGAAACCAGAGTGTTATGGAAAGATCATGGTTTCTGAACTGAGCCAGTCTTCAATTTTTTTTTTTAAGATTTTATTTATTTGAGAGAGAGAGAGAAAGCAAGCATCAGCCGGGATAGGAGCAGAGGGAGAGGACAAGCAGACGCCCCGCTGAGCAGGATCCTGAGATCATGACCTGAGCCGAAGTCAGATGCTTAAGCCACCCAGGCGCCCCCAGGTTTCAATTTTAAAGACAGTATCACCTAGTATTGTCTTTGTGAACCTTGTGCTTGTAAGAAAAAATTTTAAAAAACCTAAATTTATTTGTAAAGTAGTAATAATAGTAACCCCAGGATGGAAAATAGCTTTCATTTTGGGGATTAAAAGTAGCTGCTGGAATGGGAATGGAGGGCAATGTTGAGAAGGGTACTGAAACCAAGTCCACACTTGGTAGGGAAAAGATGTTGAAAAGATACTTGAACAAAACAGATGTCTGCTATGGTCAAGAGAAGGAGAAGCCTGCAATGCATTTGCTCTCCACACTGAGATAATGGATAGATGATGCCTGGCCCATGGTGAGCACCCCAAAAATGTTAATTCCCTTTGCCTTTTTCACAAGTAGAATACGAAACTTAGATTTATGCCTGGAGACAGAAAAGATTCTGTATGTTTTCTTCTCTTCTATAGCATTAGTTGTCAGTTAATTTCAAACACTCTCCTGTGTAAATATTCCCAAATGTTAATCTTTTCATACTTCTTAATTTGTCCTCTTTTTAGAATTTTTCTTTTAAGTTTTTTTTTTTTCTTTCGAATGCATTTGAGAGGAAGAGAGAGCATGAGCAGGGGGGAAGGGGCAGAGGGAGAGGGAGAAGCAGACTCCCCGATGAGCAGAAAGCCCCATCCGGTGGGGCTCCATCCCAGGACGCTGGGACCATGACCTGAGCCGAAAGGAGACAGTTAAATGATTGAACCACCCAGGAGCCCCTTTTTTAGAATTTTTCTTAAAAAAAACAAAAACAATTTTAGGCCTCCAGTCCCCTGGAAGTTATCCTTCCAAATTAGAATTCCTTTACTTTTTTGTTGTTGCTGTGTAATTACTAGAGTTAAAATAATCTGAATAAGTCCTTTCTATATTTACTTTTACAAACTCGTTTTATGTATAATATTCCGATACAATAGCCTGAATTTTGAGACACAGACTCGCCACCACTCTGGCATCACACAGAATAGCCAACTATATCGCTTTTCACAACAATATTTTAGAGGACTTTATAATCTGCAAACCGTGAACTAAATACAGTATTATCTTTTGATCCACATAAATTCCTAGGAATTTATTCAATAATTTTTTCCAAGAGGTGCAAATTTTATCTTATAAAAGTAAACTTACTGTTCATAAACATAATACATTTTTCCTACTTCTGAGCAACTTTTAATTCAGTTTTTGAGTTAATTATGTTTTAGACTGTTTAGAAGCTCATTAATACCATAAGACTCTGAATAAGTATATGCTCATAAAAAGGTATTCTACTTAACTTTCTAGTTAAATGAGAACACCTTTTGTTTTGACTAATGCACTAGATCATTTGTTAAAGCTATTAATATGCGTTATCACATTAGTAAGTGCAGAATACAGATCATTTTTCATTAAAATCCTCTGTCTCCTGATGATTCAGAATATTACTGTGAATATCAACTCTAATACAGCCCTAAGATGTGAAAGAAAATGTTCTGAATGCACATATGAATCCTAGAAGTTTGTTTTTAAATAAATTCTTGACGACAGTTTGGGTATTGTCACTATTTCCTCCTTCTTAAAAAAGGTGAATCAAAGGTTCCAATTTGTTACGTTTCAATTAAGATTTTACTACATATACATACCGAATATGCACATAATTATCTTACTCAAAAGTTTAGAATGTTTTATTGATAGCAGTTCGTTCAATCCGAGGTTCTCCCTGAATAGGCACTTTCATGTCAGGCATCAACTAGGCAGGATTTGGGAGTGGGGGAAAGAATGAAGTCAGGTAAATGGAAATCAAATCCATGAAGACAATCTACTACGTTACTACACATATGCTATGGATAAACGTTACAATCACTTTTAAAAAGCAATAATGCAAACAGTATTACTCAACAAATAAATACGCCCACATGTGGTTCTCTTGCTTTCTACACTGTCATACACTGTCACATTCTTTTTTTTTTTTTTAAGATTTTATTTTTTTATTCGACAGAGATAGAGACAGCCAGCGAGAGAGGGAACACAAGCAGGGGGAGTGGGAGAGGAAGAAGCAGGCTCATAGCGGAGGAGCCTGATGTGGGGCTCGATCCCACAACACCGGGATCACGCCCTGAGCCGAAGGCAGACGCTCAACAGCTGTGCCACCCAGGCGCCCCCACTGCCACATTCTAATATCACTTAGAACAACAAAAAATGAAATGTTTCTTAATACAACTATTTCTCTACTGTTCCCTACTTTCTCCTAACTTTGTTTAGTGAATTAGGAGATGAACCTTAAGTAGATAAAGTACTCCAAAGTCCTTACAGAGAGAGGTCTCGGAATATACTGCATATCTAAACATGTCCTAAATCTCTGCAAAACGTTAGAAATTTTATTCCT
>NW_024424452.1:94245469-94515909 GCF_017311325.1 Ursus maritimus
ACCCCTTTTAGGAATATCATTGATTAAACTGAACTGTAAAACTTCCACAACAAAACAAAACAAAACAAAACAAAACAAAACCTGGTTCAATAAACTGCCCCACTCTTCCACAGGCTGTGGACAGGCAGGCCTTTCTCATTAGATCAGCCCCCCCCCTTACATCCTAATGATCTCTAACGGTAACATGGAAAGCAGGAAAGGGGTGTGATATTTTCCCTCAGGACTCGTAATGTAACAGGTTTGTATTGGGTTTTTTAATTCAATATTCCAAAAGTCCAGATTCTGCCTTGGAAATCTTAGAGTCACTCCCAGAGCACCTCAGAATTGTACTGATGATTTAAAAAATATGTATGTGGAAGTGTGTGGTAACTACAAAGTGCCGTTATGAATAAAATATGTATTTTATTCATATACATATTTACATACATATTTACACACACAGATTCCTTCTAATACAGTCTTCTTTTACAACTTTAAAAAATATTACCCAGAGAGATTAAGTAAAGTTAATATACAGCACAACAACAATAAAGGTGAATATTTTTACTTCTGCAAAAAAGTTTTGCAGTGTTCTGATATTCTTACAGAAGAGTCAGAAAGATGTGAACTGCATAAAGGAGGAGCATAGGTCAGATCGTTAAAGATCTCTATTCTGAGGTTTTAAATATTAGTTTTGCATTTTACAAAGAAAACTAGCAATAGTTCAGAAAATGGGTTGGGGACACCTGGGTGGCACAGCGGTTGAGCGTCTGCCTTCGGCTCAGGGCGTGATCCCGGCATTCTGGGATCGGGCCCCACATCAAGCTCCTCCGCTATAAGCCTGCTTCTTCCTCTCCCACTCCCCCTGCTTGTGTTCCCTCTCTCGCTGGCTGTCTCTATCCTGTCGAATAAATAAATAAAATCTTTAAAAAAAAAAAAAAGAAAATGGGTTGGAAGGAATGCTAAAACTGGTGCTAACAAAACAAGACTAGCTTAGAAAACTAATACAAGCCTCTTAATGAGAGGGAATAAACTTCAGTGTAAGCACAAAGCATCAGAAATTGAGATGTAGACTTGGCAGGACTTACTGATCAACAAGGGGGGGGGGGGCGTGAGTTTAAGACAGGGCTAGTTTCCAGATTTCTGTCTCAGATACCTAGTTATTTAAAAATACCACTCAGATAGTAAATCTGCATGGAGTGGGGAGTAAAGAAACTGGATTTGGTGGCTGTGATGACAACTTTAGTTTGGGACATCTTGAACGTCCCAAACTATTTTGGATTGCTGTGGAACATGCAAGATATCTAGCTACTATCTGAAAACACAAATTAGGAAAATTCTGTGTACTTTTATTCATAGTGCACTTTTATTTTTTTCAAGTTTTTATCTAAATTTCAGTTGGTTAACATACAGTGTAGCATTAGCTTCGGGTGTGCAATGTAGTGATTCAACACTTCCATACAACACTTGGTTCTCATCGTAAGTGTTAACATTGCACTTTTCGGGGCGCCTGGGGTGGCTCAGTCAGTTGAACGTCCGACTCTTGATTTTGGCTCAGGTCATGATCTCAAGGTTGTGAGATTGAGCCCCTGAGTCAGGCCGTGTGCTCAGCAGGGAGTCTGCTTGAGAGTCTCTCTCTCCCCCTCTGCCCCTCCCCCATGCACGATCGCACTCTCTCCCTCTCTCTAAAATAATAAATCTTTAAAAAAAAAATAGCTCATTTTTAATTTACTGCTCCAGAAAGCAGAACTAAGGTGAGCAGATAGACAAAAGTTACTGAATGGCAGGTTTTTGGTCAAATACATCTGGCCAATGGATGCAATCAATGTAGATAACGTATGGAATTCCATTATAACAATTCAAAAAACGCTTGTTGAGCATATACTGTATTTAGATACTGTGCAAAATCTAAGGAGTACAAAAATAAGACATCACCCTCTAGGAATTGACAGGGAAGACAAATTATAAACACGTGCTTACAGAATTACTGCAATTATAGCAGTATGTAAGGAAGGTGAGAACAGGGTTAAGATGGAAACACAAAGAACATTAGGCAATGTAGATGATACGAAGACTGAGAAGTAAGTAATCAAGAGAGAAGGAGAAAACTTTTTAAAAAACAGGAAATGGTTAACAATGTCAGCTTGACAGACACCAACATTACAAGCGTTAATTAATACACTGGAAGACAACTACAGGTCTTGATAGTCTAGGGTAGAGCAATGATTCCCAACCTGGTTATCACCAGACCTCTATGTAAAAATTAGGCTCTGTAAACTACTCAATATTTCAAAACGCTTTTTCAAAACTGTACCTTAACCTAAGATAGTACTAACTTCTTCACCTCTGACTGGAATTATACTAGATCACTGTGGTGACACCGCCATCTTACATTTACCTCAGGTCCTGATTAGCAGTTACCCGTCTGATAAAAGGAGGAAATGAATGATAACTTAGTATATAAAATATGGGTTTTACCCAGAGGAGGAGATAAACGTAACCCTTACTGCTTAAAAATCTAAACTTAAGGGCTAAAATGTTGTGTGACAGCTGATAAGAATATGCTCAACAGATACAAATGATTTGTTCTTTGGTTCAAAATACCGGTTTGCTATGCAAGCGATTGAAGACACCTGATCTGAAAGTTGTCCAGGTGGAAGAGACTCTATGGTTTTGGTTGATTTCAACCTCATCTTGAGCCAACACGCAAATCCAAAAAGGCTACGTTACTCGACAATACATCTGGAATGGAATGGCTCACTACCATATTTCAAACTTTAAAACCTACAACTACACACCATCCAGAGGAAGAACTGGATATTTTGTCTATAAAGAGAAATGCTCAAAAGTTGTCTCAAATGGTAGAAGGGATGTCATACACACAGGGAAGAGTGAACTCTTAATTTATTGCTCCAGAAGGCAGACTTAGAATAAGTATATAGACAGAATAAGTATATAGACAGATTTTCATCGAACTCATGTGCCACTGAATGTTTCACAGTATATTATAATGGCATGGCTAAAATTATCTGTCTCCCCAACTCGAACACGTGCTCCTTGAGGGAAGGAGTGTGGTTTTATTCATCTTTATGGCCCCACAGAATCTAGCACAGAACACTGAGTACAGCTGGTGCTCAATAAGGCTGCTGAACTAACAGGTGAATGAAGGGACTGAATGCTTTAAGAGCCACTTCACTGGGAAAAAGGTTGAATGAGATGCCCCCCTGGACCCCGAAAATTCTAAGATGTCCCTAGTACAAAGTCCTCATCCAGAGCTTATTTTACCTCGTAACACAGCAAGGGAATGGTGTGTATAAAGAATGGGCTCTGGTATGTGAAAAATAGCACAGATAGATTAACCTGATCCAACATCTTTATTTGAAATGCTAATAATAACTTTAGTCTCTTTACCAAACTAGAAAACATATAATTCCCGATCTTTATATTATGAAAACTTCAATGAATGCAAAAAATTGATGTGAATATCTGAAACACAGAAGAATCTCTGGAATATGAGAATTACAAAAATCTTGTTCTTTAAACATACAAGTAATAGTAGGCAGAGCAAAAAGCCATCAGTTGACATAAAAAAAGGAATTGATCACATTTAACTGCGGGGGGGGGGAGGCGGTACTGAGAAAAAGAGAAAAAACTAAAATATTTCAAGAAATTAAAAGTTACAGGGTCAGATCCGGATGCTATCTGCGTATTTTTTGCTCACATTCTGCATAAACTTTTTAGCTTTACCATGTCATTAAGAAATACTGCAACAAACTGGTTGCAGAAATAAAGTACAAAACATTAATCAGTGGATTTGGTTTTTTTATTTTTAACCTCTAGTTAAAAGCATAGTAAGGAAAAGAGTTTGAAAGTACCATTCTGGGTAACAGGAATATCAAAGATTATAAGTAGATCTTGTTCCCAAGTGCTTTCCATCACTTTAGCTAAAGTAGTTATCTGAAAAGTGTCTGAATGTGTGTCTTGCATATAACAGGTAATCAATCCCTTAAATAAACTAAACACACAGCTCAAGTTATTTTGGAGGCCACACGATCTGACACAAAGGAACCCCCAGAGATATACGCTACAGGTGATTAGCCAGTCACCAAGATGGGAAGTTCTTTTCAAAGTTTTACTTAGGAGAACACACATAAAATTTAAGCTAATGATGATATAGCTAGAGGTACCATGAACATCTGTACAGATGATGTGAATCTCTACACACGGGCGCCCACACAGGTAAATTTTACAAACTACTTTCACTGTTTGAGTTAAGCTAAGCGTCTGACAGGGGCTGGAAGATGATGCAGTCTTTCACATAAATATCCTAGACGTGTGATGTTAATTTTCACAATATCCTCCTTAAAAACAAAGCAAAATATAGACACTTCATTCCAGATAGATGTTTTTGGAACAAGATGAAAATACGCTCTAATGCCAACTACCTTATCTGGCTAGGCAGTCAATACTAAGGTACTTTTTGAAAATACTGAGTATTGGTGACACTGTAACACTTATTGAACTGATAATACGTGCAGGATTCTAAGAGTGTGCGTTTGTTATTTCAGATGTATTTACTTCTCTTTCTTAGAAAAACAGCAGTTTTGAGTGCTAGGGGGGGAAAAACACGCTTGAGGAAATTAACCTCATCCCAAATTTCCCGGCCCCCTACAACAGCAAACAGAAGGGTATGGACGGAGAGTGCAACCCAGCATCAGCTCCGGAGAAGGGACTAAGACGGGTTAGGGCTGGGACAGCAAAACTGGACTCCCAGTTTGGTAGCAAGGCGGGTACCGCGGGAAGAGGGGTGCGGAGGGTAGCACAGTGGAGGGGGAACGCCCCGCAGTCCCTCGCTCCCCCGGCCGGTCCCGCGGACTCCGCAGGGCCGCACCGGGGCTCCACTCGGCGCCGCTAGGCACCGCACCTGCCAGGCGGACCGGCTCCTCCCCGCGCCGGGCCGCGGCCTGAGGCCGACAGGACCGTCAGGGCCGGAGCTAGCGAGCCAGCAGACCCGCGGCGCCGCTCCGCCCACACGTCTCCCGAGACGCGGTCGGGACCCCTGCGCCTCGCCTGCCTGCTCCCCCCGCAGGCGAGTGCCCCACCCGCGCCACGGCCTCCCGGGCGCCTGGGAGCCCGGCTCCCTGGGCGTTCCCCCTCCTCCCACACCGCGGCCGGCCTCCACTTACCTTCAATCGCCATGATGTGCTCGCCATGGACCGCACCAACTGGATGGCGGGGGCGGCGGGCGGGCGTGCGGGTGCGCGGGCGGAGGACGCGCAGAGTCCGCCAGCCAGAGGGGCGGGGCCGGCCCCGCACACGCCCGGCTGCGCGGCCCGGACGCGAGCCGCGGGCGGGGCGGAGGAGGGGCCCCCGCCCGAGCGCCCGACTGCTGGCCACGGAAGAAATGGAACCTTCCCCGGCCGCCGCCGCTGCCGCCAGCACGTGACGCCGCCCCGCCCCCACCCCCCCACCCCCACAGAGCCTCGCGCCGGGATTCAAAACAGGTGCCCAGTCCGGGGAGCCCGGCACCCGCGCCCGAGACCGGCCCGAGGCGCACTGAGCATGTGCGGGCGGCTCTGACCCGCTCGGCCCGGGGCTTCCCGGGGCGCAGGACCACGGCGGACGCGAAGGAGGGGAGTAGGGAAAGGATGTGGTCAGGACCATGGACAGGTCTCCTCAATTGAAGACTGGGCTCAGGGATTCCCACCCAGTGACTCCTTATTTCGGTAATCGGAAGGTCTGTTTTGCTTTTGTTTTGCTTTGCCTGAATCAGCGAAGTACTCGCCTCAGATCTCTGCTGTGGGTTGAAGAGATCGCTAGTTGGCAAAAAGCAAACCGGAGAAAGGCATCCTAAGGACAGCAGCTTCCGTTTCTCTCGTCTCTCAGTCTCTGTCTCCCTCTCTCTTCCTCTCCCTCTCTCTCTGGAAAGACATATCTTTGGCACTATACATATTTTATTTGCATCTCATAGATATCTATGGTAAACACACACACACACACACACACACACACACACACACACTCCTGATAAAACTTGCCAGCACTCTGAGCATGGTTTTCCCCCTTGGAAATATGAGTTGACATTTATCTACACATTATAAACACACATTTGAGGCCATACAATAGTAGGGATCAGACACGTTTTGACAGATTTTAAATTTGCAAACCTGTGGGTGTTATGAACAGTCACAGGCCAACCTGGTACACAGCAACAATTGGCCCCTTAATTTTTACTGGAGGCACCTGAAACACTCAACCTTTTACCCGACTCACAACTTAATTTGGTTACTCTGAGGATCCGGACAGTCAACAACATTGAGGAATAGGGAGTTACTGATTCCACCATGCATACAAAATGCTAACTCTTAGTGCAAAACAGCTATATTGGGGACGACACAAAGAAGACAAGATTTTGCACTTATGTAAGTGAGGTTGGACTGTAAATCTAGAGCAGAAACTGTCTTTCATTGCTTTTATATAATCTTTCCCTCAGTCACAGCTTATGTCCAATAGACATTCATTCTTTACCATTTTCATTAGTTCAGTGAATGTTTATAGAACCAGGCACCGTGCTAAAAGCTAGTTACAAGCAAGAGTTGTTATTGAAGGAACAAATGAATTCTATCCAGAAAATATTTAAATGTCTATATTTCAGGAAAGCTCTGTGTGTGTGTATGTGTGTGTGTGTGTGTGTGTGTGTGTGTGTGTGTGTTTACCATAGATATCTATGAGATGCAGGTAAAATATGTGTAGTGCCAAAGATATGTTCTCCAGGTAACCACCTTTAAAAAGAGAAGTCTTGAACTCCAAACCATGAGTTTGAACTTGAAACTGACAGTTCTGAGTTCATGGTTTCTGGCTGGCTCTGAGTAATCCAATTGTTCAACCTTTTTAAGAATTTCATATTGAAAGCCAGAAAAACTTAATCATAATTTCATCACCAACGCACAAGTTACTGTATATATGACCAAGTTAGATGAGCTTCCACATTCAGGTTAATATCAGCACAGTTTGCTAAGAAAATTAATTTGTGTATGTGTAGTGAACTTGAGTTTCAAACTTGTCAAATCCCAGAATTTAGACCAAGGCTACTCAGTACTGATGACATTTCCCCTCAGATTAGAATACAGAACTCCCCCTGCCAACATTACCTTTAAAAAAACAAAACAAAACAAACTGTGCTCTCCACATTTCTAATTGGATGTTTTCTATGAGACTCCTCATGAACAATATCATATGGCTTACTTTAACTTTCCAGCATTTCATATAGCTGCTAAGTTTGCTTAGTGGACACTTGGACTTGAGATTTCTTATACATATACGCTCCTATTTCTAAGGTATGCTATGGGTTTGATACTTTTAATTTTGGGGACTGTCAATTATAATTTAAATGTTTTACATTTTATTAATTATCCATCCTACCTACTGACATTATTTTTTCTAGATTTAGTCTATACACCTTTATGCACTGGGGGATATTCAAGAACTGCTGCATTTTAAATTATTCATTCTTCCTTATTAATAAGTTATTTGCAAAACAGTTTCCAAACATGTAGTTCAAGCAATTACCCAATTTTCCCACCATGTGTTGTGGAGATAGGAGCTGAGATGGAAAAGAAAAATAAAAGAGGTCAAAGTAATTCCCTTTCTTGTGATTCGGAAATATAAATGTGTTCTCGGTATTTTAAGGTTCAGCTTAATATTTCACAGAAATATTATTTAAAATGATAGTTGACTTCCAAGAGGGCAACAGAGCTTGTGCTTTCCAGTGGTGTGGAAATTCACTGAGAGTGAATTATGTGGAAAGGCCAACCAAAGGGAAAGTGAAAATATTTCACTTGCATTAGTTAAGTAGCATTCATGTGCCAACCAAAATAATCTACTACCATTAATAACAATAATATCTTGATGGAAATGTATATTCCAATTTATAAAAGTTCCCAATTTACTCTTTAGAAACTATTTTTAAAGTTGGAAACTTATTAACTTAATCTATTCAGTTGAAAAAGAACAAAGTCACTAAAAGAATGAAAAAATACTATCTAGCAATTATAGTTGCATATATAGAAATGGAAACTTCACAATTACCTATATAAAAGATTACGTTTTGGAAAATTTAGTAGACATTAAATTATGTTACCCAGGGATTTTGAGTCTTTGAGCAAGAGAGACATTTTTTAACTTTAAACTTTGTAGCGGTTGCAATTATCTGAGATGTAGCTGGATATAAGAATCTAATGAAAAATCTAGTTAAAACCATTAATATTGCATTTCCTTCATGAATCATAATGTCATAGAAACAGTTATAATATTAGTTATTTGTTCTGGTAACTTTGCCAGTGAGAGCAACTCAGCTTGAACTAGCTTAAGGAAAATGGAAAGTTAATTATAAAGATATAAGTATAGAAATAAAGCTGGGCCTCAGTATCGGCTGGACTTGGGAACCTGAATGCTGTCACTACACTTCCTGCCTCTTTTCTCTACCCCTCTCTGCATGTTGGTTTCATTTTTCTTGCTCACCGCAGGGTAACTTTATCCCTATGGTGGAAAACATGACCCCTGAGAAATTCTAAGCTCTATGGCTCACAGATTCTGCCAACTTTCTGGGCCCCAAGTCCATAAATTCCAAAAAAGGCAGGGTGTCATTGGCACTATTTAAGTAGAGTATCCTGCCCCAGACCAACCAGGAGGCAAGGTACTAAAATTGACCCAGCTTGGGTCAGGTGCATACCTCTGACAAAAAAATAAAATAAATAAAATAAAATAAAATAAAATAAAATAAAATAAAATAAAATAAAATAAAAATCCTCTGTGGCCATAATGACAGGGTCATAGAAGAATAAAGCAGTCCCCATGGGACCTATATGGATGATGGGGTGGGGTGAGATATTTCCCAGCAGGGAATTCTTGTACCCAGAAATTGTAAATGATGACTACAAGGGTACTCTACGTCAGGGGCGCCTGGGTGGCACAGCGGTTGGGTGTCTGCCTTTGGCTCAGGGCGTGATCCCGGCATTCCGGGATCGAGCCCCACATTAGGCTCCTCTGCTATGAGCCTGCTTCTTCCTCTCCCACTCCCCCTGCTTGTGTTCCCTCTCTCGCTGGCTGTCTCTATCTCTGTTGAATAAATAAATAAAATCTTTAAAAAAAAAAAAAAGGTACTCTACGTCAACACATTTCCGTTAGGTTCCCTTACAGCAGAAGTGCTTGGAAGAATTGTCGATTGACAATGAAAACTTTCTGTATTTGTGCTGTGCAATACAGTGGCCACTAGCTACATGTGGTTAGTGCCTACTGTATTGGACCACATAGCCTTAGAACTATGGCATGGTAGTGTGCTGGGAGGGACTGCCAAAGATTATTTAATGGGTACTTGGTGGGATAAATTGTAATTTTTCTGATGGGAGGAGGACACTAGGAATTTCCTGTGTGTGGATACTCTACCTTATGATCTGGTACAGAAAGAAATGTGCCCATGTTGCTATGTGGAGGTAAATAAGGTTGAGATGGGAAGAAAAAGACAAAAATAGACAGAAATTGGGATAATTCTTTTTGCTCTTTCGTTTCCTCCAGCAATTATTTTCTTCAAGATTTGTTCCCTACCCTGCTATAGGCAGCACAGTAATAGCTGTGAGAAAAACTAAACATGGAACATTCTTTTTTTTTTAAGATTTTACTTATTTATTTGACAGAGAGAGAGACAGCCAGCAAGAGAGGGAACACAAGCAGGGGGAGTGGGAGAGGCAGAAGCAGGCTCTCAGCAGAGCAGGGAGCTGATGCGGGGCTTGATCCAAGGACCCTGGGTTCATGCCCTGAGCCAAAGGCAGATGCTTAACGACTGAGCCACCCAGGTGTCCCATAAACATGGAACATTCTAGAATTGTTTTTATTCACTTAGGTCAAATGGTAGTTTTTCTTCATGCCACCTAAAGCTTTAAAGGGAGCAGAAGCTCTACCAGAGAAAAGAAAGAAGAGAGTAAATAGCACAGACACTAATTATTACCCTATATTTTCATGCCATTATTATCTTTGAAGCCTTTCATGCAGACTGAAGGGCCACCTATACTCTCTTTCTTTTCCTCTCTAAATATGATGTGCTCCTGTATAATCTCTGTTGTACTTTCCTATTGATCAATGAAGGTATTGCTAGTGGCTAAATGCATGGAACAGTACCCTGTGGTTTGTTGAGACAACTACAACACAGCACAATACTGACCTGTCAGAGTGGAGGAGTGAACGGAATTTCCAATCATAGAGACTAATTTAACACAAAACGTCCGACAAGTACATGCTTAGTAGGATACAAGCTACAAGAGCTAAACCTTCTTATTTACAACAAAGGAATATATGATTTTTTTCTAAGTAGGAGTACTTGATTATATTTAAAACCTTTTTTCACAGCTGGATGTTCCCATAATGACAAGTGACAGTTATATAACAACTTTCACTCAAAGGTCAAAAAGTATGCCACAAATCTTTTAAATGCCAAAAATATGTCACACACCAGTAAATACAGCCACCTCTCATGTGGAAAGCGGCAACTTATAGAAGGCCTCAAGAATGTATGAATGTAGGAAGGAAATTGAATACTACACTTAAGAAAAATCAATGAATAATCTGAGTTAGATGAGATCTTCTGCTGGGAAAAGTCATTTAACTCTCCTTAGTTTATATAACTATAAATGTGGGAGCCCAATTCAGAAAAGATCATTAAGAACTTTTATTGCTTAAATTCATCAAAAACAAGTATGCCAAATTCAATTCTTTGTATAAAAGTAGATAATTTTTGTTAAGTGAATAAATCAATGGTAAAAGGCTTAGGTGTCTGGATCCTTTATACTAGCCGTTTTTAAACTTTAATATGTATATCTGCATAACAATCTGATAAAATAGCCATTGATGATTATGATCAAGAGAAACTTAAAAGACCTCTTTAAGAAACCCAAAGAACTTTTTATCTAGCATAGTATTTCTACATCATCTTCCACAATTATTTTTTTCCCAATATGGACTTTCTCTTTGCTTAAATATATACCATTATGAACGAAAAGGGAAATTTCCACGGAGTTTAACATGGTATAACATGCTGTGCTCTGACATTAAAAAAAAAAGTTATAGGTGTTTTTTATTTTACGGTGGAACAATTTATTAAAGGAATTATGGGACATCTTTTGAGGATTCAAAAAGAAGGGCTGCAACAATCAATTATAGGACAATGAGTACAATTTCCAAGTTTTACATGATATGTTAAGGTTTGAAAGTGAATTATGAGACTCTAAGCACAATTTACATTTCTTTTCTTTCTTTCTTCTTCTTTTTTTTAAGTAGTCTCCACAGCTGGTGTGGAGCCTAACCTGGGGCTTCAATTCATGACCCTGAGATCAAGACCTGAGCTGAAATCAGGAGTTGAACGCTTAACCAACTGAGCCACCCAGGCACCCCCACAAGTTATATTTCCATTGCTATCATAAAGTTTTCATTTCATGAAGATGCTCACTAAATTTAAAAACCACCACAGAATCTGATTTAAAAAACACTTGATAGTAACTCCCAAAGGAACCCAATTTCTCTCCTAAAACAATATGCACAAATATTTTTTTAACTTTCAATAGAAAATGTTATATAAAAATAATAGATATAGCTATTAGGGTACCTGCTACTTCTACCACTTCCTGTCTATTGCATTTTATTATGGTAAATCTACACAGGAAAAAAATGTACTTTTTCAGATGCTAAGCCCTGTCTTTTTTCTCCTTCACTCAGACTCGTCCCCCAACCAAAATATACTAGGTTGAGTTTATTCCTATATTGCTAAATATTCATCCAATTTAACTCCAGAAGTAGAATTTGTGCCTAGGATAAAATCAGAAAACTCTAAGGAAATTAAACATCTGTCTAGGAAGAGGTAAGGCTCCTAGGGCTACCTATATTATTCAACCTGGTCCATTATTTAAAAATATGAATAAAGAGTCAAGGATCTCTAGACATTTGGAAAGGACTTAAGTGAACAATGGATAAATGATCCCAAGGGAAATTCAGAGAGTTTCAAAAAGATATTACAAGCCATCTACTTATTGAAAGAATAAGTAGAGAAAAATCCAAGAACAAGGAAAACTTATTTTAAAAAATGCTTGTTGAAACAAAACATTTATTAGAAGGGATGGAAATGGCACCAGGACTTTGGAAAACAGTTTGGCAGTTTCATAAAAAGTTAAACACATATCTACCATACAATCTAGTCATTCCTCTCCTAGATACTTGTCCAGGAGAAAAGAAAGCATATGTCCATACAAAGACTTGTACATGAGTATTTATAGCAGCTTTATTTGCCAAAAACTGAAACAATAAAAATCTTCATCAATAGGTGAACGGATGGACAAACTGTGGCATAATCATACAATGCAATAACACTTTGCAATTAAAAAAGAAATGAACTATGGATATACATAACATCACGGGTGAATCTGAAATAATTATGCTAAGTGAAAGAATTCAGAGATAAAAAAGGATACATACTGTATGGTTCCATTTATATAAAAGTCTAAAATATGCAAATGACGTAATCTATAGTGACATAAACCAAATGAGTGGTTGCCTAGGGGAGAGAGGAATGATGGTCTAGGAAGGAGCAGGAGGGAGAGATTACAAAAGGGCAGAAGGACACTTGGTGGCGATGGGTGTTCCTTATCTTGATTGTGGTGATGGTTTCGTGGGTATATACCTATGTCAAGACTTATCAAATCATACACTTTAAATATATATGCAATTTATTATTTGTTAAATACACTTCAACAAAGGTATTTGAACAAAAAAAGACAACATGAAGAAAACAAAACAAGAGCTGGAAGAGGAAAAAAGCAAATGAATGGAAAATATGAGAAAAAATTAAAATTCATAGATTAATCCTGGAAGTCTAGTGTTTCACTGATAAGAATTCAGAGGGAAAGAAAAGAGAATATGAAGCACAGATAGTAAAACAATGGAAAGATACTTCTCAGATCTAAAGGAAGCCCCAGACTTCAGATGGGAAGAGCGCTCCAAGAGCTAAGGAAGCTCCTGAAGGAATAAAAACCCATATCTAAACACCACCCACCAAATTTCAGAGGACGAAAGATAATGAAGATTCTTAAAGCTTCCAGAGATGGAAAAAAGGTAAATCAAAAATAAAAAATCAACTCCCCCAAAATGAGATTCAAATTGGCATCAGAAATCTCAACCACAAAGTGGATGTTAGGAAAGGATGGAGCAAAGCCTACAGAGTACGGAGGGGAAAATGATTATGAAGCTTGAATTCTATGTTAAACTCAATCAAGAATGAGGCAAAATTAAGTCATTTAAGGAATGCATGAATTCAAAAAAGTTACTCCCATGCACATTTATTTAAATTTTTTTTAACTTGATGATATAGCCTAATAAAGTGAGAATAGAATCCAAGGAAGAGGAAGCTGGAGATCCAAGAAACAAGGAAACTAACTTATGAATACAATGAAAAGAAATCATAGGATGATAGTTGGGCAGCAAGCCTAGAAAGCAACACACTCGAATTAGAAACAAAAGTCTAAAGAACATGTTCAGAAAGAAAATTCTTTCCATTCAACAATGAAAATACTACAAAGCTGGAAGATCTTATGAAAAGGGCATATATTTCTTCTCTCATTAGAAAAAAAGCAATTAGATATTCTAGGGAGGGAATCCATATGGACTACACATGAAACAAATTAGTTATGGCATGATTTTGAATAGTTGTTAGAGTTTCAGATAAGAAATTCCATTTGACCTTGATGCCTGGAATATTCTCTTTGGGTCAGCCCTGATTTAGCAACGTAGTACTCCATTTCCAATTTAGAATTCCAATCATACAACTTGGATCACAGTAAATAATATTTATTTAATCATAATACTATGTGTTCCAAGGTATTAGAAAAAGTATGGAATCCTTACTGTACAGAACAGAATGTAAAGTCATCAATTTTGACAACATCAAAGGAAGAATATAGCCATCAGAGGCTAAAAAAGTGAAGCAAAGGGATGCGAGATGAAGAATGGTTTAAGGATGGTAATTTGTCTCATCTTACGTAATGGAGAATTAGATGTTATTTTAAAAACTGGTGAAAGAGGGGCACGTGGGTGGCTTGGTCGGTTAAGCGTCTGCCTTTGGCTCAGGTCATGATCTCAGGGTCCTGGGATCAAGCCCCACATCAGGCTCCCTGCTCAGTGGGGAGCCTGCTTCTCCCTCTCCCTCTGCTGCTCCCCCTGCTTGTGCTCTCTCACTCTCTCTCTCTGTTAAATAAATAAATAAAATCTTAAAAAAAAAAGTTAATTGGCTCCCACTTCCACTGCCCTCAGGATAAGATCCATACTAATGTTCTTGACAGTCTAGTTGCAAATGACCTTTTTAATCTTGTCTCCCAGAATTCATGCATCTGACCATGTCACTTTTTCATGAAAGTGCCCTGCTCTTTCACTCCTTCATGCATGTCTTTTGCACACAATTATCTCTCTGTCTTAAGATGGAAGATAGGGATCTGCTTTGCTGGGGAAATTTCTAATCATCATTTAAGAATATGATCAGCAAGAAATCATAAAAAAAAGAAGAAATTTGACTACATAAAAATTTAAAACCTCTATCTGGAAGAAAGACACTATAAACAAAGTTTAAAGATGAATACAAATTGGGAAAGAAAGATTTACAGCATATATGACAAAGGGTTGGAAGGCAGTGGAGAAAATGGGTATAGCATGGACTCCAACAACTCCTACTAACCACTGACTCTACCACTTACCAGCAGCAAGATCTTAGGCAAGTTATTTAACTTACACGTGCCTCACAGTTTCTTCCTCTGTAAAATGGGAATAATAATAGTACCAACTTTATAGGATGTTTTTGAGGAATAAATGAATTAGAACATGTAAAGCATTTAGAACAGCGCCTGACATACATTAAGTGGCATATAAGTTTAGGTATTAGTGCATTGTTGAATATTTTAAAGAGCACTTAAAATAAGAAAACAATATGCTAGCATCTACTAGGAAAGGGGTTAGTATAGGTAAGGGTCAAAAGAAGAAATACTAATGGGCATTAAATATGTGAATTTGCTCAAGTTTACCATTTATAAAAGCATGGAAATTAAAACAAATGAGACTTCTCTTAAATATCAGATCAGCAAAGATGTAAGTGATTGATAGTGCTCAGTTTGGCAAGGGTGTGGACAACTGGACGTGCTCCCAAATGAGGGAATGGGGGCAGGGAGTGGCAGGAATAAAGTGGTACAAGATTTCTGGAGAACAATGTGGCAATATTAATAAAAATTAAAGATATGTAGTATTTTTTGACCCAGCCATTATAATTTTATGAATTTCTCCTAAATAAATAATTTGGCAAGAATATCTTTTTTTTTGGTTTACAATAGAAAACAATTAGAAATAACTTAAATGTCCATCAATAGGGGTCAGTTAAATAAATTAGGATTTATCCCTATAACAGAATACTATGCATTTACCAAAAATGGATAAAGTGGAGCCACATTTATTGACATACAACAATACCCACCGTATATTAGGGCTTGTTCTCTGGTAGATAATTTTATTTGCAACATTTCATTTAATTCTCATCACAACTCTGTCAGTTATATCCTGTCATTAGATCAGTATTATAAATAAGGAAACAAATTCAAAGCCATTTGGTGACTCATCAAGCTCACAATTCAAACCTAGACCCACTGACTCTGCAGCCCATGTTCTTAATGTCAATGCCATAATGCACATAGATTATAAGCCAGTTTATATTCTATGAGCCCATTTATTATATTTAATAAATAATGTGATGTGATTTTATGGGTCAACTTGACTGGGCCATGGGGTGCCAGATATTTGATCAAACGTTATTGTGGGTGTGTCTACAAGGGTGTTTTTGGATAAGATTAATATTTATATTGTTAGACTGAGTAAAGCCTTATCCAAACAGTTGAAGACCTTAATAGAATAAAAAGACTAAGTAAGAGTGAACTCTCCTTGCCTGATGGCCTCAAGCTGGGACATCTGTCTTTTCTTGCCTTTGAATGTAAACTGAAACATCAGCTCTCCTTGGATCTCCAGTTTGCCAGCTTTCGGTTTGGAACTTTCACTATCAGCTCTCCTGGGTCTCCAGATAACCAACTGTAAGACATTTAAAAAAAAAAAAAAAAGAGGAAGAAGGCTATAATCTGGGGACTGGGGATTTATAATCATGTAAGCCAATTCCTTATAATCCCTCACTCTCTCCCCATACATATAAAGAGAATAGCTATAGATATAGATAGATAGAGATAGAGATAGAGATCTCCCTGGAGAACCCTAATACATATGTAATAATACATTTTTAAGGCACAGGAGTATTGGATGGATCTATACCAAACTATTAACAGTTGTTTCCTCTGGAAGGCCAGAAGCATAGAATAGACTTTCACTTTATGTTTTATCATTCCATGGTCTTTGAGTTTTTCACAACTAGCAAGAATAGCATTTAATATTAAAAGTATATAATGATTTTCTGAAAATAAAGCTTCAAACGGCTCCTTCCCCTCTCTGATTCCTTCCAAACCTCTCTCCCCCAATCAGAGGTAAGAATTCTCCTGACATTTTTGCCTTTACATATATTAGAAAATTTGGAGTATCCCTTCATCATTGATTAGGGCGTAGACTGAGTCCTAAGTACTCACCTGTTTCATTCATCTTCCTGGTTCCCTTTCACTGAGAAAGCTAAAATGGGGAATTCCTCAAATAGATTTGGTTTGGCTGGACAAGGTAAGCTAATCTGAGGGAGGAGATATGCATTCAACCAACCCATCTTTGCTTGTGCTTCCCTTTGCTTTGTTTCCTGGAAAGGGTTTCACTGTTCTCTGTTAGGGACCATTCCCTTTTGATTTTGTCTCCTTTTATGTCTGAGGCTTTGTTATATAATCACAGCTGAAATTCTTTATTTTCTTCAAATTTCCTATGGAGAGTTGTTTTTTTTTGTGCTGGTCATTGGGAAGTCACTTAATGTTCTGAGCTTTATTTCTGCAAAATGGGAAACTCTAGATCCAAGGGACAATTTTATTTATTTATTTATTTATATTATTTATTTATTTGACAGAGAGAGAGAGAGAGCCAGCGAGAGAGGGAACACAAGCAGGGGGAGTGGGAGAGGAAGAAGCAAGCTCCTAGCAGAGCAGGGAGCCCAAAGCGGGGCTTGATCCCAGGACCCTGGGATCACACCCTGAGCCGAAGGCAGATGCTTAACAACTGAGCCACCCAGGCGCCCCTAGATCCAAGAGACAATTTTAAAGAAAAACTTGGACAATGGTAGGAAGGATTCACAGCCCAAAGGAAACAATGAGTATAAACACCTCCATTTGTCCAAATTGGGGACAAAGGTTGGATTTGTATGCTTCTCCTCTCTCTCCTTAACCATCATGGGAAGATCTAGGAAAAATCCCAATCTTTTAGTCTGAACTCCCTCACTCTGACCATATGCCATATAAAGACTATCATTTTCCCTCATGTATATTACATAAGAGTATATACGTGTGTGGTTGTTTGTGCAGAATATAAAAGTACTAACTCTAGAACTTTGTTTTGCAGTTAAAATGGCTGACACCTGAACTAACCTACCTGATCTATGTTCTCAGATTATCCAAAGCAATAAACTAGAGAGGAGGCTGGATAAGAACTCTGTCCAACACTATACCACCTGTACTACCATGCTTGTTCAAACCTGAGAGTGAGTGCCTCCTTAAATTTGCACCCTAGACATTTTGCTTCTCTCATTCTCAGTCCTGACCCAGGATCCTGCCATCTCTAGCTTCCCTGGGTCACAGCAATTGGAGAGGATCCCAGTAGTGATAAATTTTTCCCACTTCCAGTACCAAACCCACGGTGGTTCCTTATTAGTAAAAATGTAAGTAATGAGAAATCCTCAACAAATGAATAAAATAAATGAAAGAAAACAGAGTACAGAAGACCTAGGTCAGGAGCAGCACAAGTGGAAAGGACTGGAGTTTTCACTGACAATAAGTTTAATTTTCATATATAGGGTGCCTACTAAAATTATTAAGGTGATTTTAGGCTGTAATTTTAGATGTTTATTATCTATCACAAAGAAAGCAGTAATCCCAGTCTCCTCTGCCCTAGTAAGAAAATACCTGGAGTGAATTCAGCAGCAAAATATTTCTAATTACATTCTACAAGAAAAGGTTAAAAAGCTGGTAATGTTTAGTCTGAAAAAGAAATGACTCAGGGACTCCGTGGTAATTGCCTTCAAATATTTGAATGCTTGCCAGATGAAAAAGGATCAGGCTTATTCTGTATGGTCACAAGAGTTAGAGCCAAAACCAGTGGGTGGCAGCTGCGCAGAAACAGATCTTGGCTTGTTATAAGCCCTGATGCCCAGATTATTATTGTTACAAATAATCCCTCTTGGTTTAGTGTGTAAAATAATTGGATTTCTTACCACAGTAAACCAGATTGTAATCCTACCCTACATGCAAGCTCTATTGGAAACAGAACTATGCTAACAGGCCTTGTCAACAAAAACATTAGATGGTTGGAAGTGGGAAGCTGCCATCCCTCCTTTCTTCCATCTCTTTCCCCTCATATTCTCTTGGATTTTTTTGGTTGTTTGTTTGTTTGTTTGTTTGTTTGTTTTGTTAACCCTGTGTTGGTAAAGGCCCTTGGGATAGTTGGAAATGATGAGGTTTTCTCAGGTGGGCTTTTTTCTTGCTAGAAAGTGTTCCTTTCTGAAACCCATTCCATACTCTCTCCATCCCTCTTTCTCCCATAGTCCAGAGCCCCAGCTGCCTTCATTTCATCCCAGATACCTGCTTTCAAAATCCTAAGGACCACATGCTGGTTTTGTCACACAGACCAGAACTTAGAACTTGCACTACCCCTCCCCCTTCATCTCTCACTTTCTCTGTCTCTTTCTCTCTCTCTGTCTCTCATTTCCCTTCTCTTCTTTTATGCTTTTGCTTTAATCCCCAAAGATTCACCTCTAGTCTCACTGAGGTCAAAAAGCTAGAATGGAGACCATTTGATACTCATACAGACTTTTCATCTCTGAGACTCTATAACTCTAAGACACGTCTAGGGTGAAAATGAACATGATGTGCTTGAAGGATGGTGATATTTGCAAGATACAGGAGTTGCACTAGGGAATAGTAAGAGTCATATTAGAAGGTCCTTAATGCCAGACTGAGAATTTGAGACTCTCCTGAAATCTTTCAGGGCCTTTAGTAAGAAACTGATATGTTCAAAATGATGTCCTAAAAGAAAATTATAAGGTTGAAGAAGGTTGAGAAGAAAGACAGAAACTAATTAGAAGATGCTCTGTTGGTCCAAAAATAGGATAATGGAAGTATGGACAATGGTAGCAGCGGTAGGGGGACAATGGTAGCAGCTGTAGGAATAAAAAGGAAGAGCTGGGCTGTAGAGGCCTCTTAGAAGAATTTTGACAATACTTAATGTATTAGATGTTACTGTTTTAGCTGTCCACAAAAATCGCGCTCTCTCTCTCTCTCTCTTTTTTTTTTTTTTTTTTTTTTGAGGAGCTGCCCATCTTCCACTCCAACCACCGGATCCTGGAAAAGACTGAGGTGCAGCCATGAGAATACCCTTCACAGACCTCCTACTGCAGGGAGCACCACTGACTAAGGGCCCCAGCAGCTGCGTTTCTGAATCCATCTCCACGTTTGCACGGAGGTCACGCTTCCCACAGGCTGCTCTTTCCACTGACCGAGTATGACTGGAATACCAAGGTAGATCTGTTCCTGGGTGACAAGGAGACAAGGGTCTCCCTTTTCAGCCAACTTTGGCTTGAGAACTACCTGAGAGCCTTGCTGAACTTTCTACAGACTGCACAGCAATCTGGGCCCAACCCACTCTCTCTCCTTCACTCAGGGTCAGGCTGCATCATGGTCTAATGGTTTCTTGGCCATTTCCTAGCTCATTCCCTTACATACAGGCATTTCCCCAAATAAAATCCTGATACATATGGTGTGTGTGTGTGTGTGTGTGTGTGTGTATAATGGAATATTACACACCCACCAAAAAATGAAATCTTGCCATTTGCAATGACATGGACGGAACTAGAGAGTATTACGCTAAGTGAAATAAGTCAATAGGAGAAAGACAATTATCATATGATTTCACTGATATGTGGAATTTCAGAAACAAAACAGAGGATCATAGGGGAAAAGAGGAAAAAATAAAACAAGATAAAACCAGAGTGGGAGATAAACCATAAGAGACTCTTAATCTCGGGAAAAAAACTGAGAGTTGCCGGAGGGGAGAAGGGGTGGAGGGATGGGGTAACTGGGTGATGGACATTAAGGAGGGCATGTGATGTAATGAGCACTGGGTATTATATAAGACTGATTCATCACAGGCCTATACATACTCTGAAACCAATAATACATTATATGTTAATTAATTGAATTTAAATAAAAACGTTTAAAAATTCTTGATACATTTATAAAAATGTTATAATTAAGTAGTAATTTCATATATCTAAAAGAATGTGAATGAAGAGCAGAAAAAAATCCTACCGATGTGTCATTACAATTGTTAAAACCTAGGAAAAGGAAGAAATTGAATGCTAACTCATTCTAAAGCTAAGTCAACATGGATTAACTTTTTACAAATTTTCCTCCACAAATCCCATTTCTGAGTCACATGATAGCATATAGGATGCTTTCCTCATAAAATTTAAGTCCAATGTCATTGTTATAACATTGATACATTTGAGGACACAGAGAATTTAAAAGTACATGACTTCTCTTTAAGAGATAAGAAACATTTTCCCCAGAAAATTGATTAGGCCAGTAGGTGATGAGGTTGCCGTGATAATTACGATATTGTGCCATGCCCTCATTGATGTGAATTCTCAATGTTAATTTTTCACTAAGAACTTTTGGCAGCAACCTCATAACTCTTGCCAAGAAGAATTTATTCTGGTGGCCATCCAAACTAGTGAGTTAAGGAAAACATCCCCCAATAAGGTATTAAATACCTAACTCTGAGAGTAGGTTAAGATGGCAGAGGAGTAGGGACCCCTTTTTCAGCCGGTCCCCTGAGTCGAGTTGGATAGGTACCAGACCAGCCTGAACATCCACGGAATCAGCCTGAGACGCAGGAAGATACATCTGGATCTCTACAAATGAACATCTCCAGCGCTGAGTATTGAGGTACAAGCAGGGAGCCGTGAAACCGTACACAGATATCGGAAGATAAACGGAAGGGGGCGGGAGCCGCCACGTTCGGGCACCGGGAAACGGTAGCCACCTACACGGGGGAGCCGGCGGACTCGCAGACGGCACCTGCGAGAAAACAGACTGTGACCGTGAGCGGGGAGCGCACTCCACCAGACTTCTCACGGAGCTCCAGTGTGCTCACTGGAACCAGACTGAGACCGGGAGCTACGGAGCGTGCGGGGGCGACTGGCAGCTGGCAGCTGGCAGCTGGCGGTGTTAGAAACACAAAGGACAGAGACGCGCCAGCCCTGGAAGTCAGGGCTGGGACACCGCGTGTGGGGCGCACATCCCGGGACGCTGCAGGGTTGAGCAGCACCAACAGAAACAGAGTTAAAGTGGCCAGAACATCAGTGGAGAATGGTCCGTGATCCCTCTGTTCTGAGACAGAGGCTGAGATTCGGCCACTGCTGCTCTGTCTTAAAAAAATCCACGCCCACGAATGTAGGTTACGGGAGATTACTGACTCAATGAAACGATCCAATGTTAGAATCATCGGCATCCCCGAGGGGGTGGAGAAAAACAGAGGTCTAGAAGAGATATTTGAACAAATTGTAGCTGAAAACTTCCCTAATCTAGCAAGGGAAACAAACATTCGTGTCCAAGAGGCAGAGAGGACCCCTCCCAAGCTCAACCACGACAAACCTACACCACGTCACGTCATAGTGCAATTCGCAAATATTAGATCCAAGGATACAGTATTGAAAGCGGCCAGGGCAAAGAAATCTCTCACGTACCAAGGCAAAGGTATCAGAATTACGTCAGACCTGTCTACACAGACCTGGAATGAGAGAAAGGGTTGGGGGAGCATATTTAAAGCTCTTTCAGAGAAAAACATGCAGCCAAGGATCCTTTATCCAGCAAGGCTGTCATTCAGAATTGATGGAGAAATAAAGACATTTCAGAATCGCCAGTCACTAACCAATTTTGTAACCACGAAACCAGCCCTACAGGAGATATTACGGGGGGTTCTATAAAAGTAAAAAGGCCCCAAGAGTGATACAGAACAGAAAGTCACAGCCAATACAAACAAAGACTTTACTGGCAACATGGCAACATTAAAATCATATCTCTCAGTACTCAGTCTTAATGTGAATGGTTTGAACCTTCCCATTAAATGCCACAGGGTTGCAGATTGGATAAAAAGAAATGACCCATCCATTTGCTGTCTACAAGACACTCATTTCGAACCCAAAGATGCATTCAGACTGAGAGTAAGGGGATGGAGTACCATCTTTCACGCAAATGGACCTCAAAAGAAAGCTGGGGTAGCAATTCTCATATCAGATAAATTGGATTTTAAACTACAGACTATAGTTAGAGATGCAGAAGGGCACTATATTATTCTTAAGGGAAGTATTCAACAAGTGGATATGACAATTATAAATATATATGCCCCCAACAGGGGAGCAGCAAGATACACAAGCCAACTCTTAACCAGAATAAAGAGACATATAAATAAAAATACATTAATAGTAGGGGACCTCAACACTCCACTCTCAGAAATAGACAGAACACCCTGGCAAAAACTAAGCAAAGAATCAAAGGCTTTGAATGCCATACTCGACGAGTTGGACCTCATAGATATATATAGAACACTACACCCCAGAACCAAAGAATACTCATTCTATTCTAATGCCCATGGAACATTCTCAAGAATAGACCATGTTCTGGGACACAAAACAGGTCTCAACCGATACCAAAAGACTGAAATTATCCCCTGCATATTCTCAGACCACAACGCTCTGAAATTGGAACTCAACCACAAGGAAAAATTTGGAAGAAACTCAAACACTTGGAGACTAAGAACCATCCTGCTCAGGAATGACTCGATAAACCAGGAAATCAAAAATCAAATTAAACAATTTATGGAGACCAATGAGAATGAAAATACAACAGTCCAAAACCTATGGGATACTGCAAAGGCAGTCCTAAGGGGGAAATACATAGCCATCCAAGCCTCACTCAAAAGAATAGAAAAATCTAAAATGCAGTTTTTATATTCTCACCTCAAGAAGCTGGAACAGCAACAGAAGGACAGACCTAATCCACGCACGAGGAAGCAGTTGACTAAGGTTAGAGCAGAAATCAATCAAGCAGAAACCAGGAGTACAGTAGAGCAGATCAACAGGACTAGAAGCTGGTTCTTTGAGAGAATCAATAAAATGGACAGACCACTGGCAAGACTTATCCAAAAGAATAGAGAAAGGACCCAGATTATTAAAATTATGAATGAAAAAGGAGAGGTCACGACGAACACCATTGAAATTGGAAGGATTATTAGAAATTTTTATCAACAGCTATATGCCAATAAACTAAGCAATCTGGAAGAGATGGAATCCTTCCTGGAAACCTATAAACTACCAAGATTGAAACCGGAAGAAATTGATTCCTTAAACAGGCCAATTAATTATGAAGAAATTGAGTCAGTGATAAACAACCTTCCAAATAACAAAACTCCAGGCCCAGACGGTTTTCCTGGGGAATTCTACCAAACATTCAAAGAAGAAATAATACCTATTCTCCTAAAGCTATTTCAAAAAATAGAAACAGAAGGAAAGCTACCAAACTCATTCTATGAGGCCAATATTACCTTGATCCCCAAACCAGGCAAAGACCCCCTCAAAAAGGAGTATTATAGACCGATTTCCCTAATGAATATGGACGCCAAAATCCTCAACAAGATACTTGCTAATAGAATCCAACAGTACATTAAAAGGATTATCCATCACGATCAAGTGGGATTCATACCTGGGATGCAAGCGTGGTTCAATATTCGCAAATCAATCAGCGTGATACATCATATCAACAAGAAAAGACTCAGGAACCATATGATCCTCTCAATCGATGCCGAAAAAGCATTTGACAAAATACAGCATCCTTTCCTGATTAAAACCCTTCAGAGTGTAGGAATAGAAGGTACATTTCTCAATCTCATAAAAGCCATCTATGAAAAGCCTACTGCAAATATTATTCTCAATGGGGAAAAGCTGGAAGCCTTTCCCTTAAGATCAGGAACTCGACAAGGATGCCCACTCTCGCCACTATTATTCAACATAGTACTAGAAGTCCTTGCAACAGCAATCAGACGACAAAAAGGGATCAAAGGTATTCAAATTGGCAAAGAAGAAGTCAAAATGTCTCTCTTTGCAGATGACATGATACTCTATATGGAAAACCCAAAAGAAGCCACTCCCAAACTATTAGAAGTTATAGAGCAATTCAGTAACGTGGCGGGATACAAAATCAATGCTCAGAAATCAGTTGCATTTCTATACACGAATAACGAGACCGAAGAAAGAGAAATTAGGGAATCCATCCCATTTACAATAGCACCAAAAACCATACGTTACCTTGGAATTAACTTAACCAGAGACGTAAAGGACCTATATTCTAGAAACTATAAATCACTCTTGAAAGACATTGAGGAAGACATAAAAAGATGGAAAGATATTCCATGCTCATGGATTGGAAGAATTAACATAGTTAAAATGTCCATGCTACCCAGAGCAATCTACACTTTCAATGCTATCCCGATCAAAATACCGAGGACATTTTTCAAAGAACTGGAACAAATAGTCCTTAAATTTGTATGGAAACAGAAAAGGCCCCGAATCTCCAAGGAACTGTTGAAAAGGAAAAACAAAGCTGGGGGCATCACAATGCCGGATTTCGAGCTGTACTACAAAGCTGTGATCACAAAGACAGCATGGTACTGGCACAAAAACAGACACATAGACCAATGGAACAGAATAGAGAGCCCAGAAATGGACCCTCGGCTCTTTGGGCAACTAATATTTGATAAAGCAGGAAAAAACATCCGGTGGGAAAAAGACAGTCTCTTCAATAAATGGTGCTGGGAAAATTGGACAGCTACATGCAAAAGAATGAAACTTGACCACTCTCTCACACCATACACAAAAATAAACTCCAAATGGATGAAAGACCTCGATGTGAGACAGGAATCCATCAAAATTCTAGAGGAGAACATAGGCAGCAACCTCTACAACATCGGCCAAAGCAACCTTTTTCATGACACATCCCCAAAGGCAAGAGAAACAAAAGATAAAATGAATTTATGGGACTTCATCAAGATTAAAAGTTTCTGCACAGCCAAGGAAACAGTCAGAAAAACTAAGAGGCAGCCCACGGAATGGGAGAATATATTTGCAAATGACACTACAGATAAAGGACTGGTATCCAAGATCTACAAAGAACTTCTCAAACTCAATACACGAGAAACAAATAAACAAATCAAAAAATGGGCAGAAGATATGAACAGACACTTTTCCAATGAAGACATACAAATGGCTAACAGACACATGAAAAAATGTTCAAAATCATTAGCCATCAAGGAAATTCAAATCAAAACCACACTGAGATACCACCTTACGCCAGTTAGAATGGCAAAAATAGACAAGGCAAGAAACAACAATTGTTGGAGAGGATGTGGAGAAAGGGGATCCCTCCTACATTGTTGGTGGGAATGCAAGTTGGTACAGCCACTCTGGAAAACAGTGTGGAGGTCCCTTAAAAAGTTAAAAATTGAGCTACCCTATGACCCAGCCATGGCACTACTGGGTATTTACCCCAAAGATACAGACGTAGTGAAGAGAAGGGCCATAGGCACCCCAATGTTCATAGCAGCATTGTCCACAATAGCTAAATCGTGGGAGGAACCAAGATGCCCTTCAACAGATGACTGGATTAAGAAGTTGTGGTCCATATATACAATGGAATATTACTCAGCTATCAGAAAGAACGAGTTCTCAACATTTGCTGCAACATGGACGGGACTGGAGGAGATAATGCTAAGTGAAATAAGTCAAGCAGAGAAAGACAATTATCATATGATTTCTCTCATCTAGGGAACATAAGAAGTAGGAAGATTAGTAGGGGAAGAAAGGGATAAAGAAAGGGGGGGTAATCAGAAGGGGGAATGAAGCATGAGAAACTATGGACTCTGAGAAACAAACTGAGGGCTTCAGAGGGGAGGGGGGTTGGGGAATGGGATAGACTGGTGATGGGTATTAAGGAGGGCACGTATTGCATGGTGCACTGGGTGTTATACGCAACTAATGAATCATCAAACTTTACATCAGAAACCAGGGATGTACTGTATGGTGACTAATATAATATAATAAAAAACATTAAAATAAAAAAAAATAAATGCCTCTTTCTTTTATATATCTGCCTTAACGAATTCATGTGTTTCTTTGACTCCTGAAATAAAACCAGATTTTTTTGGTAACAAGCATAAAAAAGGCCTTCTCTACAGGTGTTTCTCTAATTGTGGTTCTTAATACTACATCAGTACCATCCAGGATTTGTTAAATATACAAATTCCTATGCTCCATCCCATAGCAAATGAATAAGAACCTTTGGAGGTAGGTAGGGCCTGAAGATACCCATCTTTAAAAAGCAACCCCTCCAAGGGACATTCATGTAAAACAAATCTTTACTCCATAAAGACTGATCTTAAATGCAGAGTATTTCACCCTCTATAGATGATTTTAAGTTCAATGGTCTAATACATACTGTTTCAAGTATAAAAAGTATTAAAGAATACTTTCCCAGTATCTCAAGAAGAAATACCAGAGAAACAAATCTTTTGGGAAATAAATCTTCCTGCTTATGCTACATCTTCCGTCTATGAGAACAGTTTCCCCAACTATCAATAGTGAGACCCTGGGAGTCGTGTTTAGTATAGTCAAGTATGGTATAGTCAAGTGTAGTATTCTTAATCTTTGGTTCTAATTGATTGAGCTGGAGTAATACCTATCCTGGATGGACCAATCAATCCCAGCCAACCACTTCCTGTCATTTGAACTGAGAAAGCAGAAGACTACCATAATTGGGACCTATCATCTTAGGGTTTAGCATGAAATTCACTAATTCTTGACACCAACATCCCCAGAGCTGCCCTGTTCCCAGTCTTAATTTAGTCCTGAGATTTAAAAAAAAAAAAAAAACAAAGGATTTTTCAACAGTGAAACAAGAACAGGATAAAAAGAAACATTTAGAATACTCACAAAAAATTGAAATTAAAAAAATAAAAATTTAAAATTCAATGTAAGGGCTGATAGATACAGTTGAAGACATCTCTTAGAAAACTGAGTAAAATGACCAAGATGTAGAAAATAGGAAAAGAGGATAAGGTGATACAGAGTGCCTGTGTAGAAATAAACAGGGTTTCAGAAAAAAAGAAGAGGAGAAAAAATCATCAAAGGAAAGAAATCTGGAAAATTTCCCATATTTGAAGGCCAAGACTTTTCAGATTGAAAGGGTACTCTAAGTGCCTAGTACAATTGAGTGCCTTGTACACCAAAACACAGCTCATGAATTTTTAGAATACTGGGATGGCAAGAAGATCAGATATCAGATGTATCACAAGGATAAATATAGAACAATCTGATACATAACAGTTGCTCAGTAAACTATAAACTAGAAGGCAATAAAGAAATGCCTTCTGAATTCTGTATGAAAATTAATTCCTAAACTTCTATATCCCCAACCAAGTTAAAAGTAAAATGAAAAGGTAGAATAAAAACGATTTCAGACAGCTATGGTCTCAAAAACATCTCACCTCCTATGCATCCTCTCTCAAAAAGTTATTTGAGAACGTTTTCCAACATAGTAACTGAAGAAACCATATAAGAGAAGGACACAGGTTATAGGACATAGGAGCTTGAACATGTAAGAGAAACTCTTGGAATCCCAGGAGGGTGTTAAGGGAAGAGCCAGGTGGACATCTGGACACCATGCATAGAAGGCAATGAGTTCTAATGGGCCAAGTCAGTAGGCTCCAAGAGAAAGACTTCTTCATGAAGATGAATGTGATAGAACACATAACATGCCTCAACATCTTGAGAGGGGATTTTTTTTGAGAGAGAGAGCACAGTACCAATGGGGCGGGGCAGAGGAAGAGGGAGGGAGAATCTGACACAGACTCCGTGCTGAGTGTGGAGCCTGATTCCGGGCTCAATCTCACAACCCTGAAATCATGATCTGAGCTGAAACCAAGAGTCAGACGCTCAATTGACTGAGCTACCCAGGCACGTAAGAGGGTATTTAGACACACGGGCTTGCCTTAGTGATGGGCACATAGAGAACTAAGAAGGTTAAAAAAAAAAAGACAACAATAAACCTCAATTTGCAAGAAAATAAATGTAATCATAGTTTACTACAATGCTTAACTCTGAATAGCAATCACTTAGTCATCACATGTAAACATTGAATATTGATATAACAGAGTATAATTTAACACTTTTGGAGTATAAAAACTATGGAAAGTGTGCATATGAGCAGTAAGAGTAGGGGATGGAAAGAGAGCTAAATCCTAATCTTCTGTAGTGGAATAGATAATGACTAAAATGGAAAAACTAAGTAGTAACAATACAATCATGTTATTTGGAGACATGGAGAGAAACACCAAAATAATCAGATAAACAAGGAGAAATAAATGCTTATTACATGGAAGAAATCACAGGAGAGGACCCGAAGGGTGCTGTGTTTTATTACAAACCTTGTAAGACTGTTTTGCTTTTTAAATATGTACACATAACTTTGATTCTTTTAAAAAGAAAAAAGGTACTATATCAAAAGCTAATGATGTACTGTATGGTGACTAACATAACATAATTTAAAAAGTTAAAAGAGATTTTAAAAAAGAGGATTTATTAACTTGAGTCACAGAAATGCACAAGCTGGGAAGGTCTCACAATTGGTGTGTCAGTTTGAGCTCTCTGGAAGGCAGATGCCGAGGTAGAGTTAGGAATGCAAGAGTTTCACTGAGGCTGATGCCTGTGAAAGAGAATGGAGAAAGGGAATAAATAGGAGTAGGTATGGAAAGTCTCAGCCCACAGCACAGGTCTGATCTCTGCTAAAGAAGAAGGGGAAGGATGGGGGATTAGGTAGAAAGAACTTCAGACCATGGTGCAACTCTGAGGAAGTTTCGGGCAGTCCAATAGCAAACTCCAGAGCAAATACTGCCTCTTGGAGAAATTTCTGTCTGAGCAGAAATGGTCAAACCATAGTCGCCCCACCATATTCAGTCTTTGCCTCAATCTCTTCACAAAGAGAGCATTTCCTTGCTTTGAACACTGCAACATATCCTTCTGTATCTCCATGGTTCATACGGGCTTTCTTCCAGTGGAGAAAAACTTAGAATGAGATAAACTACAGCACATCTCTACAGTTGATTGTAGGGTTGCAGTTGGTACTCATCAGTTTCTTCTTCTACTATCCATTCTAAATTTTACGCACGAGATATCACTTCTGGAGGTCTTGGCAGGTTACATGGTGGTGTAGCCAACCCACATTTCTGAGGAGTATGAACCCTGACTCCTTCAACAGTCAGAGTTGCTGCACTTTTCCTTTCACAGTGACACTGGTCAACAGAGTACCACAAAGCCTGCAAGCAGATCCCCTGCATTCCATAGATATCCTTCTCTGCCCTTACTGTATAACAGCAGCCTTATCTCCTCTTGATAATCAGAGCCAATTACCCCTGACAGGATGGTGACTCTTTTCTCTCTTGCTGATCCCTGGACACAGGAGTCCACAGTGGCCAGTGGCAGTTTAGGTTGTGGTTCAATAGGACCCCAGCAAGAATGCTTCCTCTTTCAGGACCAAAACCTATAACCCTACAAGAACCCAGAACTGTGGGGACAGGAATCACAAAGTTCCCCAAGAGGTCTCTAGAAATGGTGGTAAATGGAGCCACTCAGGCTTCCACTCCATGGCTCCCAAGCCATATATAGAAATCTGAGTCAGTGTAAGTAAGTACATATACTGCATCTTATAGTACGTATTCTCCATCCTTCCAAAGTATGTTTCCAAGCTAGCACTCAATTATAATTTCAGCAGGTCATTCAATGTTCTGTCAGGCCTGCTACTTCTAGTTGGTGTGATAAGTGAAATGACCAGTAGATCCAATGGTCATGGGCCCCCCTCCTGTAGCTCCTTTGCTGTGAAGTTGCTCCCCTGGTCAGATGATGAAGTTGACCCCCAGTCACATGGATACCATGAGTGATTCCATGCTTGTGAATTGGGCACTCCATAAGGAATGCCATAATGGTGCTGGCTGAGGCTCTGTATGCAGGAAAGGCAAATTCATAACTGTTATAAACTTCTTTTTTTGTAAGAACGAATCATTGGCCCAGTGTAGCACACATTAAACTGAGTGGCAAATTGGTCTCTCAAAGAATAGTGCCATATTGTGAGCTCAATATCACTCTCTGTTGCTGACAGGCTGGACATTCAGAAGCAGTAGTAGTTAGATAGGCCTTGGTAAGTAGGACTCCATGTTCTTGAGTTCATGTATAAACTCTATCTCTGACACCACTATCACTCTGTTCATCTGCCCATTGTGCCAGTTCCTGACGATAAAGGCTGACTAAGGTCAAGTCATTTTGTCTACTCAGTTATTCAATGCTCCTTCCATGTTGATTGCATTCTGATGGGTCTGGCTATGCCACCATTGTAACAGAAGGGTCACAATGACACTTTAGGTTCCCAGGTTAACTTCCTATGCCCAGTAATCCCCCAAAATGTCTGGACAATCTCCTTTCTCTGAGTAAATGGCTGAAGGTCCTTTGGGGAAGAACTAGAAGAATCTTTACAATACATTTTTCCTGGGGACCTATTTACATTTTCAATCAACAGATTTGGGGTCTGAAAACTGGCATAGGCCGATTGGCTTAGGAACTGAGCAAGGGGTCACAACTTTTTATTGGGGGAACTGCCCTCAGCCTTCTGTTCACCCATTCTTGCTTTCTTCTGATTGTATGAGGCAACACCTTTGTTGGTTTCCCATTTATCCTGTCCCTAAGGATGCCCTGTTCTCTTAATCATCTCCACAACTCCCTTGTTGATTAAGTCTCCTTAGCTGTATCTCCATATTTATCAGTTATTACCATAATTATTTTCCCTGGCTTCTGGCAGCTAAGGGCCACCAGCTGGCCTCTATTGTTTCAGAATCCCAGCATCCCCACTGCTCCTGAGGAGCCCCGTCCTGTAACTGCATCGCCCACCATCAGCCCTGGCCTACAGAGAAGAGTCAGGACTCATCTTCTTGGTGAGACTGGTACCTATCTCATTAGCACATTTCTGATAGTTTGGTAAATGGTGTGACTTCTAGGCCCTCCTGTAGAACATAATCCTCTGGTGGGTCCTCTGGCTTCACATAATATGTACTTGTCAACATGCTTACCTTCCTAGCCTTTAAATCCCTTCTGCCACCATCTGCTATGGCCACGTGGGCATTTCAACTTCTCTAAGGATGAACCACCACTTTCTCTGGCTGTCTAAGAACCACCCTTGTGCCACTGAGAAACGTCCCAAGCCACTGAATTCTTGCTTGCCCAGTCTTATTTTCTAGCTTCTTTAATCAAGCACCCTGGCAGCTGCCAGTATATATGCTAGCTAATTCTTGCAGCTTCAACAAGGTATAATTTCATTCTTCCCTTTTCAGGTATAATATGTCCACAGCGGAGCATACTAGACTTGAAGCCTAGTGATTACCCCAGCAGGCAGGAAAGGAAGAGGGAATATCTCCTTGTGGGTGGCATGTGCACTAGTTCCTAAACGCTGGAATGGGCTGCTTAGCAGGCCTGCCACTTCTCAGTTCTCTCTAGGAGTTTTCTTTTTCTGAGAATTTTCTCTAAAATATTGATATTTCTAAAAGTTCTTCTCATGAACTTGATTACATCCCATACATTTTACAAAAGACATTCTTAAAAACACCATGATGATAAGAGGGGAGCGAATATTGGAGGGCTAAGCAATCATCATTGCAATATGCATCATAAAGGTATGCTCCCTGTGGATAAAGATCTTCCTAATTACCTGAATACTCTGTGACCTGTTGTTGTCCTATACCACACCTGAAAAAGTAAGATACTCTTCTTGGAAGTGCATCTTTATCTTTCTTCCTTAGCAATTTATACTATGACAGCAAGAAAAACAAACAAGAGTGCATCAGTGCTGAGTATTCCCTCTCCTCCTCATTCTGCTAGCATCCACAGCTCTCCAGCAAAGACGCATATAAATAAAAGATCTACAAATAAGATGTTTTGCCATGGAAATAATGAACCAAAACTACCCTGCTGTGTAGTCGCAGGGGATTTTGACAATCTGTCTTCCAAATGTGTGTAGCTGTATCCTGAGACATGGATAAAATATTAGAAAAGCTTCATGTCATACTCATTGGCTTCATGTCATACTCATTGTCATACTATAGTGCTCATCCCCAAATTCTACTTGGCTTTCCAGTGCAAGGGCCTTAGGATAACGACCAGAGTAACCAAGAGACCCTATCCCTCCGGTTGGTCATAGTCCTTCCACCGGTGTAATCCCTGGGCCTTGGGGGGATGTGCTGTGAATTTTTATTTCTTGGTTGAGTATAATAATAGCTATCATTTATTGAACACCTAGCATGTACTGCATCATTTAACTCCCAACACCACATAGATATTATTATGCCCAAATACTCATGTATTATACCCATATACCCATATAGAGGAGGCTGGTTGCTATCAGCCAGCAAATGCCAGACACTGTTTGTTTGTTTAATTCAACCTCCCTCTTCCATTGTGTATATGATTCTGGAAAGGCTCTTCAAATTTACTGTAGACTGAAGAGTAGTATAAATACAGACCCGTGCAAGTATACCCATATATACAAAAATATTATGAGAGGGTCTTAAACATAGTTCAAAGAATCAACACCATTCAAACAAGTTACTTACATGTACTACTTAGTAGGTTGCTAAGGAGGCCTAGTTGCTATGTAGCATTTTAACAAGTAATCATATTACTTTAATTAAGTTGCTATGGGGCCTATTAACAAGTAATCATATTAATCTTGTGTTTGTATATAAATTCAGTTTTCACTGGGCTAAAATATGGAACTATAGTTAAAATATGAAGCTTTGGTTCCTGTGGTTAAAACATGAAACTATGCTAATATGTATTCAGCCTTCTTAGTTTGTTATTCTGAAAGAATAGCTGCCTTTCCACACCTTTCTCAATGGTAGTGAAGACACCGAATGGCAGGAAAAATACTCCACCAGCCACTGTGCCTCTGCCTGGGCTCCTTCCTCCTCCAGCCCTTTATTCAGAATGTCTTCTTATCTGTACTGTCCACAAGGGCAAGGGAGTAAGAGGTTATTGCGAAGAAAAAATGGAAAACAATAGAGAAGAAGAAAATCAAGAAACTATTACTAGGAGGAGATTTACAATCAAATTTAAAATGGAAAGCTCCAGGGCACTGGTATAAATAAGCACACATAAAATATATCCCAATAAAATGCAGAATTTTTTTTTTAAAACTAGCACCCACATGTGCGCACACACACGTGTGGTGGGGGGTGGGTGGGTGGGGCAGAGGGAGAGGGAGAGAGAGAATCTTAAGCAGGCTCCACATTCAGTGTGGAGCTCATGTTGGGGCTCGATCTCACCACCCTGACATCATGACCTGAGCCAAAATCAAGAGTTGGATGTTTACCCGACTGAACCACACAGGTGTCCCTAAAAATGCAGATTTTATAAAAAATATGCAGACTAGACTGTCTCTTTTTTTTAAGATTTTATTTTTCAGTAATCTCCACACCCAACATGGAGCTCAAACTTACAACCCCAAGCTCCAAAGTCACATGATCTACTGACTAAGCCAGCCAGGCCCCCTGAGATTAGACCGTTTCATAGAACTATTTTAAGGCCGTAAGGAAGACTCCAGCAATAGTACATCAGGTTAAAGCATGGAATTTATCATTATACCTGGGATTTAGTTGAGTCTTTGTCCCAATAAGTCCTTCATTTTAAGTGATATTTTAAATATTCCTCATCCTAAATTTGGTCAGATAATCAAACTTCTTTTAGCCAGATATTTATTTGCTATAAGCGTTTATCTCTCTGAAACAAAATGTAGTTATAACTTATAATGATATTTAAAATAAACTAGGGGGGGGCGCCTGGGTGGCACAGCGGTTAAGCGTCTGCCTTCGGCTCAGGGCGTGATCCCGGCGTTATGGGATCGAGCCCCACATCAGGCTCCTCCGCTATGAGCCTGCTTCTTCCTCTCCCACTCCCCCTGCTTGTATTCCCCCTCTCGCTGGCTGTCTCTATCTCTGTCAGATAAATAAATAAAATCTTTTAAAAAATAAATAAATAAATAAATAAAATAAAATAAAATAAACTAGGGGCACCTGAGTGGCTCAGTCGGTTGAGTGTCTGACTCTTGGTTTTGTTTTGGGTCATGGTCTCATGGGTCATGAGATTGAGCCCGGCATCAGGCTCTGTGCTCAACAGAGAATCTCCTTGAAGATTCTCTCCCTCTGCCCCTCCCCCTAGTCCTGTATGCATATGCTCTCACTCTTTCTCTCTCTCAAATAAATAAATAAATAAATCTTTGTTAAAAATAAGAAATAAGTAAAATAAAATATAATAAGATAAAAATAGCCCATTCTCTTGGATGGAAAGTGTCCCAAAGAGGCTTTATTCATTGCTGAGCTCTTGGCCATACTATTAACTGAAGAATTTTTTTATCCTCTTTGTATAAATTTCCTTTCATTAAAAACTAATTGGATATCACTTTGAAACTGTAGGATATAATTTTAATGGCATTTATGAACACTTACATTTATTTGCAGACTAAGAAAATCAGTCCATGAATAAGGCCTTGAAAAACTCAAGTAGCACTTTCTAAAATACATAATGTTATGGGAGATGACTACTTTGTTCATTAGCATTTTTAGGCTTTTAATAATTTAAAATGATTCCCTCTCACCAGAAGTTAATGTTTTTCTATATAATGTGAATTGAAAATAAATTGCAGTCTCATACATTGTTTTCCCTTTTATTTATAGAACTATCAGCAGTGGAAAAGAAAAATAAGATGTGCTGCTTTGCAGTGCCAATTTGGCATGTGCATTCTGGACTGGCCTCTGGGCAGCAAGCAATTTGACTTCTTAAAGCTGAAAGGTAGGTGAAAATGCAGGACAATAGAAATACCCCAGTGCGGAGTGTGACACCCCACACCCTCCATGCACTGGGTATTTTTTAGGAATTGTAATCCTATACCCTGTTTTTGTTTCGCTTTGGGTTTATGGTTTATGGCAATGCAATTATGAACTGTCCATACAGCTATAGTTTTTTCTCAGTATGTGCCCTCCACCACTCCAAGCTCAATCATGGTGCCAACCTGAATTCCTACAGACCCTAGAGCCAGGCATCATTAATTTAGGTTGGCATATGGGGATACCTGGAAGAAAAACTGGGACGGACAGTTGCCCCCAGAAGTTTTATTGGAAGTACTCTAAGGAGACATACCTTGAAGAAACTGAGGAAAGAAGGATGGAGCAGAGGGAGAAAGCGTCCCACGATGAGGTAGATCCAGAAGATTCTGCTGATCCTATAGAGAGGCAAGGTGGGCGGGCCTTTACATCCCCTCATTCAGCCAGTCATTGGCCATAAGCCACCTCTAGTAAGTGATGGAGTCTTAGGCATGGTAGTTCCCTGCAGCTGAAGGCACTTTCCCTGGGGCACACAGCTCTGAGACATCAGCAGCGGATATTCTCAGGCCCTGGGAGATGCTTGCTTTGGCCCTGAGGTGGGGACCCGGGAGAACCAATGCTCAGGCTTCCTCCTTGTATCATTCAGGTTCACTTGCTTCCTAGAGTAAGTTCTCCCCAGCCAGAGCTTCTCCAGAATTAAAAGGTGTAAAGTTGTCCACTGAGTACCTAAAAAAGTAAAAGAGAACGCTAAGGTATTATGGAGTTAGTCATAGCAGGAATCGCTACCACCCCAGGGCTAAAGGAGCAAGTGCAAGAGGTTGGGGTCGTTAAATCTTAGAAAATGAAGAGGAGCCGCTCTGAGGATCCAAAGGTCAGACTTTGAGGAGGGGACACTGCTTGGGGTCTCTGAGTTGGGAAGAGGGCCTCTGTGGGACTAGGACCCCAACCTCACAAAAGGGGGGTTTTCTGGCTAATGCTGGAGTCTCGGGGGGGGGATGGGATAAACTCTTTCTGTAAGTGTTGGGAAAACTACCAAATGACTTTAGCTGCCGTCATGGGAAGGGTCTGCTGCTGCCACAGTGGAGAAGAACCATGAGGCTGGTGCTCACAGGGACTTCAGGGGGAGGGAGAAAGTCCCTCCTCCCTCATCCAGCCTTGGGTTCTCCTTCGGAGCCCAACACAGGGCTAGCTGGCCAAGCAGAATACGGTTTGCAGAATTCCCAGCCCCAGCACCACACAGCAGAGCAAGGGTGGGTCTGGAACTCAGAGATTCTGACTCGTATAACAAGTACAGAAATGCATACATTGGGTTAAGGACTTCTGAGAAAAGTGTCCCAATGTGGACATGGGGTTTGGAATCAGACTCAGGTTAAAACTTCTGCTCTTCTGGGGTGCCTAGGTGGCTCAGTCAGTTAAGCATTTGCCTTTAGCTCAGGTCATGATCTCAGGGTCCTGGGATCGAGCCCCGAGTTGGGCTCCCTGCTCAGTGGGGAGTCTGCTTCTTGCTCTCGCTCTCGCGCTCTAGCTCTCGCTTTTGCTCTATCTCAAGTAAATAAATAAAATCTTAAAAACACACACACAAAAAAAACTCCTGCTCTTCTGCTTAGTGGTTGTGAAGTGTGGTGATTATCTTAATTTTCTGTATCTCAGTTTCCTTATCTGTAAAATGGAGTTAATCGTATCTGCCTTATGGGGTTGCCTTGGGAGAGAAAGTCTATAAAACTCCTAGCAGTCTAACTCACAGTAGCTCCTCAGTAATGAGTTATGATTGTTACCATGGGAAAGACTGGAGACCTGGGGGAGACACTTGTGGTAGCACAGAATTTCAGTTTTAAAGACATGGACTGTACTGATGGTAGTAATAGGAATTTTTAAAAAATGGGATACACAGGTAAAAGAGCCCTTTGAAATAAAGAATAAAAAGCACTCAATGAGCCACTCTGGAAAACAGTATGGAGGTTCCTCAAAAAGTTAAAAATAGACCTACCCTATGATCCAGCAATTGCACTACTAGGTATTTACCCAAAGAATATGAAAATACTAATTCGAAGGGATACATGCACCCCAATGTTTATAGCAGCATTATCTACAATAGCCAAATTTTGGAAACATCCCAAGTGTCCACCGATTGATGGATGGATAAAAATGTGATATATATGTATATATATATCACAATGGAATATTACTCTCACTCTCTCTCTCTCTCTCTCTCTCTATATATATATATATATCACAATGGAATATTACTTAGCCATAAAAACAATGAAATCTTGCCATTTGCAACAACACAGATGGAGCTAGAGAGAATTTTGCTAAGTGAAATAAGTCAGTCAGAGAAAAACAAATACCATATGATTTCACTCATAGATGGAATTTAAGCAACAAAACAAACTATCATAGGGAAAAAAGAGAGGCAAACCAAGAAACAGACTCAACTATAAAGAACAAACGGATGGTCACCAGAGAGGAGGGCGGGAGGGGGTTAAACAGGTGATGGGGGTGAAGGAGGGCACTGGCTATGAAGAGCACCAGGTGTTGTATGGAAGCCTTGCATCACTAAATTGTATACCTGACATTAATACTAAGTGTAGTATTAGTATTAGTATGTTAATGAATTGGAATTAAAAGAAAAAAAAAAGAATTCAGTGACTGGATGTGTTGATTCCTCTGGAGGATGAAGGAAAGGGAGAAATCATTAAACAGGCACCCTATTCAAATGGAAATGCCCTTGGCCCCTCTTGAAAACCTGTTAGTGGCTTTGTGCCGGCCTAAGGAAGTAACTCCTGTAATCAAAGAAGTATGTTTTAAGCCAATGTTGAGGTACTGTTTTAAATATACTTAACCATCAATTATTCACTCAATAACTTACTTTTGCTAAGTGCGGTTGAGGCTGTGGTCAGTCTGGTGTGCGTGCACACTGCTGGTGGCCCCATGAACTAATACGCCAACCCTTTTGAAAACCAGTTTGGGGAGGCTATCAAAAATGGGTTAAATGCTTACTTCTTTTGTTCAGTACTTTAAGGTTGACATTTACAGGGAGAAGTTAGGAATGTACAGAATACCTCTACCACCCGAGACGATAATCTTAGGGGCAGTTACTCCTGATGTTGTCCTTTGGCGACAAAATTGGCTTGACCCAGAATGCCATGTCTGATGTTCTCTTGCGCTTTTTTTAAAGATTCTATTTACTTACGGGGCGCCTGGGTAGCGCAGTCGTTAAGCGTCTGCCTTCGGCTCAGGGCGTGATCCCGGCGTTCTGGGATCAAGCCCCACATCAGGCTCCTCCGCTGGGAGCCTGCTTCTTCCTCTCCCACTCCCCCTGCTCGTGTTCCGTCTCTCGCTGGCTGTCTCTCTGTCAAATAAACAAATAAAATCTTTAAAAAAAAGATTTTATTTACTTATTTGTCAGAGAGCACAAGCAGGGGAGCGGCAGCAGAGGGAGAAGCAGGCTTCCCACCCAGCAAGGAGCCCGATGCGGTACTCCATCCCACGACCCTGCCATCATGACCTGAACCGTAGGCAGATGCTTAACTGACTGAGCCACCCAGGCATCCCAAGACGTGCTCTTGTTCTTACTCTTTGCCCTAAGTCCTGCAAATGAACCAGGAGGCATTTTGTTACACGGAGTTATGCGCCAATCTCTAGAAGGCACCTTTCCTCTAGCTCCTTGTCTATGTGGCTAATCACAGCCTTATAATTTATAAGTGTATGAACTCTCTCAGTTGAATTATGTGCTCTTCCAGAAACATCATGATGGATCTGCTGTTTAAAAATTCCCTGAATGACTCTGGCTCCCATCCCACAACTCTCTAGCATGAGGTGTGCTCTGGGCTCTTCCCTTCCATTCCCCCTGCCATGATTCCTTCTGCTTCTGTCTCACAGCTTTAGCAAAAGTGCAGCTACCACCTTCCAAGCCTGCCATTTTCAGCACAGCCTGGAAGCCTCGAAGTCAAACTCCATTCTGATACCCTGATACCCTGCAACTGTTCTTTTCACTGTTGCCTGCAAACTTCTGTTGACACTCAGATCAAAGGAATAGAAAAGCATGCAGTGATCCTTTGGGACGACCAAAGTAATGGACTAAAAAATGTGTTCTGTCGTGAAGTTTTAAAATATTACTCAAATTATACTGCTAATACAGTCGAAATCTGGAAAACCTATTTCCCTTTCTAGCCTTGCCTCAAATGCATACCCTCTGTATCCTGGCACCTCCTCCATGAAGCCTTCCCTGTCCTCTTTAGCCTGTGAGAGACACACTATCTCTCCGCTCCCTCCCTGTGGATGATACTGCACAGGGTTTTATTATAGCAGCTCTTGTTCTGAAATAATAGTATGTAAGTGTTTTTATTCCCCTCTTATACCATGAGCCTCTCAACTTAGTGTAGAAGAGGCAGAACGTTACCTATACCATCTTAGGGTCTCTGGCTGGACCTAAGAATTCAGTTGATAGAAGACAGATGAACAGGAGAAAGGCGTACAACTTTTATTACTTATATATCTCTGTGGGAATCTTAACAGGAAAATGAAGACCCAAAAAGCAGTTAGGCCAAGGTGTTTATGTACTAGATTAAGCAAAGAGTAGCAATCGTGGCAAAGTAACAAAAATATAGGGGAAGGCGACAGGAAGATAAGGTTTTGACAAGGTCTGCTGTACATATTTCTCTTGGCTTCAACTCCCCATTTCTGGTGATAAGAATGTTCTTTTCCTTCCGGTATAGGGAAGGCGTCTTCCACACGGGCATTTGATTTCCTGCTTTCAGGAAGGGAAGGGGAAGTCAGAGTGCTCTCTTCCTGTGTCTGTCGTGTTTTAAAGATTTTATTTATTTACTGGGGAGAGAGAGAGAGAGACAGAGAGAGAGAGCACCAGCGAAGAGGAGAGGGAGAAGCAGGCTCCCCGCCGAGAAGGGAGCCCGATGCGAAGCAGGGCTCTATGCCAGGCCTCTGAGATCATGACCTGAGCTGAAGGCAGACACTTAACCAACTGAGTCACCCAGGCGCCCCTGTGTCTGTTGTTTTTTTAAGCTCTTCTAGCTCAATATAATCAATACACCAAAGTGGCATTCTCTGCTGCTCTCCGTAACATAATTAAGTACTTAAGTATTTGCTCAATGTTTGTTGAATGAATTTCTCACCTCGTGCCACTTCAACACTCGGCTTCCAGTTACCCATTCTAACGCAGGGGACAGGGGGCTCAGGCTGATATAAGATAACTGATAGTTCAGAAATCCCAAACGCCTGATTCGAAAGGCTTTGTATTCTCAGCAATGCAGTCACACACCCACCCTCAAATGGACAGACTGCCAAGAAGAATTTACAGGAAGAAGTCAACGGACTCAGACTCCCTCCAGGGTGGCTTAGCTGGTCATGGAACAGTAACACTGACGTGGTGGACTTTGCTCAGCCACATGCCTTTACACCAGATTCCCTGTAATCACACGTCTCACTGTCACAGCTGCAGGCCAACAGCTTCGCTCCATCAAAATTGCAGGTGATGACTTATATCCTCTATATCTTGAGACCAGTGTAAGCCTGGGAGGCAGAAGAAAGCAGATTGAAGACGAAAGTTAACCTTGCTTACCACGAGGGGCCTTGAATGCCACACTCAGGGATTTGAGTTCGAGGAGCCAGTGAAGGTGTCAGAGCAAGAAAGCCACGAGATGTGGCTTCGTGAGGATCCTTTCGACAGCCATGTGAAGGGTGTGGGACGCAGGGAAAGGTCACCTAGGAAGGGGCGAGGAGAACAAGTGAAGAAAGAAATCTCTGAATGGAAATGGAACACATCTGTCAAAGCAGAAAGGGAAAAATGAAGAGTTGGTGATAAACATATGCAGTAAAGCCTCCTCAACTTTAACTCCTTCGTTGATTAATCTTCCGAGTTTTGCCAACTTGTTCTGCAAAGTTTTCTGTCAACTTTTTTTCTCAGAATCTCCTTCTATAAACATATAGTAAACACTTGCGGCTTTGCAGGTGATACTGTCTGTCAAAACTTCTCAACTCTGCTATCGCAGTGTGAAAGCAGCCATAATGACTGGTAACGAATGGGCATAGCTATGTTCCAGTAAAACTCTATTTACAGAAAATAAAAACCAAACAACAGTCGGTGATAAAGGACAGCCAACTGAAGCGAGGCCAGGGAAACAGAAAGCTCATTCTAGACAGCCCGCCATTTCTCCTGTAAGAGGGAAGGAAACCTGAGGAGGGAAGCACAAGGTTTCATCTTTGGGAGAGCAGTTTGGTTTGAAACTGACGTGGTGGGGCTCTTTATCCAGCAAGCCTGTTACCTCAGCGGTGCAACTGAGAGGCAGCTGCTTTGGAGAGAAAGGGAAAGAAGACAAAGAGCAAGTCTCTGGGACCGGACATGATGGCCGTAGGCATCTCTGCTGTACCTTGTGAATGGCCCTCTTTGTTTTTCTTGGTCTCTTTTCTGCTTTTGGTGACTCAGCAAGGACATACCAAGTCCTAAAGTCAACTTTTATTCATTCAGTTCATGTTTATAGTTCAAGGTGCTGGAGACAAAGAGGTGAGCAAATCCCGTGAGGGAATGAATCCTGCTCTCATGGGACTTAGACTCACGTTCTAGTGGGGGAAACAGGCAACTGAGGAGGAAAAAAATAGGAATAATTCTGCACATTGGTTACTGCTCTAGAGAAAGTAAATCAGGGTAATAGGACAGGTTTGGAGGAGGCCCTGTTTGAGCTGGTGGTTAGGGAAGGCCTCTCTGAGAAGACTACAGCTGGGCCAATGTCTGAGACAAGAGGCTCCGGCATATGAAGACCTGAAGCAAGGCCCTTCTGGGCAGAGGGGACAACTGCAGTGGCTCTGAAGTGGGAATGAAGCTGGAGAGCCAAGAGCCTACCCTTTAGGAATCTTTAGCTGGGCTGTTCTCCTCCTTGTAAACACGACACAACACTCTCTGCCCACCAACCCAGGTCTGCTTATGTTTTCTGTTTTCTACCTATTCTCATCTATTATTTAAGCTCCAGGTTAAGCCCCACTTTGCTCATAAAGCCTCCTTTGATCATGCATCTTCATTAAATCCAATACAGTCTATTCCTCTCCATTTGTGAGTAATCTCCTGCTATTCATTGTTTTCCATTGTACACATTTTAATCTTCCCAATGTTATTCTAATCTCTTAAAGGTGGTGGTATTAGTCAGGGTTCTCCAGAGAAATAGAACCAACAGGATATGTCTGTGTAGATACAGATATATAGATATAGGTAAAGATATAGATACATAGAAAGAGATATTTTAAAGAATTGGCTGCTGTAACTTGTGGGGCTAACAAGTCCAAACTCGCAGGGCAAACTCTGCAGAGTTGATATTACAGTCTCTCTCTCTCTCTCTCTCTCTCTCTCTGTGTCTTTATTTGTAGTGTCGAGTCTGAAAGCAGCCTGGCAATAGAACTCTGTCTTCCTTCCAGGACTTCAGTCTTTTCTCTTAAGGCCTTCAACTGATTAGATGAGACCCACCCACATCATGGAGCGTAATCTGCTTTTCTCAGTGTTTCCTGATTCAAATGTTAATCACATCTAAAAAATACTTTCACTTTCAGCAACCTTTTAGACTGGTGTCTGACCAAACAAGGAGGCAACGAAGCTTGGCTAAGTTGACACATAAAATTAATCATCATCGGAGAAGATGGAGCTTTAAGAGTCTTTGTATTCTTCACTGAACTTGGCACAAATGGATTGTGTGAAGTAAGCATCTGATAAAGACTTAACTAAAGGGCTCTGATTAGTGCTTTACATGCATTCATTCAGCAAACACTATATTTAATGAGGACCTACTTAGTGCTGGATGCTATTGTAAGGGCTGGGGAAATACCGGTGAGCTAAACTAATAATAATTAAATCTGACACTTTTTCATTTGTATGTGTAGATATCTTGTAGACCCAGTCTGAGAGGGTTTTTTGTTTTGTTTTATTTTTAATTGGCTGGTGCTGTGAAGTTATAGTAAGTATAATTCCTTGGTAGGTCTAGTCACCAAAGCTATCAGAGTAGGATTCTAAAAAACCTCAGGCCTATGGGAATTAGGTAACTTGCTTAATCGTGTTAGAATATGTGGTAGACAAAATTCAAAACAGGGCTCCTCAAGATTCTTGCCTCCTGGTTATTCATTCAAACACGAGTCTAGGTAGTGCTAAGAAAGAATTTTGCAGATGTAATTAAAATCCCAAGTCAGTTGACCTTGACATATGAAGGTTATCTGGGTGGGTCTGACCCAATAGATGAACCCTTTAAAAGCAGAGTTCTCTCTAGCTAGCTTCAAAAGAAGAAATCAGAGATTCAGAACATAAAGAGGATTTGACACACCATTGCTGGCATGAAGAAGGAAAGGATGTGGACAACATTAAGGAACTAAGAGCTTCCCCTCACCAATAACCAGCAAGGAAATTGGACCTCAGTCTTGCAACCATGAGAAACAAATTTTGCCAACAACGTAAACGAGCTTAGAAGCAGATTCTTCCCCAGGTCCCCCAGACAAAAGTCAGCTGGTCAACCCTTGATTTTGGCCTTGTTGTGTGGAAACTGCTGTAGAGCTCACACAGACTTCTGACCTATGGAAGTAGGAGCTAATAACTGGATTGTTGCTTTGAGTGGCTTTTTGTAGTAATATATTATGCAGCAACATTAGAAGACTAACACAGAGTATACAGCTAAATAGTGATGTGGCCTGCTTTCAGCTCTTGTTTTTTAAGGGGCTGAGAAAGTAAAACTCTTTCTCATTTCAATAATCTTTGACACACATTTGCATGAAAGAAATTTTTTGTTATGTGGTCAGTGGTATTTATCTATGAAAATACTGCAAATCTGAGACATATCTGTTCTGTTTGGGGTGAAAAAAGGTCTATGGGAAAGTATTAAGCTATTGTGCTAAAAGCAAAAGAAATTAATGAGGATCCATAAGCCATATCTACTCTCATTTGTGTAAAATATTTAGTATCGTCTTTATCACACGTTATGAAGATAAGTGATAATATGGTCAAACTCCTGGTGTTAAATACCCCAAGGACTAACAAACTTATGAAGGAAATGAATAATTTGTTAATGCTTTGGAAATGAGGGCTTTAGGCAAGCAGAGATGAGTTTCCTGTTCTTAATAAATGTAGATGGATGTGTTTCATGATAATTTAATATGCCTGAAATAAACTCCCACTTTGCATCTGGCAAGTTTCTCCCTTTTTATTTATTAGATTTTTCCTCTAGACTAACTCATTTCCCAAAATCTCTCAGAACCCATAACACACCTTGAAGACAACCCAGGCCCCAAAACTAACTTCTAACTATAAGTAGAACGTGGGAAAAGGAAGGATATCAGAAATGGTCTGGATCAGAACACCCACTATTCAGATGAGGATACTGAGGCCAAGAAGACTTTTTTCAAGTTGCAGGACTTTGGTGGTAGGGTTGGGGCTAAAACTTTATTTTTAAGATGGTAAGTAGAAATATAAGGAAAGGCGCCTAGACTGACTTTTGGCAGAATTAATTTGGTTAATGTGTAGGAGCTATTTCTGACAAAATTAGAATAAGCAGTTTTTAGTTTTGAATTCTGTGCCCTTAAGCAAATATTACCATCTCTTACTCTTTGTCAACTGTAAAATGAATAAGCTTTCAGTGACAGGCCATCTTTTGTAGGTTGTTCGACAGCATTTGTGTATGTGGCTTAAAATCAGAGTCCTGCAGGTTAGCTGATCTATGAAAATAAGGTTAGCTTTGATGTAGAACAAAGAAGCAGAAAGCAATGCAGAAAGCCCCTGACCTAGTAATGGAGCCAGTGGTTCTGCCCCTAAAATGACCCTCTTTCTCCTTCTGGATTCTGACCGTTAGATAATATATATATATACATACATATAATGAACCACTAGGAAAAAGGGAACAAAAATATCAACCTTATTAGTGGCTTGGCAAGGGTACAGATCTATGGTACAACTTAGGAAAGAGAAATCTGCTGAGAACTGATGCCAAAGTGGGGGCCTCTCACTTCCGTGCTGGAATCTGTCCCTTGGATAAGCGGTCCCAGGGGGTGGGGGTGGGGGGCTTGGGTCTGAAGAGCACCCACTCAATAAACTGCTACAGGGTTGAAAATTGTAGTTCACACACACCATCATGAGCAAGATAAACCCAGTTCTCTGTATCACGTGGACAAGGGAAATGCAATGCGCTCTCCTTCACCCGGAAGGGAGAAAGATGTGGAAGCCTACGCCAGATGACCTGCTGGGCCTATTCCTATTTTTGAGGCCAGTAACCCTGCTCCCTCTGAAAAGTCAGGAATTAATCATTTTTTCCTCACTGGGGAGGAACTAGTAGAGAGTAAAGACTCAAACAGGGGGTGAACGGCACCTCTTGTAGGAGCAGGTGAGAATGTAGGGAGAGTAATATGAACTCTCCCTCCAACAGAAAAGGTTGTTTTCTCTTTGGACAGGATTTGAAACCGATGTTGTTTCAAAATTTCTGAGCACTCAGAGCCCAGAAGGAGTAATGATAGAATTTCTGGGAAGTTGATACTGCCAATCATGGGTCCTCACCCTGGCCTAGTATTTAGGACACCTCACCAGCAGAACCCTGAGCAGGAGGAAAGTGTGGTATTTGGAGGAGGACTCCACTCTTCACAGGCTGTGTCCCCCTTGGAAGCTACTACCCTCTTTGTTTCTTCACTCATAAAGTGCAAATCGGCGGTCTTCCTTAGAGAGTTGTTGGAAGAGTGATAACAAATATGGGCACCTAGGTGGCTCAGTTGGTTAAGCGCCTAACTCTTGATGTCAGCTCAGGTCTTGATCTCAGCGTTGTGAATTCAAGCCCCGTGTTGCATTCCAAGTTGGACGTGGAGCTTACTTAAAAAAAAAAAAATGATAGCAAATAGTAGGCACTTGACAAATGGCATTACTAATGGCTCTTGAATTTTCTATAGGTATGGATACTAAGAGAATAAAGGGGAAAAACATATTCAAACTAACTGGGGAAGAAAAAATTCTGGCTAAAGAATGAAACTGTCCACCCCTCTGTCCAGATTTTAAAACAAAGATTCTTAGTTGGGACCTATAGATTTCTCCATCCATATGCACACATATGTGCAAGCCTGTAGCTGCTCTGGTATCCCTCTAATTGCTCTACTGCTGAATACCACACATACCGAAGTATTTAATGTGCCAGGCCCTCTGGTAAATAGAGTATGGATATTATTTTGTTTCTCCCAGGAACCTGGCACATAGGGAAGACTCAGTAAAATGCCCGTTGATGAAATGAAGAAATGGTCCTCTTGATAACATTATAAGGTATGTTTTATCTCTATTTTGCAAGTAAGGAAGTGAAGTTAGATATGCAAAACAAGTTGTCCAAGGTCCCATAGCTGTCAAGTGTTAGAACCAGGGTTGGAAACACCAGTCCTGTATGATGTCAAAACCCTCCTGTGCACACATGCACGTGCACACATATGCCCGCGCCCACACACACGTGAAGCTATTCATATGACACACACTCCTGATTTACACGTGCTTCTTTTACGAATCTCTGTTGTCATAGAGACTCCCTCTGTGCTGCTATGGTATGCTAGGCTTTTTTTTTTTTTAACCACTGTCAAATTTAGTTTGATAAATAAATAGATAGAGGTCCTACAAAGGATAAATAAGTAGACAGTTAATGTCATTTATAGGGCCTCTCTATGCCAGAGAAATATTTATAGTACTAGGCCCCATGGAAGATACAAAGATAAATCCGTCTGCCCATATTGGGTCTTTAAGGACCAGTTTAGTGGGGGAAATAAATTAAGTACACAGATATTTATGATGCAAGGTGGAAAGATATAAATGCCATACACCGATGTAAATAAAGTGCTATAGGAGTTCAGGGGAGAGAGAGAGAGAGATTGAATACACATTAACCAAGAAGATGAGATTTGACTTCGTGAAGGAAGTAAGGTGAAACAGTTCTTGAAGGATGGGTAGAAATAGGATTTAGGAAGGGAATCCCGAGAAGAGGAAGAGCTGGAGCAAAGGGCGGAGATGGGAAAGCACAGGGGTTATACACGAAACTGCATTTCAGTTTGACAAGGGATAAGAAGCAAAATGTAGAGTGAAGATTAGGAAGATAGGCAGTGGGGGTGGGGTGGCTAGGTAGTGGGCAGGAGGGAGAGAGGCTGACATTTAGTGGTAGGCCAAGAAGTTTAGATTCTGTGGTGGGGAATGCTGAGGGATTTAAAAGTGACTTGATCCCTGTGTCGAGCGCTGTTTTAGGACAGGAATTTGACAGCGATGTGTACAATAAGGGGCCTGGGGAGAGCCTGGAGCCAGCTGGTCCAAGGAGAAGGCTCTCCCAGCATACTAGGTGGGCAGTGCTGAGTGCTGGCCAGGAATGGGGCAGTAGCAAGAGGGTCAGGGTGGTGGGGTCAAATGGACAGGAACACCGGATGCAGGTGAGGGACAGGACCATGATCCAGGAGGCGGTGTGGCGAAGGAGGAAGAGTGCTGAGTTCCCACCCAGTAACTGAGACATGAGACAAGGGGAACACAGGTGAGATCGGTCAGCTCTGTGCCAGCTCACAACCCTGTGAGGCCTGTGCTATTATCCCCATTTTACAATCAAGGAAACTAGACTCTGAGTAATCTGTCCAAGGTCACGCCCTTGACCACTTTGGGCCAGTTTCCTCATCCTTGAAATCAGAGTGGCGGCTGGTTCTGAGGTCTCTCTCAGTGCTCAGTGCTCACATCAGGTGAAGGGAATATGTGACTCCTTGACCCTGAGAGAGCTAACAGACATAGAATCAGCAAACCTGAGAACCAATCCAGTGTTGGGGAAGGGGGAGGGTTGGTAGGAGGCATCTTTTTAAGAGGACACACATTTCTAGACTGGGGTGATTGGGTGGCTGGTGAGGTCACTAACAGAAAGTAGAACAAGAAAGGCGGCACATGTTTGGGGGGAGACCTGCTGAGTTCAGATCTGAACATGCTGAGTTTGAGGAGCTGGCAGGACATGCAGATGTAGATGCCCTAGTGGGAGCCCCCCCACACACTCACACACACACACACATACACACACACACACGTGCACACACACACAAACGCATACGCACAAACACATGCACACACAAACACACGCGCACACACACAAACACAATGCACAAACACACATGCACACATGCACACATGCGTACAAACACACACACACACACACACACACACACACACACACACACGTCCAGCCTTCCCTTCATTTTCTGAGCCCTGCCCTTTCTTCTTTTCCTTGTGCTCTGTGCTTTCCCTCCCTCCATCCCTTCCTTTCCTTCCTTCCTTCCTTCCTTCCTTCCTTCCTTCCTCTCTCTTCTCCTTTTCTAATCTTTTCATCTTTTTCTTTTTCACTGAGTTAAAAACATTTTAAACTGAAAAGCTATAAAAAATACGGGACTATTATGTTTTTTTAAAGATGTTATTTATTTGAGAGAAAGAGAGTACACACAGCAGGAAGAGGGACAGAGGGAGAGTCTCAAGGAGACTCCTCGCTGAGCACAGAGTCTGACTTGGGGCTCCATCCCACAACAGGGAGATCATGACCTGAGCCAAAATCAAGAGTCGGACCCTTAACCCACTGAGGAACCCAGGCGCCCCTATACAGGACTATTATTAATATTCTCTTTCCTTTGTACCAGTTGTTCTCAAATTGGGGCAATTTTTCCTCCCAGGGGACATTTGGCAATGGCTGAAGACATTTTTGGTTGTCGCAACTGGAAGGAGGTGACACGGGCATCTAGTGGCTAGAGGCCAGGAATGCTACTAGCCTACAGCGCACACAACTGCCCCCACAAACGTCAGTAGCGCCACAGGAGAGAAACCCCGCTCTGTGCCTTAGGTTTGGCAGTGACCACCGCAGCACCGTCGGGTTCGACAGGAGCTCTGGTTTAAGGCAGGGATGACTGACTTGTTCAGTTCGAAGTCAGGCCGTTGTAGATTGAGGCATTCAGAGAGTCCAGAGTTTTTTCAGTGGGTTGTTTTTCAAAAGCAAAAATAATAGCTAACATTTACTGAGCACTTACTAGGTGCTAAGTATTTCTTTAAGTACTTTATATATATTAACATAGTTATTCTTCCCAACCATCCTTTTAGGTAGGAACTAAGAAGTTTACACAGCAAGTATGCAGGCAAGCCAGGAAACAAACAGAGGCAGCCTCGCTCCTAAGCCCACTCTTAAACACTCCACCGTATTGCTCAATATAGCACAGATGACCCTCCTACGATGTTTGGCCTATTTCCTGAACAGTTTTCCCAACAGAGGGCTAGATTATAAAATTCCATACTTTCTCATTAGGCCTGGCTTTTCTTAAGCTACTCATGATTTTTCCAGGACTAGATAGGCTATACTTCTACGGTCCTAAGATAGAGATGTTTCTGTTTGCAAAGCTAATTGGCTGCTAAAGGATCTCATTTGGCCTCATTAGTAAGACAACTGCTTTGTGCCTCAGTTTCCTTATCTGCAGAATGGAGGCATTAACTGCATCATAGGATTTTTATGAGTGCTAAATGAGGTAATACAACTCCTCAATATATGGTCTGTAGATGGATGCCAGGCTGTGAAGGTTTGTTATTGGCCCATGGGGAGACAAGTATAGCAATTAAGAATAAGCATTTAGAAACTTTTATAGCCATTTGCTAGAGTCATTTTAAATCTGTTAAATCTAACAGTAAAAACAAAACAAACCAAAAAAAAAAAAAAAACCAAACACCTGACCTGGAATTTTGCATTTTTTAAAAATTTAACTTTTCTAGTAATTATTTTTTATTGACTTTTGCAAAAGCATTTGTCCATGACAGATAGGAAATCAAAAGACATACTGACTCGTCATCACAGACAGAAGGGAAGCATTGAGTTAACGTGTATAAAACACTTAAAATAGTACCTGGCACTTAGTAAATGCTTAATAAATGTTAGCTAATAGCAATAATAGCGCTATAGTCTAACAAAATGAGCTATCTATCCCAAAGATGTATGTTCCTGAGATTTATCTTCCATGTCATTTTAAAGTTCATCCTCAATTCTATTAATTCTTTCCTACAGTGTGAGCCATTAAGGGAAGTGCTACTATACTCCTTACTCATTCATCATATATTGTCCAACACTAAATATTTTAACAGCCAGTGTCTGCCATTGGTCCCAACGGGAGTATAACCAGCAAAGTTCACGGCCATTTGATAGTGATTCTGCCACAAAAGGTGACATAGTCTTATATCAGGCCCCAGCTGCCGAGGGACCAGCCCCCCTGACTCATCATCAGGCATCAAAGAAAACCAGAGATGAACAGTTGTTAAAGTGGTCCAGACTTCAGGATCTGGAGTTTATTCAGGATCGTTACAAAAAGGGAAAAAGAGACCTCAGCATAGAACCAGGCTCAATTCCAAATACAGCAGAGGCAAGTGGGAATTTCGGCGCAGGGTTGGGGTGGGTGGATGGAAAATTACTAACGGAAACATCAGGGGCCGGGGGATTCTGGCCAAATGACCTAACAGGATTCCTCAGACATCACCTGGGGGTGCTGGAGGATGAGGAACCCGATCAGATATCAAGGGTCAGGGGTTCTTGCTAAAACTGAATGTTACCAGGAAGTGCACAGATGGGCCTAGGAAGAAGGTCCAGGAGCCTGACTAAAGTTGGATCAGAAAAGAATCTTTGTGACAGGGAGACCCCCTACTCACCCTTCCTTCACCATCCTTCTACGCGCCAGTGGCTCTTTCCTAAGGAACGGCGCTATTTAATAGTCCAGGCATCATTCCATCACTCCGTCTGTTCCTCAGTTTCCTTCAGGATCCGTGACCCCTCTCCCTGATATTCCTGACTGTCTGTAAGTTTGAATTTAGTGGATAAATGAAGTAAAAAGAAAGTGAGTAGTAAAAAAGAAAAATCCGCTCCATGCCAGAGGTCCAGCGCATCTGAGCACATGGACTTCCCAGAATTGCACTTTTCCCTCCCTCCCTCTGCCCTACTCTGTGCACCCTCTTTTCTCTTTCCTCTCTTGAACCATGAGACTTAGAGCGCCTTCTCTTCTGAAACCCCCTTGGTTCTACAAGGTCCGACTCTAGCCCGCCTCATTGTTCCTCCAAATGAACCCTCTATTCCCTCTGACTTAAGAAGCTCTGGAGAATGTCGTGATGCCCTTGAGGGTAACCAAAGGCACAGTGAAGTACTGGAACCACAACACACAGGCCTAGAACGATTTTCCTAAAAAGACTCGCTTGGCTCACCAGGCCAGGGACCAAACTGAAACTTCCTGTGGAACAGAATGTCACGTGGGTCCTTTTCTCCAAGAGCTTTTCATCTGAATGGGAGTGGGAGCCCGTGGAGAGCCAGGACACAGGGCTCGCACATTCCCTCTTTCCCGAAGCTCCGAGGGAGGGCCCCTCCCCGGCTTCATCATTCACATCATAATAAAATCTCTTTGCCCCAGAGGAACACGGCTAGATTTCTTTTGTTAAAATCTCATTAAAGACTGCCTCAGCCGATAATAATTTGTTAATAGACGGCAGCACTGTTGGGGCAGCACTGATGGCTGCTGTTGGGTTTTCATTCATTTCTTCTCGGGTCTCCTCATTGTTGCCTGATCTCCAAGGCCTTCGGTGGTCACTGAAGTGTGAAAGACGCTGTGGAGCCACGGCAGACTTGGGGAGCAGCCCACGTTATCCATGAGCAAAGAGAGGTCTCATTAGTCCCCTTCCTTCCTTTTTCTACTTTTTATGATTGTTTCCACTCAGCTGAAAGCTATGGCTCTTCTTATAAAGCCAGGCCAGATTCCCAGGTACGGTCCCTGTCACTGGTTTGAGTTAAGCGTCTCTGCCCATGGTCTCTCCCTCCAGTTGCGTCTACCCAAAATCACCAAAGCAATTATTTTCAGTTAAAAAAAGCTGTTTAGGGGCGCCTGGGTGGCTTAGTCATTGGGCGTCTGCCTTTGGCCCAGGGCGTGATCCCAGCGTTCTGGGATCGAGTCCCACATCGGGCTCCTCTGCTGGGAGCCTGCTTCTTCCTCTCCCACTCCCCCTGCTTATGTTCCCTCTCTTGCTCGCTGTCTCTCTCTGTCAAATTAATAAATAAAATCTTAAAAAAAAAAAAAAAGCTGTTTATTTATTTTATTTTTTTTTTAATGATTTTTTATTATATTATGTTAGTCACCATACAGTACATCCCCGGTTTCCGATGTAAGGCTCGATGATTCATTAGTTGTGAAAAAAAGCTGTTTAATGAGTGTCCATCCAAATGGCAACTAAATGCGTTTCCAGAGGTGTGCGACAGAGTCTGTCTCTGGGTGGGGATGGGTCACTGTGAGAAGCACATGAGATCGTGGAGGTGGGAGTGCTTTAGAAACTGTAGCCCCCAGGGGCGCCTGGGTGGCTCAGTCGGTTGAGCGTCCAACTCTTGGTTTTGGCTCAAGTCGTGATCTCAGGGTGATGAGATCGAGCCCCTTCTTGGGCTCCGTGCTCAGTGCAGTCTGTTTGAGGTCCTCTCTCCCTCTGCCCGCCCCCCCCCCAATAAATAAATAAATCTTAGAAAAACAAAAAAAGAAAGAAAGAAACTGTAGCCCACAGGGATGGAGGGCCATGGAGTGATTGGCAGTACCATGGACTCTGGCTGAATTGTGGAAGGCTCTGGTGGCTTAAGCCTAAACAGAGGCAGGAAGCGCTTTTACCCAGTATCAGATTCACCAGGCCATGATTTCCCTTTACCAAATACAGAGCAGGGTGGGGTGAGGAGGAATGCGTTGTGTGTTTTCTTTGGCACTGTAGTACCTGTCAGTCAGTTTCTGCCACCAATTGGAAAGCAAACATAACTGCTGAGTCACAGACTCTTCCCACACTCTTTCCAACGGTGATGGCGGTAAAATCCTTCTGATGCTTCGATAAGGAAAATGGAATTCTCTAAGTATTACTGCTGCTACTGCTAGTAACATCAACAGCTAAGATTTAGCAAACACTTTCTCTCTGCCAGGGGCTGTTCTAAGATCTAAGATCTTTCTTTGTATTAACTTCTTCACTCTTACAACAACCTTCTGAGGTAAGTATTATTACTTTTCCCATGTTAAAGATGAGGAAACTAGGGGTTAAGGGATGAACATTAGAACCCAAGCATTCTGACTCCAGAGATTGCTTCCTTATCTACTTAAGCTCTTCATATTAGCTAAGTTACAGTAGATTACTACTTATACCAGAAATGCAGAGTCAGTCCACCTTCGTGATGTCAAGCCACCAGAATGGACCTTAGATGGAGAAGGTAGTTGAATCGCCCTGAGTTACTGGCCAGCTACATCACAATTATTGTTCTGCCCTAAGTGACTTAGTAACATTGAGGTCAATAACTGGCAGAGAGCACACCATGAATAAGGCACAGAATCATGAAGAAGTGTGGTTGGCCTGGAACATGGCAAGGGGGAAGCAGGATGAGGCAAGGAGGGGTCTTTAGCAGAGATAAAGTTGGCGTGTTAAGCAGAGACACTTCGTGGGCTACCTCACAGGCCATGCTAAGAAGCCTGAATTGTGGGCAGAGGATTTTATTTTTACTTTTTAAGTTTGTTTGTTTGTTCATTCATTTATTTATTTAAGTAATCTCTACACCCACCGTGGGGCTTGAACTCAGGACTCCAAGATCAAGAGTTGCATGCTCTTCCAACTGAGCCAGCCAGGCACCCCTGTATGCTGAGGATTTTAATTAGGAGGATAACATGATCATATCTGCCTCCTGGGAACCATTCTGAGGTAACATTGGCCCCAAAAAATGGACCAAGGACAACCCTTACTATAGGAGCGATGCAAGAGAAAAATGATGAGGACCTAACTGGGGTGGGAATGGGGAGCAATAGTAGAGAAGAAGGGAGGAGTCAGGAACAGAGATGGTAAGAAGGTATAAGATTTTCTGGGTAGATATGGGGGCACAGCGAAGAAGGAGAAGAAGTTTCCCAGGTTTGTTGTTTACGTGATGGGGTGGCTGCTGAAGCCAATACAAAATAGTTGAGCCTCTTGGGGAAGTCTTAATGAATTCTGTTTGGGACATGCTGAGTGGGACCCGGATGGACAACACTGAAGTGAGTTGGATGTGGGGATTTCATGCTCAGAGAAAGAGTTGATTCCAGAGACGGAGATTTGGGAGGTCCAGCTAAAGATGGCTGATGAAGTGGCATCATGTGGTTGTCCAGATCTAAGAAGAAAAGAGGGCCAAGGACTGAGCAGTACAGGGAGGATAAGCTGGGGCCTGAGATGTGGGACAGTGACCTTCTAGAAGCATGGAGTAAAATTCTGGGGAATTCGTATTCACCCCGTGTTCGTAACATCTTTGTATCCTGGATGTTTCTTCCTAGCGGCAACTGGTTAAAAAAAACAAAAGGCCTCTGAGAGCAGCAAAGGAGAGGGAAACTGATGAGCTACCAACCTACTCAGAACTTAGTCTTGAGGGGAAAAGAGGTATGAGAAGTTGAATAGGCACAAGGGACATCGGTGAAGGCGGAGGAGGGCAAACTGGTCCCTGAAGGAGCATCTGGGAAATGACAGAAGGGGAACCAGTGCTACTGGAGCTGGGCCGAGGGAAGTGCTTGCCTGGCAGTAGACTCCTGTGTTTTCTGAGCTCATGAGAACACACAAAACTGACTGCTACACATGCCCAGTTGCTGCGAAGGGGGCTTCCTCCTATGGTAGATATGGCTTGATAGGCTCATGGAGGAACAGGGAATCATTTAATATCCCCTCCCCCAGGACTGCCTCAGGACCTCTGTGTTGGGAAAGAAGAAGCGGGTTTGTCTCACCTGAGAATCTTCCCTTCATTTCTCCTTTTTCCTTCCCAGCTGGAGAAAAATATACCATGAAGACACTTTGAAACCTATCACATTGGCTCTGTGGAGACCTGATGTCTAGGCTACATGAGATGTACCTTACAAAGTGTCCTAGACTTGTAAGCTCCCTAATGAGAGGGACTGGGACTTCTACTTACTAAATTTTCCTTTCCAAGGCTACAAAATAGGCAAAACTTGTCTTCACATCTACATTTTTTTTTTTAACCTTTCTGGAACTACTACTTATCCTCTCTCTACCTTGCCTATAATCTCTTTCCTCTCCACCAGGTCCACCCAAAGCCTTCCAGTTTTGCACTGTACAATTCCAAGAGGCCTAACGAGTGGCATTTCCTAGTGATATCTTTGACTGGGCAAGGGCAAAGCTCAAGCCAAGGAATGAAGCTGAAGCGGCAGGATTTTAGTCATCAGTGAAGCGAAAGAGAGACGTCTGAGGAGGACTGAAGGAACCTTGCCCCGGTCCCTGCAATCCAGTAGGCAGCTACTTCTCCCAATGGCCGAGATGACTCTTCTTGCTCCCAGTGTAACCTTACAGGCAATTAAAGTCGACCCTAGGTCACCGTTAAAAAAAGCCAATTGGCATTATGTTGAAAGACAGCATGTCAGCCATCTGCCCTGGGTTGCCCTCTCCACAGACCTACAGCTTTTCCCCTCAACTAAGGTTAACTTTCCCATAGAGACTTTTATATAAGACAGAGTCATTTGTGCTCATCGTGCTTGTGGGATTTTTCTACTTCTCAAGGAAATACTTTTGGTGAAATAGGTCCAGCTCTTTGGAATACAAATCCTTAGCTCGAGGTTGCTTGAGTGGAAATTTTTAACAAGCAGCTCCCTCAGCTACAGAGCCATGCAAAATGTGATTTCCTTAATGCGTGTGTTCCCACAGAAGCTAATAAATGGACATTACTCTGGTATGGACACATCCTATTACTCAGCTTGATCCTAATATCACTGGCAAAAAACCCATTTGCTGCTCTAGCAAACAGCTGAATTCATTATGTCCAGCTACATGAATAATCCCCAGACAAATTCTTGTTGACACAGACAGAACGCCGGTCTCTGCGGGACGACACGGCTGCCAGGCAGAGCAGCCAGTGTTGCCATGGTCCCTCCCGCTGCTCCTGTAGTATCCCACTAATCAGAAGTCACCACTCGCTACTGATAGGTTGATGTATGGCAGACTCATGACATCTCGTTATTTCCGAGACAAAGAAAAAGAAAGGACACCGGGATGGAAGGAATAATCTCCAGGTTTAGCTGGGGGTGGGGGGGACGGAGATAGACAGCAGAAGACGAAAGACTGCCGCATTAACCACACCTGCCATCGCTCAGGGAGCTGAAAACTAGGTCGTCATTATGCAGCCACTTGCCCTTGATAATCCAGGATTCTCAGGCTAAATGGGCTCCCTGAAGGACATTTGGCCTCCTCCCTGCCTTGGGGCTGAATCATCCCCACTCACACCCATGCCCTCCTGGGTTGGGAAGACTTTCCTGAAAGAAGAATTGCATGGTCACCCTGTCCCTCATTCTGGGTAGGCACAACCCCACAGAACAAATTTAGGGAGGCTTCCTGGGTTCAAGGAATGACAACCTTTCAGAAAGATAGTACCTGTCATCCTCGGTGAGAGTTCCAGCGACCAATGGAGACTTCGGTGAGTGGCTTTGTCCTGTGGAGCATGATGGGACCTACCAGTCTGGCGCCCTGGCAATCTTTTCTTGCCCTGAAGCTACCTCCATTTTCCTGACAATTCCCAGACTGGTCAGAAAGTAGGTAAAATCATCCTACCAACCCACGTATGCACCCGTCTGATTGTACTTTCCACTGTGTTCAAGAAAGGGTTAATTGTGAGAGTGTTCATTCTTACAAAGTGTTATTGTTCCAGCTGGTTACGTTCCCTATGGTTCTCAGCAAAGTTCTTCCCCCCCCAGTTCTCCTTGAGGTCCAGGCAAACAGTCCACTAACTCTTTGTTGAAACCTTCTCTATGAAGCTCTTTCTAAACCAAATCTTTCAACCTAATGTAATTTTCTCCTCCTTTGTACCCCTATAGCATTGGTATCCTACTGCCACTCCACTCATTCATTCATTCATTCATTCATTCAAGAAGTATCTATTGAGCACCTACTATTTGTAGACGAGGCATTGTTTTGGGCAGTGAGGACAGTTAGGGACAAGACAGATAATGTCCTAATCTCGTGGAGCTTACAATCTAGCAGGAGAAGCCAACCAGTAAACAAGTTCCACTATCATTGCTCAGAGTAGGCTCAAAGATTTTTACAGCAGAAGAAATAAAAGTTATAATCCCTCCAACTTCTCTGATTCGGCCTTTGCTTAAACTATAACTATGGGTCACAGAGACGTCTGACAAACCTTGGGTGAAAAGAATCTCCATCTTGATGGACAGCATCCTTACACTTTTCAAAGTGCTTTCCTGAAGCTGCCCACCTCCAAAATTGTTTTATGATCCCAAATTCCCTACTTCTACTTTTCCAACCAGAATCTTTATTCTTACAGGGCAGCTGCTCAACAGCTGCTTAATGTAGGAGAAAGAAAGCAATTCTATTGAGTTAATTCATACTAAGTGTGAGCGATTAGTCCACACACAATCCTCATGGTATTTTTGACTTCTTGTAAGAGAATATTTACTAACCCTAAATAATATTTAGATTTTTCAGTCCTCGATATAAATTGGAAAAAAGACAATCCAGGAAGTTTCTACTAGGTCGTGAGCTGTAGGTTCCTTGAGGGCAGAGACCATCTTTCTCGGGTACTCAGTTACCTAGCCCAATCAGTTGGGTACCTAAACAACATATATTTAATTGAGAAGAATTCAACACAGAGAGAGAGGATAGGAGGAGGGTGGACAGGTGGAGGAAGGCTCGGAGGTGGGAGGTTGGAGGGAGAAGATAGGAGAGCAAGGGAAGTGAAGACTAGAGAAAAGATAAGAGGGAAAGAAGGAGGAAAGGGAGGAGGCAAGAAGAGAGCAAGGAAAGTGGAATGAGAGAGAAAGAGAACTAAACACAGCCCAAACTGTGGTACAGCTTCTGATTTCTCTTGCAGCCAAGGCCCTCAGAGAAACAGTGGCAAGGAGGAATTTACTCCAGTAGAAAGGGGGAAAATGCTACTGCTTCCGAGTGCCAAAAAGAGAACGGAGCCAGGAGATGCTGAGCCCTAAGGAAAGATATTGATCAAAGCCATAAATTTCTATTTTCCAGCACGATAGAAATGACTCATGACAGATGACTGGCCTCCATCAATTAGCCTCCCTGAGGGACCCCTGGGCCCAGAGGAATGGGGCCATGATCATCTAACAATCACAGGAACTCAGGGACTAACCCTGTTAGAGTTATAAAAATTGATCTCTGTAGAATCAATATAATTAACAAGGCTGCATTCATCCATAGAAGGCTGCAGTGGAATTTTCCACTGAAACCAAACTAAAATGGAAACTTGAGAGAGAAATGGAGGTCAGAAGGCAGGGAGCCAGGACCACCAATTTTCTTTTGGGTCTCAGGAAATAAGAGAAGCTAAAGCAGCAGAGGCTGGTTACAGGAAACCCAAGAGACCAAATGTTCCGGAATTCAGAGAGAAAGGGACTCAGGCACTCTGAGCAATGGAATCCTTGAGCAAGATCGGCCCAAGAACCAAAGGAAATTGGATCATTTTTACCAAGATACACCTTAGAGAGTATAATCTGTATACTCTGTGATTGGCCTGCCCTAGACAAGTATACCAGAAATGGTTCTGCTCAGTCCACAGCCATTAAAATTGTATGCATTCATTTTTTTAAAAAAGATTTTACTTATTTATTTGACACACACAGAGAGAGAGCACAAGCAGGGGGAGCAGCAGGCAGAGGGAGAGGGAGAAGCAGGGTCCCTGCTGAGCAGAAAGCCTGACATGGGGCTCAATCTCAGGACCCTGGGATCATGACCTGAGCTGAAGACAGACACTTAACTGACTGAGCCACCCAGGAGCCCCTGCATTTATTCTTTTTTTAAAGATTTATTTATATATTTGAGAAAGAGAGAGCACGCGTGGGAGCAGGGGGAGGGGCAGAGGGGGACGGAGAGCGAGAATCTCTGCTGAGCGCAGAGCCTGAAATGAGGCTTGACCCCAAGACCCTGAGACCATGACCCAAGCTGAAATCAAGGGTCGGACGCTTAACCGACTGAGCCACCTAGGTGCCCCCAAATTGTATGCATTTAAATGCATGCTTCCATCTGTTCCAACAATGGAACTGTGTTGCTGGATTTAGGGTCAAACAGAATCCTGACCTTACCATTCACTGGTTTGATGACCTTGGTCAGGCTACTTAATCTCTCCAATCCTCCGTTTCCTCATCTGTCAAGTAGAAAACACTTTCTCTCTACTGTTACATGAGTGTTTTCTATAGCCAGACACGATGCACTCTACACATATGATCTTCTTTACTCTTCACCAGCACCCCAAGAGGTAGGTATTATTATTGTCTTTTGACAGGTGAGAAAAATGAGGCTTGGACATATTGCCACAGTTTGTCCAAGGTCACTCAGCTGGGGAGTGTTAGAGCTGGAATGGACACTTGGTCTACCTTCAGAGCCCACAGTCTCAAATTGGGCACCATTGCCCCTCCCACTGTCCTAAACCATGGAGCTGAATGAAGGTGGAGAACTTCCACGCTTCTGTCCAAATAGGTTGGAAGGAGCACCCTCCTTCCCCATCACAGCCCGATCTGCAAAGAGGAAGCCCTCTCCTGCTTATTTTTCAGTTGCCAAATGGCAAAGGAGCTTTTTCTGCTTTTTGTTTTTGTTTTGTCTTGGTGGCACCGAATGATCCTAAACCTACAGACTGGGAAACACAAATCTCAGCCCCCAGGTCTCCAGTGAGCAGCCTTCTCACAAGGAACTGTCATTTATCAGTTTGCTTCGGTACCCTCCCCAGGGTAAGGGCATTGCCAAAACATGGTCCCTGTTTCTTTGGACTATCAGTGGCTGCACCCTTGGAATTCAACCTCTCTGGCTTATTAGAACAACAAATTACCCAACATGAGAACTGCGGAGTGCATTCAGATGGAAAACGGTCTCTTTTTTTTGAAGTGATTTAATTAGGAGCCATTTTCCCATCAGCTTAGTTGTCAGAGCATGGCTGGGGCAGCCACTGAGAAGAGCATTTGGCCTCTGCCTTCCTGGCTCCCTTCTTTCTGCGGCTGCCTCTTGGACAAGGAGGAAACTGAAACCGCACTAGGAAAGAGCAGTTGAAGCGGGGAAAAGAGATAGATCGGGCCCGAAGGCCATTTTTTACGGTCTTCTGTGAGTCCACCCACGATCTCAGGCTGTGATTCTTCAATTTGTAGCCTGAGTCTCCAGTGCAAGGATTTTAAAAACCTTTTGCTTCTTGTGCTTCTCTCTTCTGCTCCTTGCCCCTAGCCATGACCTCCTGCAGCCCCAGCGGCTGAGAAAACAAAATGAATTTCAAAGGTATCCCTGCTGGGAGTGTAGGATTCTGAAGGATGCTTGCAGTGGGGGGCTAGCGGGAGGTTGAATCCAGCTGGGGCTGTGCTGTTTAGAGGCTGAAAAGTTTCTAAAATTGCACTGGAAATCCAATTATGTCTATTTTTTAAAAGCCTGGGTCCCATTCTGAAGCAGCTTGATTTTGACGTTTTTGTTGCATTCCCATTTTTAGCACTCAGACAGACAGAATTTTGATCTGTATGGATGACATGTCATTCTGCACCATACTGATGAGTTTCCATCCCCACTCCTAGATTTGGGACTAACACGGCAAGAGTCCCCCAGGCACCAATGGGAATTTTTTTCCAATTTTCCTAGAAGGAAAGGGGTAGAGATGAGGTTTAGGATTAAGTGACAGAATATATTGCAAAAACACATATCAGCATTGAGAGGATCAGAGCTCGATGAGTTGAGACTGGAAAGAATTCATGGAGAAAGTGGGTTTTGAACATGGTTTGAAAATATTTGACAGATCTGTGATTCCCTTTATACATCTTAAAAAAATTTTTTTTTGCCCAAGAAAACCAAATAAATAGCTACAAATTCTTTCTACTCACCTATGAAAAGTGGCACAGAAATGTAATCTTTCAAAGGGAAATATTTGTTCACGCTGTTGTAAGAAACATTCCTTTCAATTTGGTGTATGGTTATGATGGCAGATGAGTAACGCTGTCCCCTAAAGCAGGGTTTATCGCAAACTGAGCTGAGCTGAAATCTTTTTGTGGGTTGTGAAGCCAACTGAGTGGGCCATGACCAGCGCTCTTGAAAAGGATGTAATTGACTAGAAGAGCGAAGAACAGAAACCGCCAGTTTATACTTGCAGGTGTGCTCTCAGGGCTCTACACACACTGAGTCAGGGCGTAAAATGTAGTCCTGGGTTCTAATTTGGGTTCTCCCATGAACTATGTGATCGTAAGAAGTTCTTAATGTCCCTTCTCTAAACTTTCCTTTCACAGCCTCTGTGAAACGAAGAAGTCTGGTAAAATTCTAAGCTTCCGTGATTCCCCAAAACATGAAAAATATAAATTTACTCTTGCAAAAGTGGACTACGTTCCAAAGTCAACTAGAAATGGGTTGCGAGTGTTTCGAATTAGCTGCACTGTTGCTCCCATCCACGTAGCTATTCTAGATTTGACTGAGATAAGCCTCTCGATCAATCTAGCCACATTGTCAAAGGAACTTCGCGTTTACCGCGGGTTTGTCGGAAAGGATATATCAAGTCATGATGACATTTTAGAAATAAGTATGTCAAAGACCAGAATCCAGGCACAATGACTTGCTGGTGGTCAGAGCATCTCCTCTACCCATCTCCTCATCTTCCTGAAAAAAGAAATATAACAAGAAATACAAAGCTTTGTGGAGCTGGGGGTCATGCCATGTGAACGTTACAACACGGCTCTCCCTCGTGTTTCCCGTTCACACGGAATGTCCCGTGCCACGTTCCAGAACCAATATTCTCTTCACCGGGTCTGCTCCATAAGCTACTCCTCACTTCTTTGCACTGGAACGAAGGTTTGACTTTTAGCACAGAGAGCCACCCCTCTGTCCTCAAGTGCGCTCCGTCACGGCATCACTCTGCGGGCCAGTGCCGGCCTGAGTCAGAACTTCTCTGAGAGGTCACGGCCATCACTCCTCACAGAAATGCACTTTCAGATGGCTCACCCAGTGTATATCCTGCACAGGCTACCCTGCAATGTCCTTGACCCTGGTGCTCTCCTGCACCTGGAATGGGGACGTAATGGAACTTAAGTCTCGATAATGGATTAGCACGATTATAGCAGTTACTGTAATGTTTTTGTATTATTATATTGTTATATAATTTTGTAGTATATATTGTTATATAATCACTTGCATGCCTCTTTCATTACACTGTGAATAACTTGAGATGTATGATTTAGTCATCTGTATTGTTAGATTCCCCAACAGTATGGGCACCACCTGGCACATTCCAGGCTCTCAACAGATGCTGAAATTAAATGTATCCCTGGAGAAGAGAGAAGGAAAGGTGTTATCTAAAATAATGACTAAACTATCAGTGTTATTATATTTGGGATTTTATATTTAAATGTACTGTGTGTGTGCTATCAAAGAAATTCCCTTCTAACCTAAGGGAATTATTGAGACTTTATGGGACTTTGGAGATCACCTAGACCTGGGGTTCACAAACTTCGGTTTGTGGGTCAAATCCAGGATACCACCTGTTTTTATAAATCAAGCTTTATTAGAACACAGCAACGTATTTTCCATGGCTGCTTGCATGCTACCACTGTGGAGCTGACTAGTTGTAACACAGACCATATGAACCACAGAGCCTGAAATATTTACACTCTGGCCCTTGACACAACAGGTTTGCTGACCCCTGGTCTGGACAGAGTACCACTCTGATTTTATATGTAAGGAAAGTGAGGCCAGGAAGAGGAAGTGACTTGCCCAGACTCATTAATGATATAGCTGAGATGTATGCTACGTCTCCATGGTCCTTCTTCTCTTTTTGAATATCCCATTCTTTCTTCGCCTGAATAACAAAAGCTCAGTCTGAAGATCTGATTCAGAAGAGCCAGGAAACTGTCCCCTGTGACCCTCTGCTTTGCCAAGTCCATATTCGTGAGCTTCCTGTCAGAGCTGATGAGTATGTCCTGTTTTTCCGTGCATGTCCCTTTGAAGGAGTGACAGCGTCTCGGTCCAGACCTAAGCTTTGTTCCCCTTGCATTCAGGCGTCCTTGGGCAAGTTTGGAGAATCATGGCATGGGCCTCCTAAGGGGTCTTTCCTGTGAGCCTCCAGGAAAGAGTTCACTTAAGGAGCAAAGGGTAGAGTGGCACAGATCTGGGGTCATGGGAGAGGAGCAGAGAAATGCAAGAGATCTTCCCTCCAGGCAGGAAGTGCCTGAGTCCTAGAGAGGAAGGGCTGCCATCAGGAAAGAGTGAAGAATCAGTGAGTTCTGGCAGGGGCATGGAGGGTACAAGACAGCACAGCGGACTTGGGGCCCTGGTGCTGGTGGCTTTGGCACAATGCATGACAGTCTGTGGCTGTTCCAGGGGGCCATACAGGCACATGGGACCTTTCTAATAGCCCAGCAAGCTGAGGCAGGACTGGAGATAAATGACAGAAGCTAGTGATAAGCCAGAAGACTATTCTACATACCCATGTGAAATGCTCGTTGGGGTCCCCTGGAACCAGCAGAGGGGACTCTGAGGGGGCTGGAGGGCTCATAGTAGCAAATGGAGCTCAACAATAGAAATGCCGTTTTTGTTTTGCTTCGTTTTGTTTACCCCCGGCTGGTATAGCAGGTAGCAATGACACTTACAAGTGCTAATCCTCTCCTCGCCTCTGCCAGTTTGAGAGTGCCATCGAGGTGAGTCTGGGCTCGTCCCCAGCCATACCCTCAGAGGTGGACGGATAAGCCTCCAAAGCTCTACTGCTGAGTTTATTAACCCTGGTTCAATAGGGCAGGGATGTGCTCCAAGTCATTCAACAAGCAATTCCCTCCCCGTCAGACACCGCTGGCCTATAAATACAGCCGCCGTAGTGGATGGCTTTGGCACGGCCAACCTGAACTTGAGTGGGGTCCAGAGAAATGGCTTTTGGTCTGTGAGGGACAACACAAAAAGAAAACAAACACTTGCTTAACAACTGCAATTCACATTTGTACTAGGAAATACTGGCTTATAAATCTAGGGCTTAAAATAAGTCAGACAGAGAGAGGTAAGTCTATTCACTCCATGTAGGTGGTTATTGCCACGCAACTCAAGTACATGGAGGAAGGTTAAAAATGGCGAAAGAGTGCAGGGAGGAAAAGTAAGTGGGGCGTGCGATTTGGATGAGAGAACCTCTTCTGACAACCGTTTGCTGGGCTTACACGTGATCCTGCAAGGCGACTTATTTACTGGCAAATGGTGTCTCACAAAGAGTGAAGCTGCGTCTTAAGAAAAATCATCCAAGGGGCACCTGGGTGGCTCAGTCGGTTGGGCATCTGCCTTCTGCTCAGGTTATGATCCTGGAGTCCCAGGATCAAGCCCCACATCGGGGGGTCCCTGCTCAGCAGGGAGTCTGCTTCTCCCTCTCCCTCTCCCTGCTGCTCCCCCTGCTTGTGCTGTCAAATAAATAAATGAAATCTTAAAAAAAAAAAAAATCATACAAAACTTGGAAATAAGACCAAAATTATTGCATGTGCCATCTGATGTCGTGCCATTCCATTGTCTCATGAGCCCACCTGAGAATCACCCAATGCTCCAGGGGAAGCAACTGGGATTTACTAATTACTAATGCTGAGCGCCTGGGCTCTGGGAACTTAGATGTTAACTTGAGAACACCCAAAGTTGCAGATGATGTTTATTCAGTAGAGATGGAAATGAATTCCATCCAATAGCAAGCATGATCCCCCAAGGGTCTGATCTTATCGCTGCTGAGGATGTTAACCAGTTTTATCTAACTTCCAGAACCTCCTTTTACATCCATTCTTTCAGCGATCATGTGAAATAGTCTCTTGTATTCTCCCTTGATTTGGCTTCGGCATCCTGCTGGTTCCCTCACTAATGAATTGAATAAATCTTTGACTATACATCCCTGTGAGAATCATGTTTCTCACAATTTACAGAAACCCCTCTTCTAAAATTCGCTGTGGGCTTCCCTGTCTGCAGTTAGCCATCGTATTTTCCATGCACCATACAAACTGGGCTCATCTGGCTTTCATTTCTCGGCTGACAGATTAGACAAAGTCTCGGTTTTAAAAAATGAAAGTTCCTTTCATTTCTACTTCAAAGCCAGTTCACTTGAGCAAGCTGCTTGGTGACCTTTTGGGCCCAGCGTTGTACTGGTTAGTCTATCAATGACAGAAGAAAGGCCACGGCCCCTGTCCTAACACGTCTTCCAGGCCCCCTGGGAGATGAATCCCATGCATTTTTAAATAATAGTCATCTGTGTTGAGACATTGCTATGGTATGCTCAGACTGGTTAGCTTACCTGATTTTATTCTAGGATCTAGAAGAAAAGGTAGCAAGAAAGATGACTGTGGCTGTAACAAGTTTCTGCCTCTCTTGGCGCTCACCCAAACTAATCGGCCTGGGAGATTGATTTCCCCTCCAGCCAGCATCTTGTTCAGCATTTCTGCTCCTCATGCTTCTGGCATTGCTTCCTCAGAGGACTGTCCATCATTCCTAAACTCTCGCTGCTCCTCTTGATAAATTAGCAGACAGATGTTGGGGATGCAGAATGGAAATTCAGAAAATATACCTGATGCACAGACTCATTCCTTCCTCTTGTTACCTTGTTCTCTCACATCCGGGAGAAGCGTCAGGCAGTATGGCTGTGAACCAAGGAGTGTGTGGGGGGGTAGGTGGGTGCGCGCATGCACGTGTGTATGTGTGTGCATGTGTGGGTGGGGGGAGCACCCAGAATAAAAGGAAGAAGATTCCTGGAATGAGTTTGAGGGGAGAAAGCTCCAAAACAGGCCCATCTTTGAGGAATATTTAGAATGATGCTGATTTTACAGCCTCTTCAAGGTCACAGTAAAAGGCCAGGGGATATAGTGTTAATAGAAGGGGAGAAGGGGGAACGGCAGGGCTTTGGCACCATGTGTTTGTTTGGATAAGAGGCTAAGAACTGAGTGGGGTAGAGCGGAGAAGTCGGGCAGACGAGTCTAGCACATTTCTGTGAAACTACTTCCCAGATGAAACCCAGCTGGGGACTCTCAGTCCCTTCAGATCCAGATACGGTTTGTTCGAACTGTCTGGATTATTCAAAAGCTAGATCTCTCTTCCAGATTTCTGTGAATTATTAGGGGATCAACATGATCTTGTTCCACTCAGGCACCACCGTTCTGCCCCTGCTGCGTTCTTGTTCTCTGCCCTATATCTTATGTCTGTTCCTTTCTTTTCACCCTGGCTTTAACCCAAGCGTGGAAGAACTTGATCCCCTTTCCACAAAATAACCGTTCAAACATGGAGATGAAGGAGATTTACATGCAGCAATATAAACAATTTAAAACTGAATAGCAGAAATGGTGTTGGGAAAACTGGACAGCTACATGCAAAAGATGAAACTGGATCATTCTCTTACACCACACACAAAAATAAACTCAACATGGATTAAAGACCTAAATGGGAGACCTACAATCATAAAACTCCTAGAGGAGAGCACAGGCAGTAACTTCTGTCACATCGGCCATAGCAACTTCTTTCTAGATAGGGTCTCCTGAGGCAAGGGAAACAAAAGCAAAAATAAACAATTGGGACTACATCAAAATAAACAGCTTTTGCACAGCGAAGGAAACAACCAACAAAACTAAAAGACAACCTACAGAATGGGAGAAGATATTTCCAAATGACATATTCAATAAAGGGTTAATATCCAAAATATATAAAGAACTTTTAAAACTCAACACCCAAAAAACAAATAGTCCAATCAAAAAATAGGCAGAAAACACGAACAGACATTTCTCCAAAGAAGACATACGGAGGACACATGAAAAGATGCTCATCATCACTTATCATCAGGGAAAAGCAAATCAAAACATTGTACAATGAGACATCACGTCACACCTGTCAGAATGGCTAAAATGAAAAACACAAGAAACACCAGGTGTTGATGAGGATGTGGAGAAAAAGGAACATTCGTGTCCTGTTGGTAGGAATGCAAGCTGGCGCAGCCAGTGTGGAAAACAGCATGGAGTTCTTCAAAAGGCTAAAAATAGAACTACCTTATGATCTAGCAATTGCATGACTGGCTATTTGACCAAAGAATACAAGAATTCTAATTCGAAGAGATACATGCACCCTGATGTTTATAGCAGCATTATTTACAATTGCCAAGATACGGAAGCAGCCCAAGTGTCCATCAACTGATGAATGGATAAAGAAGATGTGGTAAAAATATACACAATGGACTATTACTCAGCCATAAAAAAGAATGAATTCTTGCCATTTGCTACAACATGGATGTACCTGGAGGGCATAAAGCTAAGCGGAATAAGTCAGTCAAAGACAAATACCACATGCTTTTACTCATATGTGGAATTTAAGAAATAAACAAGCAAAGGGAAAAAAATAAAAGAGAGAGAGAGACAAACTGAAAAACAGACCCTTAACTACAGAGAACGCACTGATGGTTCCCAGAACGGAGGTGGGTGGGGGGATGGGTGAAATAGGTGAGGGGATTAAGGAGCACACTTGCTATGATGAGCACAGGGTGATGTATGGAAGTGAGTCACTGTATTGTACACCTGAAACTAATGTGACACTGTATGTTGACTAACTGAAATTAAAATAAAAACCTAAAATTTTAAAAATAATAAAATAAAAGCGAGTAGAAGATATTCCTTCTCTTGAAAGTCTTTTGACCACTCTGCCTCACTGCTCTGCTGGCCCCCAAATGCTCTTGCTGTTTTCTGCGAAAGCAGCTGGTACGGCATTTAGGAGCATGGAAGCCAACCCTAGAGTTCATGTTCTCACCTAACCCTCCTCGGCTATAAACGTTAGGTAATCCACTTCACCTCTCTGTGTCTTATTCTTCTCATCTGTAAAATGGAGGTAATAACCCACCTAAGTCCCAAAGTAGCTGTGAGCATAAAAGAAGATATACAAGCCAAGAGGCGCATTGAAAGATGTCTGCCACCATTAGTCATCAAGGAAATGCAAATTATAACCCTGATGAGATACCCCTTCACACCCGCTAGGATGGCTAGCATAAAAAATTCAGATAATAACAAGTGTTGGTGAGGATGGAAAGAAATCAGAACCCTCCAATTATGTTACAGCAGAAATGCAAAATGGTGCAGCTGTTTTGGAAAACAGTCTGGCAGTTCCTCAAATGGCTAAATATAGCTTCCCTATGACTCAGCAGTTCCACTCCAGGAGAAAGGAAAACATAGATCCACACAAAAACTTGTACCTACATATTCACAGCAGTACTATTCCTAACAGCCAAAAGGTAGAATGGATCAACTGACGAATCGATAAGGAAAACTCTGAATGCCCATGCCCTAGAATATTGTTCAGCCACAAAAAGGAATGAAGTATTCATAATTGCTATAATGTGGACGAATCTTGTAAACATTATGCTACATGAAAGAAGCCAGTTCCAAAAGACCACATGCTACACGAATTTGTCCATGTGAAATGTCCAGAATAAGGCAATCAGTAGAAAATACATTAGTGGATAGGGGTGAGGGGCAGGGCAGGGGTAGGGCGTTGAGAGCCAAAGGAAATGGGGTTTCCTTTTGAAGTGATGAAAATGTTCTAAATTTGACTGCGGTGATATTTGCATATAGCTGTGAATATTCTAAAAACAATTGAGTTGGGGCACCTGGGTGGCTCAGTCAATTAAGCAATTGCCTTCGGCTAGGGTCATGATCCCAGGGTCCTGGGATCAAGCACCACACCCGGGCTCCCTGCTCAGTGAGGAGTGTACTTCTCCCTCTCCCTCTGCCGCTCCCCCTGCTTGTGCTCACTCTCTCTCTGTCAAATAAATAAATACAATCTTAAAAAAAACACAACAATTGAATTGTATACTTTAAATGAGTGAATTGTATGATAGATACATTATATCTTAGTAAAGTTGTGTTTTTTTAAGAAAACAGATTTATAACAATGCCTAACACGTAGGAAAGTTCAGGGTCCTGAGAGGAACAGATGGCACATTTAAATGAGTTGTTAAGGAGAGATTAATTAAAGGTGTCTACTCACAAAGGTGTAGGCAGAGTTAGTGGAAACTAACAGGGTGGAATGCCCCATGGGCAAGGGAAGAGAATCCAGAGAGTGGGGTGCAGTAGGAGAGGGTGCACGAGAGAATGCAGCCACTGTCCACCCGCACCGAGCAGGGAGAAACCAGGAGAATGAATGCCTCCTGGCGATCACTCCTCATCTACTGGGACGCCCCATCATCAGAGCCCACAGGAGCCTGTGCTGCCCTCTGCGGGACGTAGACGTGGTCCATACATAGATGTAGTTAGCCCCTGGGCAGACACAATTATTATTATGTGGACCAGCATCCCCACCCTATGGCCAACCTTCTAGGGCCAGCTTTTCCTACTAAATGGTCTAACGAGGTAGTTTCTTAAAGATTATTTGCTTACTAAGAGATTTGGGTGTTTTTATGTTGCAAAATATTTGCAGCCTTTGGCAAAGTTGCCCCACAAACATTTAGGAAAACTAAAGCATCAGAATGTTTTTCCCAGCCCTCCGGAGACAGTGGGAATGGGCGGGTGGAGACAAGCAGGGCTGCCTTATGAGGTGGCACCCTTGTCTTATGGCCCAGTGCGAGGAGTAACAACAGTGAATGTTGAAAAAAGATGGATTCTCAATCTCCTTTCTAGTAACCGTACCTGCAGCGGCCTGTTTTTATTCCTCCAGAAGTCAGTTCCTCCCGGAGGTGTGGCTCCCTCCTGATACACTGGTGAATCCATATTTGGATTAAGGTCTGAGCAAAAAGGGTGTATGGCTACCTGCTATGGGCTGAATTGTGGCTGCCCCACCCCCAAATCCATATTGTGAAGTCCTAACCCCCAGTACTTCAGAATGTAGCTCATTTGGAGATAGGGCCTTTGAAGAAGTAATTAAAGCAAAATGAGGTCACTAGGGCGGGCCCTAACCGATTATGATTTATGTCTTTGTGAGAAGCGATGAGGACACAGACAGACATAGAGGAAAGACCACATGAAGACACAGAGGGAAGGCGGCCATCTGCAAGCCAAGGAGAGAGGCCTCAGAAGAAACCAACTCTGCTGACACCTTCATCTTGGACTTTTAGCTTCCAGAATTGAAAATAAATTTCTGGTCAAGTGACCTAGTCTATGATGCTTTGTTACGGCAACCCTAGCAAACTAATACACTCCTCATTCTAGAATGTGGTCCCGCTTTTTCCTCCAACTCATGCCTCCTTCCTTTTAGAAAGTTGAGAATAAAGCTACTCGAGTCCTGCTTGGGGTTTTGCTTCCCAGTTCTGCCCTATTGTTTATTCCTAGGACGAGTGTGTGGGGTGAGTGTGTGGGATGTGTGGGGTGCTGTACCAATATTCTGATTCCGATACACATCCTGTTCCATAAAATTTAGGAGCATAAGCAACATATTTCATTTTATTTCTCTACAACAGATTTAATCTGCTCTGAACCTCATCCTTCCTTAGTTGAGTAGAAATCTCAGTCACAGGTAGGGCTCCCTTTCCAGATTTGTGCAAAGATCTTGGGGGTCTTATAGAGTCCACAAGGTTTAGGGAAAGGCCTTCTGATCTGGTCTTTGGCTACTCTGGTCTGTTGACCTGCTCATTTCCCAGACTCATGTGAATTCTTAAAGGGGCAGTTGCATTGCTCTCATACTTTGCTTGGCAAGGGGGTGGTTGCGGGGCCAGGGGGGGCGGGTAGGGAGTGGGGGGGGGATCTTGGCAATACCCTTCCCAGTCTGGGAGAAACAAGCCCTCAGAATTCTTCCCCTTTGGCCGCCTCTGCCTCTTCTCCTCAACCCTGGCCTCAAAAATCCTCCACCTCCAGGATAAGTCATCAAAGTTCTCTTCCTGGAAAAGGTTGCTTCACCCTCCCCCAAAAGCTCCCCAAGGAAGGAGAACACATAGGACGGGTTAATTTGGTGGGAATTTGCAGGAACATCTATGGCCATAAAAACAGAGCATAAATTAGCATCACCCGGCTTTGTTTTGATGAGCATAAGGAAACTACCACACTCCCTTCACTCCCAGAGCCTTATTTTTATCAGGGTACAGCTGGAATTCTGTCATGGAAGGAGCTAGGACAGGACTCGGCTGGCATTTCCTCTAAGTTCAAATTCCTGTGGGGGACAAAGGCAGCTATGAATGACGGCTGCTGGGTGACATTGCCTTCCACACCCAAGAGCCTCAAGCGGCTTTTCCCACCAGGGGAGCTGAATCAGCACAACTAGATTTAGTCTTTGCCTCAGGTTTCATAACAGATAGAACAAAACTGAGAACTCTCCCCGCCCACCCATAGTGGCTGGGAAGAACCCCCTGACGGCTTCTACACATCCATCCCCCTTCTGCCGACACCTCTGCACCCGTGTGGAGATGGATGGGAAAAGTCAGAAACTCCAGTTCCAGGGTGCGGAGTGGTTACTTTCTGGGAAATGAGTAGGACTCCAGGAAGAAGCTGCATTCAGACTCTGAGTATCTAACAAAAAAGCACGAACCTGCCATCGGGGTGCCGGAGCAGTGAGTGATGCAGGTGGCAGTGGGGCTCCCCAGGAGCAGGGAGGGCCGGCAGACTCGCTCAGCCACCGTGTGCCTCTGATGGACAATGCCTTCATTCCAGAGGCTCCTAGAAATCCAGCCTCCTGCAGGAAGCCTTCTTGGGCCTGCTAGAAAATGTAGGTTTTCCCCTCCTACCTGCCTTCATTGCTGGGATTAAAGCGTAGGCATCAGGTTAGAAGTCTGGACTATACCAGGAAAAGGGTAATAAGGCCTGAATGAAGTAAAACTGTGGGAAAGGAATAGAGGGGAGAGCCGGTGCTCAGGAGGCAATGCACTGACAAACCTGACCAGACCTGGCCAGACGGAAATGGAGGGATCCCTGTGCAGATTCCTCTCCAGCCCAGCGGCTGGCCCTGACCTCTCTCCTGCCTGGAGCCAGTCACACGGGGATGACAGAAACAACACGTTGGCTTTGGCTGTTTCACTGCTGTTTAACTTTGGGAGAACTACCTAAATTCTCTGAGCATCTCCCCCCCCCCAAAGTGGTGATAGATACTAGCTTTAAGGTTGTATGAGATGGTGTGGATAAGGCACCCAGGTCAGTTCCTGGCCCATTGTAGGTGTTCAGTCAATAGTAATTCACTTAGCTTTTCCCACGGCCTCCTGATGTCATTTGACGTGGCAATACTGTTCCCGAGAAGACCAAAGAAGGAGGAGGAAGTGTTAAGACGACATCTGTTCTGGCGCAGGTGCCGTAATGGCCAGTGCCAGGAAGGAAGTGAGGGACAGGCTAAGCCTGGGAGAGGTGGCTGAACAACAGGCTCGGGAAGTACGCAGCAGGGAAAACTTCCCTCTCTGAGAGGCACACTCTGGCCCCTCTAAGATGAGGGTTCAGACAAGCACCCAGAATTCTAAGTCTGTGGCCAGTCTCTTCACTGCTGAAAAGGTGTTGCCAGAGTGTGGTAAAGGGGAGCCAGGGTCTTGGGATCGAGCCCCGCGTCAGACTCCCTGCTCAGCGGGGAGCCTGCTTCTCCCTCTCCCTCTGCCTGCTGCTCTGCCTACTTGTGCTACTTTCTCTATCTCTTTGTCAAATAAATAAATAAAATCTTTTAAAAAGAGAGAGAAAAAGACGGACAGACAGACCTGGGTCTCTGGGTCTCTGCAGCTCACAGCACAGGACAGCAGCCACCTAGAGGCAGCCAGAGGGAGGAGGAAGGGCCTGCTACTGCACTTGTTTACAGCGCCACCTGGTGTTCATCACTCCTAAACATTCAAGCTGCTTTATCCTTAAGATCTGAAAATTAGAGTGAAATGTCCACAGCTATCTTCTGAAGCATTCTCTCTCTCAAAATCTCTTCTTCCTTTACTTGAAAAGTATGATTCTTATAAGCAAGGATAATCTAAAATAACAGCTGATGCCCCATGATTTTCCTTTGTTTTTGTTTAGCTTTGTAATGTGGAAGGGAAGGTCTGTAATACAAGACTGAGCACCATGTGCCAGGCAGTGTTCTAAGTGCCCAGCATGAATTAAGTAGCTTAGTTATTATAACAACTAGAGAAAGGTATTACTATTATCATGCCCATTTTACAGATTGGCAACTGAGGCACAAGAATTTAAAGAATTTGCCAAAAATCACACAGCTATAAAGTAGCAAAGCATCAGCCATCTTCAAAAAGAACGATTTCTCAACATTTGCTGCAACATGGACGGGACTGGAGGAGATTATGCTAAGTGAAATAAGTCAAGCAGAGAAAGACAATTATCATATGGTTTCACTCATTTATGGAACATAAGAAATAGCAGGAAGATCGGTAGGAGAAGAAAGGGAAGAAGAAGGGGGGGTAAACAGAAGGGGGAATCAAGCATGAGAGACTATGGACTCTGGGAAACAAACTTAGGGCTTCAGAGGGGAGAAGGGTGGGGAATGGGATAGACTGGTGGTGGGTATTAAGGAGGGCACGTATTGCACGGTGCACTGGGTGTTATGTGCAAGTAATGAATCATGGAACTTTACATCAAAAACTAGGGATGTACTCTATGGTGACTAACATAATATAATTAAAAAATTATTTTAAAATAATATAATAAAAATATTATTAAAAAAATAAAAATAAAGTAGCAAAGCAGGGGCACCTGGGTGGCTCAGTCAGTTAAGCGTACACCTCTTGATCTCAGCACAGGTCTTGATCTCAGGGTTGTGAGTTCAAGCCCCACACTGGGCTCCATGTCCACTGTGGAGCCTACTTAAAAAAAAAAAAAAGTAAAGTAGCAAAGCAAAGATTTAAACCCAGGCAGCTTTGCTGCTGTGCCCATGATTTTAACCACTGCTATGCTGCTTTTCCATATAGGTGTGTGTTTCAAGAAAATATATCTTAATTTTTATTTGAGTTAATATTAAAAATTTAATTTCTCTGTGTAAAGCTCAGTGGACCAAAAAAACAGAGCAGCTAAGAAGTTAAAAATATGCCTTCAGTAATCCTCTGCTATATGAGACATTAAGCTATCCAGAAGCATAGATTCCCTTTTAGAATGTCATGTGATCCAGAAGGATGGCATACAAAATAACTTAGTGTTTGTCTATGGTAACCTCCCCCCAAGAAAATATTCCCCTCAGTCTTTTTAAGAACTCAACAATTCACGAGATCGCTCCTTTAAGAAGAGTAATAGTAATTATAGCTACTGTTTACTGAGTGCTTGTTTTTCACTTTAGAGAAGCAATTATCTACAGACAGTCCCTGACCTACAATGGTCTGACTCATGATTTTTCAAATTTACTATGGGTGTGAAAGCCATACACGTTCAGTAAAAACCGGATTTTGAATTTCCATCTTTTCCTGAGCTACTGATCTATGGTATACCTGGTCGTGACGCTGGGCTGTGGCCAGCCAGCCACATGATCATGACGGTAAACAACCACTACGCTTAGGACGATTCTGTACCCACACCACCACGCTGCTCTTCAGTATTCAGTTACATGAGACATCCAACACTTCATTAGAAAATCGGCCTTCTGGGGCGCCTGGGTGGCACAGCGGTTAAGCGTCTGCCTTCGGCTCAGGGCGTGATCCCGGAGTTCTGGGATCGAGCCCCACATCAGGCTCCTCCGCAGGGAGCCTGCTTCTTCCTCTCCCACTCCCCCTGCTTGTGTTCCCTCTCTCGCTGGCTGTCTCTACCTCTGTCAAATAAATAAATAAAATCTTTAAGAAAAAAAAGAAAACCGGCCTTCTGTTAGGTGATTTTGCCCAACTGTAGGCTAATATAAGTGTTCTGAGCACATTTAAGGGAGGCGGGGCTAAGCTGTGATATCTGGTAGGTTAGGTGTATTAAACACATTTTCAATTTATGGTATTTACAACTTATGATGGGTTCACTAGGACATAACCCCATTCTAAGTCAGGGAAGATCTGTAGTGAAAAACAACGTAAGTTTTGGGTTCAAATCCTAGCTGCGTTACTAAGCAAGTCACTTCACATCTCCAAACTCCAAATTCCTTTACAGAATAATAGGGAAGGGCGCCTGGGTGGCTCAGCCGGTTAAGCATCTGCCTTCGGCTCAGGTCATGATCCCAGGGTTCTGGGATTGAGCCCCACGTCGGGCTCTCTGCTCAGTGGGAACATGCCTCCCCCTCTCCCTGCCACTCCCCCTGCTTATACTCTTTCTCTCTCTCTCTCTCACTGTCAAATAAAAAAATAAACTCTTAAAAAAAAAAACAGGGAAAATGATGATGCCTACAATTCAAACAGGTGTATGAGAATTAACTGATTTAATACACAAAAAGAGCTTAGAAGAGTTTTGGCACATAATAAGTGCCCCAAAAAATGTCACCTTGTAGTATAATGTGCCAGGCACTGTTCTAAGCAGATTACAAATAAAACCCCTTTCAGTGCAAGGATCCCTCTATAGAAACTGCTGGCTATGATTATTCATGCAGAAAACAATCTAGGAGGAAACATACCAAGATATTGTCACCAAGTAGGTATAGTTGTTTTTTTTTTAAAGATTTTTTTTTTTATTTATTTATTCGACAGAGATAGAGACAGCCAGCGAGAGAGGGAACACAAGCAGGGGGAGTGGGAGAGGAAGAAGCAGGTTCATAGCAGAGGAGCCTGATGTGGGGCTCGATCCCATAACGCCGGGATCACGCCCTGAGCCGAAGGCAGACGCTTAACTGCTGTGCCACCCAGGCGCCCCCAAGTAGGTATAGTTTTGATTTTGTATTGTTTTTCACTGTCTTACCTACTTTTGCTGAATGAACATGTCTTTTAGTAAGACCAAAAGTACTACACTTTTCAGAAGACAAAAAAAAGAAAAACCATTGAAGGAATGAAGAATGATTTGGAACTAGGAAGCCTCGGAGAGGACATGGTAGATGTCTTCTAACAGAGGATTAACAAGTGGAAGAAAGGCTTGTACTGTGTAACCACAGAACCTGAACTAGGACAGACAGATGGAAGCTTCACAGACTCTTCTGTTTTTTCACTGGAGCTGATTAGAAAAGCCACAGTGAGCAGTACCTCTTCCTTGAAAGCATTCACACAGAGGCTGCTGACCGCATCTCGGAGAAGATCGACAGACGACACACGGGTCAAGTGGCAGACTGGATCACAAGACCTCTGAGTTTCCACTGAACCGGGGATCCGGATTCATTACCTAATTGGCCTTGAAACACAGAACAGATAAAAGGCAGGTGGTCCCCAGCTTTCAGGGAGCTGAAGTCTGTTTTCTCACCAATTATTTTTCTGCTGCTCTCGGTTTCCACTCAATGCTATGAGAAGACCCTTGTCCTCCCTCATTCTTATGGATCCAGTCCTGGACTGCAGGCGACGGCAGTGATAGCACACAGAAGCACCTCAGCGCTCACTCCCCACTGTCACCAATGGCCAGGCATCGACCCTGAAGCACAGTCACGATGTTGGACCCTGCAGGGAACAGAAGAAAGAAGGGGCAAAGTCTCTGGACTTCAGCACTCTGTGACCCCATTTTTGTCCTCTGTATCGGTTAGGAATTGCTAATAATAGAGGCCTGGCCTCAGAGGCTTAAACAAATGAGGGATTTAGGTTTCCACCTAAAAGTGCAAAGGGAGCCCATGTAGGACTGGTATGGCACCTTCAGAATACGATCAGAGCACTGGGCCGCTCTCTATCTGCTCCAGCATCTTCTGTGCAAAACACCACCCTCGAGAGCTTCAGCCATCACCTCTGTGTTCCAGGTGGCAAAAGGGAAGAACAGGAGGCAAAGGGGTGTTCCTCTCACTCTTAAAGAGCTCTCCTCATGGGCACCTGCGTGGCTCAGTTGGTTAAGCGTCTGCCTTTGGCTCAGGTCATGATCCTGTGGCGGGCTTCCCTGCTCAGCGGGGAGCCCGCTTCTCCCTCCCCCTGCTCATGCTGTCCTCATGCTCTAACAAATAAGTAAAAATCTTAAAAAAAAAAAAAAAAAAAAAAAAAAAAAAGGAGCTCTCCTCAAATGCGCAATGGTTAGTGCTCATCTCCCTGGCCACACCTGCAAGGGGGACTGGGAAATGTAGTTTCAGCTGGCCACTCTGTCACCCCAGTAAAATTCAGAGTCCTGTTACTAGGAAGCAGGAGGTGACTACAGGGCAAAGAGCAGCCTCTTCCACTTCCTCTCTTGCCCCTCTGTCAGGACAGTGGGATTCTTCCCTAGTTTTTACAAAGAGAAGGCGGCTGAAAAGGGGCAGAGGGACCCATGCAGAGTCCCAGTAGGTCAGTGGTGATGTCAGTCTCAGCACCCCGCTCAGGGCTGGCTTTGAAAAATGATGGAGAACGCAAAAAGCAGAAACCCACGCACATCTGTGGGCAAACACCAGCTGTGGGCCCAGGGCCATCTCTCTGCAGGGAGTCCCACTGGCAATAGGAGATGGGCTGCAGAGGGCAGGCAGGACGAGGGCTGCAGGACACTGGTCTACTGTCATTCCCTGGTTGGCAGCTTTGGCCCTGGCTCAGTTGGGGGAACAGATGGGCAGGAATTCAGTGCAGCTTCCAAATCAGCCAAGCGGCAAGACTGCCTTCCTTCCCTGTCAGCCACAGCTAGGTCCCACCTGGTCACAGCCAGCTGCAGAGGCCCAAGACTGAAGACCATGCTCGCATGGCCAGGAGTAGCCTGGGAATGCGTCATTCCTCGCCTGTGCGAGGGGCTGTCATGAGTACAAGCAAGTGCAGCTGCTTGTTCCAGCAGCGAGGGTGACACCTGGGGAGAGCTGCCCACCAGCAGTGAGGGCTAAGAAGCCCTGACTCCTTTGTGGAGCACAGGACCCTCACTCTTGAGAGGGCCAGCCTGGAGCTCTGTTCTTTCTCGTGTCCTCACCTCCCACAAAAATAATGGTGATGTGGCCAGAGGTAAAGGGAACCCAGGATTTACACTGAAATACATGTAAGGCGAGCAGAGGCGACTCCTTCTCACACCTGAAGAAAGCACAGTCCTCACAGAACGGAAACAGAAACAAAGCAAACTGGTTGAGGGCACAGAACCACGTGTTCAGTTTCAGAAACAGGACAGAAAATGCTGAGAATTTTATTGCAACTCTGATTAGAGCATATGGTATAGGAGGGAGAACTGTAAGTTTTTAGAAAGAAACACACTTTCCTCTGTCAGCCAAACATGGTGGGGTTCACCAGAGAGGGAGGGGACAGGCCCGGAGGAAAGGAGAGAGCTCTCCTCTCTTTCATCTTCCAAAGACTACATCAACTTCGGATTATCTGTGTACATACTCCCAACTCACTGACTTTAACTAAAAGCTGACTGAAATTTGTTTAGAATTCTATTTAGCTAGGCTTCCAGAAAAGCTTTTTTAAACGAGAAGTCTGGAGTAGAAAACTGATAATAAAGATCACTACCATAAGTCTTTACAGACAGAGAAATTGGGGAAGAGACTGGAAGGACAGGGGGTGGGAGGAGGGGCAGGCTAGCTGTGAAGGCTGCGGCCTCGGAGATGCCCCCTGAAAGGTGAAGTCGACGCATTTCCATTCCTCTCCTCCTTGGCAAGCTGCTGGCACCTCACAGCCACCCGCAGTTTCCACAATGAAGCTCTTCAGATGATTATAAAGAACTTCCAACTCCTGTTCTCTCACCCCGGGCCTTTTCTCATCTTGAGGCCCTCGACTCATCAAATCTAAACTCTGCAGCCCAGATCTGCTCATGCGGCCTTGGGAAGGCTGGGCAGAAGGCGGCCAGCAGGCTCCCACAGCACCTGCCTTCCCCCTCCACCCGCAGCAGCCTGGCTCCTTGTTCCCACGAGGGCGCAATCAGGGCCAAGAGCCTTCCTGAGCCCCCTCTGGCCCTCTGGGGTGCAAGGAGTCAGCAGGGACACACTCCCTATCCCGCCGGGGCCATCTGCACCAATTATAAGCCCTTTGGAAGCCAGTGGAGGGCTGTTTAGCTGCTGGTTCTCTATGATTAGCTAGTTCTTGTTTTTTGAATATTGCACATGGTGCAGCCAGCTGTACGAAGCATTCGTGATTCAAAGCTTTTTTTCCCCTCAAAAAAAAAAAAGTGCTAAGCTAGTTGTTATTACTATGGTGAAGGAAAACTTTTAAATCTTATTTTCGGGGTAAGTTCCTTTCCCTATCTTACAATTCCACCTCTTCTCAGGATTAAGACCATTCTTTTATCAATTTTCTATAGGTACCAGATAGGCACGTGCTTACTGCAAATGAGTCTTGCTAAGAAATACCAAGATAGGGACGCCTGGGTGGCTCAGTCGGTTAAGCGTCTGCCTTCAGCTCAGATCATGATCCCAGGGTCCTCGGATCGAGTCCCACATCAGGCTCCTTGCTCAGCAGGGAGTCTGCTTCTCCCTCTGCCTGCTGCTCCCCCTGCTTGTGCTTGCTTGCTCTGACAAATAAATAAAATCTTAAAAAAAAAAAGGAATATCAAGATAGTAATAATGCCAGCTCAGGCATTATTATTCATAGTCCAATAGACTCTCTTCTTTCCCTTATTTTGTGTATGTGAGAGACCAGATGTTAAGGCATCCTTGTAATGAAACCATTCCAGAGAATCAACTTTTTGCAATCAACTCAGGAGCCAGGGCCAACTGCTGAGGCTTACCTTCTTTTTCGGGTGCTGAGCCAGGAACAAAAGCAGTACTTTGTTCACACTTGAAATCCTCAGCGTTCTTACAGGTGAGAAGCATTTGGCTGGCTACATGCCAGCACTAAAATCACTAGGGATGCTAAATACAATGTAGATTCCTGAGGCCACATCATAGACTTGAAATCCAGGTTCACATGTGTGTAGAGATCCAGAGGAGTTAGAAATCTGAGAGTCTTGTGAACAGTGATCATGAAAGCCATGAAATCAGCTACAATGCACAGGGTAATGAACATGGAAACAGAAGAGGGGGTCCCCTTCTTCCTCCTATCTTTGAACTAGGCAAGTGAACTCATTTTTCTCATTACATACAGGCTCTATGGTAAACAAGAGCACATGTGGCCGATAACCACGGGATACTCGATGAATATAAAAAGTCATTTGTAGCATGGGTTCGGCCAGCTTGACTGTCACCTCAATTTTCAGAACTTTAGGAACCCAGCTGTATATGGAATGAATAGTTCCATGTTGAGTAAAGAGAGAAATAAAAATACCTATTTAAATATTCAGCAGGAAGGGGCGCCTGGGTAGCGCAGTCGTTAAGTGTCTGCCTTCGGCTCAGGGCGTGATCCCGGCGTTCTGGGATCGAGCCCCACATCAGGCTCCTCTGCTAGGAGCCTGCTTCTTCCTCTCCCACTCCCCCTGCTTGTGTTCCCTCTCTCTCTGGCTGTCTCTAACTCTTCAAAAAAATTAAAAAATAAAAAATAAAAAAAAAATATTCAGCAGGAAGACTACCCCAAAAATGATTTTACTTTTTTGATAAGCAATTTTAAGTGTGTCCAAGTAAAAGAACATCTGTACCAATTATGGGTCGTTCCACTGAGGATAATGGGAGCCACATGTCTCGTTACAACTACAAAGAGGGAGAAAACTAGAAGGCATCCTGTGGTGTCAGACTGGAATCAGAGGTGTGGTGTGAATTCATGGTTTCAGTACATGGATACAGAAATAAAATTTAGATGGTATGTGTGTATACATGTCCACACTGACAGTAATGCCTTATAACCCACTAAACAGAAGGTGAAACTACAAGTCCATACTGACATAAATTAATAAAGAGGAAAAGAGGAACTCCATACTGGAAAAGCCTGGCAAACACTGTACGTTTAACAAGTGGCTGGCTCAGTCACTAGAGCACGCACCTCTTGATATGGGGGTTGTGAGTTCGAGCCCCACACTGGATGTAGAGATTACTTAAAAATAAAATCTTCAAAAAAAATTAAACAAAAACAAAAGAAAAACCAGTGGTCACTGAGCATCATCAGTGATGGGGCAAGTGGACAGTGTGTGCCCCCTGAGGAGATGCAGTGAGGACACAGTGGTGCCTCAGTGTTCCCGCCAACGACGCATAAACTAAACCTAATCAAAGGGAAACATTATCTAAAATAAACAGCCTGTTACCTTCAAAAGTGTCAAAGTTAAGAAAGCTGGCAAAAAGCTGGAGCACTCTTCCAGAATAAAGAATGCTACAAAGATGTGACAATTCAAGGCAGTATGTAATTCTGAATTGTATCCTTCTGCTATAGAAGACATTATTGGGACATTTGGAAAAAGGGGTCCGAGGATTAGATGGCAATAGATATTAACTGCAATGTTCGGATTTCCTATTTGGTTACACAGAAAAAGGTCCTTATCTATAGGCAATACACACTAAATTCAGGGGTAATCTTTCCGAGTGATAAGGCCCATCAAGTCAGCAATTTATTTTCAAATGGTTCAGGTTCGGTATTTTTAATTTTTCTGGGAATATTTCAAGATAAAAATGTTTTTAAAAGTGAAACTCCCCTGTCATTTTAGCTGTTACGTGACTTACAAAATTGACTAGAGTAATAAATGAAGACAATGATATTACGATGGCTATTACAACACAAAGGTTCACAAAACTCTTGAAACAGAGCAGAGATTAATGTTATTTTAAATAATGTGATTTTAAGTATGTACTCTTCTAGCTTGAATTAAAATAGAATGTTTAAGGTTTAAAAAAAGTTTGGCTGGAGAAAAATAATAGTTTTGCAAAACCTGCGTGATCCAATATTAAGATGATATTCAGCAGCAAGAAGTATTCCAATTTCTCATAACCAGTTCTCATGCAATGACACGTACGCCTTACTTTAAGAAAGCGTCACACGGAAATAGGTAAATCTGAAAGAATTTACCAAATGCAATAAATGAGAGAATAAAATAACAATAGAAGAATTTATGGCTTACAAAGAGTTTCAAGTAAAAGTTTTTCCTTGTATCAACCTCTTGGAATTCTAACAGCTCCCTCCTGATCTCTGAAAGATGTGACCAAAATTTGGTTTACATTTAACTTTTCAGGGACACACGACCTGAAAAGAATTATCCAGTATGCTGCTGCCTGGTGCTCCTTCCTTGTAGCAGTCCTTCTCTCATACAAGTGATCAGAACTGGGTCCAAGTGGCACAGAAGAGAGCATAATGCATCCTGCCAACACCATGTCCTGTCCAACAAATTTTCATCTCTCTCCGGTGATAAAGAGGTGGACGTTCTTCTTGGACTGTAGCATCTGTGCAGCCCGTTCCACACCAACCACGGCAGCCAGCCTCTGGGCGTCATACTTGGAGTAGAGGACAGTGCAAGTCCACGTGGCTTCCTCTCCTCTGCTGGTGGCTTTCAGCATGTTACAGACTTCACTGTAGAAGTGGGGATACGTTGGCAGTTCATAGAAAATCAGGTTCCTGATCCCTTTAATGGTATACCTATTGGAAGGGGAAAGAGAGGCTATATCTACTTGAGAAAATGTATGGAAAAGCTACCTAAGAGTTGGACAGGGGCAGAAGCTCACTCTTGCTGCTCCATGCTCAAGGAGGACGATAGCGGCACACACAACCAACGGACCAAAGGTTATTTTAATTTGAGTTGGAAGGACTTATTTTGTGACAACACATGTGAATTCCTAAAGTTTGGCTTAAGATCATGATAAAATAAATTGTATCATTTCTTGAGCCTACTCTGGGTAGACCGAGGTAGACTAGGACTGAAGATCTGTTACAGAAAACTTAAAAAGCAAACACTTAACAACTTAACATGACCCTTAATATAATCAGGCAAAACAGAATGTTCTATACTGGAAAGGAGGTCAGACCCAGTATGTAAAATAAACTGCATAAACTGTAAATGCGCTCCCATCAGTCTTTTCCTGTCACTCTGCAGACATGTTAACTCCACGGCAGATGTCCCAAGTTCATCCATTTACAAAATCCTGCCTGAGGACCCATGAGGCATTATGGAAAAGCAATTAGTTTCAACAGCTTATGCACTTCTTTCCCTGCTGCAGTGCTGCACAGTGGTGGTGGGGGGTGGAGACCCTAGGGACTCGCCGTATGGTTCGGGTCGAGGTCAATTATTCCCTCTGGGGCCCCATAACAAAAGACGTTATAGTTGACAAGGCTCTGATTTTCCCTGTTAAAGCTCTCTCCTATACTGCTGATGTTAGACTCCCTCAGGAATTTGATTTCATTCACAGGGGATGAGTTTTCCTTGTCTTCTTATCCCATGGATCATCCTGACTTCTGACGAACCTCATCTTCCAAACTATAATTGCAATCCACCACTGGGTTCACCTTTAATATTATCATAAAGAAGAAATTCTAATGGCTAATGACTTGAATAAACTGTTCTATCTCACTAGTTAACAAACAAAAATAAACATACAGTTCTACTTCTGCTTAGTATACGATAAACTCAAAAGCATATTGCTTCCACACTAACAAGAAAAAGCCAGATAACCTACAAAAGCATTGCTTTTCTTGAGCCCAGACAGCTGATGTCACAAGGCAACCAAGAGAATTGATTCAAGGGTGCACCAGTTTATGTTTAATAACTGGTTCTCAGTGGGGAAGAGAGGGTGCTGATTTGAAGCGACTGCCCATTTCTGTGGTGTAAATACTCCCACCGTGGCCAATTTCAAGCTACCAATATCATGTTGCTGAGCTCAGGAGCGTGGAAGAGATGTGTAACCAGATCTCAAGAGCCAGCCTACCACTCACTGAACTCCGAAGAGTAACAAAGCCCTCTGCAGACAGGGCACACGAACGACTTCACTCGTGAAGGAGCACAGGAGGAAGAGGGCAGCTGCCAAGAAAGTGGGTAGCAGGAAAACCGCTACACTTCTAACAAATTCTTAAAGGGCAAGTGTGGGCCTACGTGACAGTTCAGAATCCCTGGGATTTGTGGACACTCCTTTAGCTCACACTCACTCATGGGTTCTTTTCCACAAGCCTCCACTGAGAGTCCTGGAGAAAGATGGGAGGCAAGGCAGAAGACCTGAGAGAGACTGGTCTGCTTTGGTGAAACCTCTCACTTCCCAGATCCATATCTATATGAAGCAAAACCCTGAATTGATGAGAGAGGGGCAAAGGTCAACTGTTGGGCGGGGGGGAGTTGTAGCGCCATCTGGGGCCGTAAAGCCCCACCCCATCCTTCCCCATCGTAAGACTCACACCCAGTAGAAAGCAACAGCAGACTGTTCCTGGGGAAAGAGCACAAAATCCACCCAGTCCAAGACCTTGCTCGGACATAAGCAGAGGTTAGCCACTACCGTGGGAGAAGCAGGAAACTCCTGCCAAGACCCCTTACAGATACAAGGTAGGGTTCGGCTGCCATGGCATGTGCTACAGGAATGCTGAGAAGGCCCCACCTCCACAGCCCAGAACGAACAGGGCCTGCCTAAAAGCAAGCTGCATCAGGAGAACCCCAACCCCACCTCAAGCCTCACATGGAGTAACGATCAAGAGCAGCCTACTGCTGGGGGAGGAGCTAGTATGGGGAGAGACCCCTCCTCTGGCACAGGGGTACAGGGCTGGTGAAAGCTGAGAAAAGATGAGGACACTAACAAAAGACCCTCTGGCACCCCAGGCCCCACTCTAAACCACTGTGTGCTAGAGGAATTGGAAGTCCGTGGAGCATGGAAGGTTAGCCACAGTAATAACAAATCCTACCTAGATTCATAACTCCTACACTTGTGGCCTGACAGAGTAAAAGGTGTGCTTGGGTGTAAGCACTACTTATCTCAGCCTCCACATTCAACAGACGATCATAAAAAAAACACGAAAACACAAGAAAAAGACATTAAAACACTGAGGTATCATTTTGGCTATCAAGTCACTGGCAACAAGTGGGATTTTGCACAAATAGGCCAGTGGAGTACAAATTATCATGTGTGTGTATTTTGGGGAGAGGGGGACAAGATATGGAGAAGTTGGTAGGGAGCAAATAAGCAGCAATGGATAATGAATTTTTCATTGTATACAGATTTTGAGCTAACAGGTTTTCTTCTCCACACTTACCCTAATGAAATAACTCGGCACCTATGCCATCAACTATGCATATGGATGTTCTTGGCATTATTGTATATAATAGCAGAAAAATTTTTTTTAAAATCTATATACCCATTAAAAGGAAACTGCACTAATTATATGTCCATACAACATAATACTATGTAGCCATTAAAAAGAATGCAATACATACCTCATAGATTACTTATTAATTAAATAGAAAAGGTACCTTAACAATGGAAAGACCTAGTAGACCCACCTTGACCAAGTGATTACATTTAGCAACACCAAATATGATATAAACCAACATTATGTGCCAAGATGCAGTGGAAAGTATACAATATCCTCTATGTAGAGTTCTTACCAAAGATATTTAATCTAAGTCAGTGATTCCCAACTTTGCTATACTCTAAATTACCTGTTTGTGTGTATGAAGTATCCATGCTTCGTCCCCACCCCCACACACAGGAATTTAATTGGCATTGGGATATGACCCGGGTATTTGGATCTTTAAAAGCTCCCCAAGGGGATTCTAATGTACAGCAAAGTTTGGGAACCACTGATCTAAAAAAAAAAAACCCAAAAAACAAAAAACAATTAGACAGCCCAGACTCTGGGACATTCTAGAGGAAACTGGATTGGACTCTTAAAAAAAAATGTCAAAGAAAAAAAAAAGCAAGAAAATTATTCTAGGTCAAGGTTTCTTAACCTCGGCACTACTGACATATTGAGCCAGATAATTCTCTGTTGTGGGGCTATCCTGTGTGCTCCAGGATATCTAGAAGCATGCTCACCTCAACCCACAAGAACCACTAGACCACTAGAATAACCCTCAGTTTTGACAACCAAAAATGTCTCCAGGAAAACTATCCCCAGCTGAGAACTATTAAGATAGACTACAGAAACATTAACCAAATGTAATGTCTGACCCTTAACTGAATCCTGCACTAGGGGATGAAACAGCTATAATGGTCAATGTAGGGACAACTAGGAAAATCTGAATACAGACTATATATATCAGATGATATTACTATAGTAATAACAAGCAATATGATAATAATATTGTGGCTAAAAGTTAGGAACTACATGCTGAAAGATTTAGGGGTTCATTGGCATGAAGCCTCCTGCAGTTTATTTACAAATGGTTCACAGGAAGGAAAAATAAGATGGACAGAGAGAAGGAAAGAAAGAGAACAGGGGTGCGTGCAAATGTGGCAAAATGCTAACAGCTGGTGAAGTCCAAGTGAAAGGAGTTACAGATGTTCAGTATCAGTCTTAAAATTTCCTTCGAAATGAAATCTTCCAACTAAAGAGCTGGGGAAGGGAGGATGTGACAGAGCTATACAGATCAACTTAAAAATGGACCCATGATATACAACTATATATGCCAAAGTGTTAACATATTAAAATTGTTTTTCAGTAAGCACTTAAAACATGTAAAAGAAAAAAATCCCAGTAAGTATAGTGTGGTCCCAATTCAGTACCTTTAAAAAAAGCCCGTGTGTGTGCACGCGCGTATGTACATGTGCACATATTTTTCACATTAAAAAGGGAAAGAAATACACTGAAACGGGTATTAATATCAGAGCAATGAAATTCCATTTTCTTTTTTTTAACCTAGATTTTCCAAGTTCTCTACAATAATTGTATAATACTCTTAGAATCAGAGTACTTATAAAACAAAACAACAAAACCAATTCCAGTAAGTGTTATATTTAAAAACCAAGAAAATCTGTCTCAATTCTTCCACAACAGAGACGAGGTATCTCCTGGTAACAGTGAACGTGGTGAAGGCTTCTTTGGAGGGGCAGTTAGTGCTGATTCTCCAGTCGTCAGCATCCCTTCCTCTACCCTCTTCCTCCCTTGGTATAGCCTTTGGGTCTTCAGTGACCCCTACAAATATGACCGAGGGGCGCCTGGGTGGCTCAGTTGGCTGAGTGTCTGACTCTAGCTTTCAGCTCAGGTCATGATCTCCAGGGTGCTGGGATCAAGCCCCCTGTCGGACTCCATGCACAGCACAGTCTGCTTGTCCCTCTCCCTCTGCTCCTCTCCTCGCTCGCACTCTCTCTCTCTCAAAAAATAAAATCTTAAAAAAAAGAAACCCAAAATACAAATATGACCAAACAGCTGGATGTCCTTAAACTAAGGACAAAGGACTTGCCAAACACCTACCTCACCCGCCAACTGTGAAAGATAAGTGAGGCACCCACAACTGACTTGAAAGGCTAGCTCCTCCACATTGTCTATAAAGATGGTCTGCTACCTTCAGAATTGGAATACTTCTGTAGGGCCGGGGGTACTCAGGAACACGCCAGCAGCCTGTCCCAACCCCATAAATCCCACCTCCAAAGTTTCTGACTTGCGCCCTGGTTGAGAACCCTCCCTGCTGTGGCAACCCAGTGACAATGCTCAGGGAAAGGGCTGTGAAGCATCCCATCCTCAGGCAGGCCATCATGACCAAAGGCCTGTCCTATCCTAATTCTACTGGTTTCATCCCCCGATGCCACAAAAAACGACTAATCTTCAGTTGAAAATGTTTTGCTAGCTCACAAATGAGCCGTGATATTTCTAACACTGCCCACTTCCACAGAGAATATAACGAATTTCAGAGCTGGATACTAAAGTTTAACATACATGTACCTTTCCCAAGGTAAAATCAAATCACAAAGGCATTTCAGATAAAAGCACCGATCGTCACCTTGGTGACCTCTCAAGCAAAAAAAATCCAAGTTGGAAACCCTGAGATAATTAGCAGTCGCCGAACACTGAAGCACATTATTTCTATTCATCTTAAACACAGAATATACCAATTAACCTGGCCCAGGGTATAAAGCAAGCGGTACATGTAGGTTTGTCTTTATAGTGATTTGGAGGCACAACAGTTCAGTACACAACAGTGGTGTAAGACAGGGGACTGTCCTGCCTACTTGAGACACCATGCCCCCTCACTGAAGAGCTGCTCTTTGAGAGCAGTCTTCATCCCAGCCTAATTCATACTTGCTATAAACAATCACACTGGGAAGTTTTCCAATCCAACCACTTCACTTAAAAGGCTTGCTTTCATGTGTCAAGCTGATAGAAAACGAAGGGCTCTTAAGACCTGCTGAGTGCAAACTCCCCCAAAATATCACTTTTCAACATGAATGAAAACAACTTACTGGAACAAAGCAAATAATGACGCCAACAAGCAGGCCTTCATTAACACTCTTCGGCCAAACAGCCCCGTGTAGGTGGCCAAGAACGGAGCCCAGGGAACACAAGTGCAGCCATCTCTCATCTCTCCACTCACAGATCACCCAGTCAGCAGAACACTCAAAGAGGTCATGTCATGGCAGCCTCCTCTGCCCTGGCAGGCTGCTGGACTCCTCCCTTCCCATCTTGGTAAACAAGAGCATGTCTGGAGAGCACATCCTAACATCAGCATAAACTAAAAGGCAAAGCAATGCCAACATGCATCATCGAATACGCGCCAAAGCCTCAAAGATTTCCGGCTACTGTGTTTGGGGTTCTCTGAGAAAACATGCCCCTCAGTAGTATATAGACTGAGAGTTAAACAGTAAAGGAAAACATCAATTCACTGAACATTATTGCACATCTGGAAGGAAAAGATAATAGGATGCAATTTCCATCTCTCTATAGACAAGGGCTTAAAAAAGGCTTTTTCATTTGGCAGCAGAGAAAGACTTGGCAAAATAATAAAATACCTGACTTCTGGAGGCACAAGTGGCTGCAAACAGTAACAGAAGGCTCAAGTTTACTAACGCTCTAATTAGAATTTTTTTCTAAAAAGCAAATCCAATTTGTTTTGTCAAATCACGTAATGGGGAAGCTAAGCAAACACTGAAATCATTAAATATTCAACTCTAAGCCCCTCACCTTCTGCCTCCCGCACACAAGGGGCCCCTCAGTCGCGGTCTCCTCGAGCGGAAGCGTGTGTGCACCTGCTCCAGGCACACCGTAACTCTGAACACGGACCGGGTGCTCAGCCTCCAGCTCCACAGACCATGAGGCCCCTGCTATCTTGTCTGTGCTTCCAGGACGGTTCCCTCTCTCCTAGCTTCACTTCGGCTGTGCCTCCCCTGGAGCGTTCAACCTAGGAACATCTTTCTTGAGGTGTACAACCACAGCTCCAGGAGGTATCCCAAGTGTGGGGGCGCTCCAGATCTACACACAGGTGACACCACACACACTCACTTGTCTCTACCTTTTCCAACAATACCCATTCTGTGGAGAGACCACTCAACCAAGAAGAGTCTATCCAGTTCCAAAACCCGCCGGCTTCTCCACAGAAAGGAGAGTAAAGAGGACCTTATCGCACCGCAAAGACTGCCATGCGCTCAGAAGCAGGCCGTGAATCGCACTGCGTTCTCACCTGCAGAGAGGACACTCCAAACCCAGTGCTACTTTACCTTTTGTAGAAATGGAAGCGCTCTGTGAGAAGTAAGAACTGCTTCTCTCCTTGAAGGAAGAAGTGTCTGGCCCTGGAGATACCAGACTTCTGGGTGTACTCGCAGATGTGGGTGAAATTCAGCTCCTCCTTCTTGAAGTAATTCCGGAGACGCACAAAGTCGAAGTAGGAAGGGACATAGATGAGTGTGTGAGACATGACGGCGTCACGATACTGAGACAAAATCTTGTTCACAAAAAAATTAAACCTGATGTGGAAAAGCAAAGGGCAAAGTCAACGATTTAGAAATTAGCTCACAATGTCACCACTAACTAGATTACCCTGGGCAAGTCACAATCTCCTTCTACCTCCCCCAAAGAGGCCAACCTGGCTTATGCCATCAAAGAGATTACGTAATTCACTGCAAAAAAAAAATAGATGTGATGTCAGTGTATCCCAGAGAATTATTCTAGATGTAGATAAGCACACCATTCATTCATTCATTCATTCATTCCATGGTCGATCAATCAACAAATAATTACTGAACACCTCCCATACGCAAAGCATCTTTTTCCTACCATGGGTCCCCCAACAAAACACAAAGAGACAGGGAAAATACAGAAAGAATTAGAAATACTGGAATCTTGGTGTTTGCGGGAGGCAAAAGGTGAAGAGCTTACAGTTGAATATTTAAAGGTTTCAGTGTTTGCTGCTGGGCATTAGTTCTTGCCCTGAAGGGCTTACAATTAAGTTGTTGACATGGAACACTTAGCAGCATTAAGTAGTGTAATGTAATTAAGAAATGCCACGATCCTGTGGAAAGAACCCGATTTACAGTACTAATGCTGCCACTAACAAACTAGGACCTCTCTAGGTTGGTTTCCTCTTCTGTCAGTGATGATTAGGTTCAATGATCTCATATCATTTGGTAAATAGTAGTAAAATCAACATGGAATCCAATTCTAAATTTGTATGCCGAAGCTAAATCCCACGAAGCTAAATCCCTCTCCGTGACCCCCAGGTGTCCAATGGGACTAGGGAGGGATAGGTACCTGGCATCAATCACGGAAGCTAGGTTTTCAGCTTCCATCCTCTGGAAGACATGCGGAAGCTGCACTAGGACATGGCTGATGGAGCCTGTCATTGGGACGTTCCTTACAGCCACCTGCCAGGAGTCAATGAGAGCATTAGGAAGCGAGCCGCCCCCACCGCTGATCAAATGCCATCCTCGCCTTATGCCTCATGACCCAAACAGTACACAATGCTTCACGGAGATCCAGAGAAACAAGGAGAGAGCGCACCTGGCCTTGAAGATTGACGCAGTACTTGCTGAACACAGAGTTGATCTGGGCATCCTGCAGGGCCCCAAAAAGCAGTGTCTGGCGATAGTACTTAGACCAATTATTGAGGCTCCACATCCTCACTCGAGAGAAGTCCACCCCGTGTGAATCCAAGGGCAGTAGGTTCATGTGGTTCATCAAATGCTTTGAGCAGAAACAGCACTACCATTAATTTTTACTGACGATATACCCGTTGGGCACTGCCAAGCATTTTACTAGTCTGTCATCTTATTACCCCCATGGAGTATGTACAGCCAAATTCCGAATCACACCAGAAAATCAAGACTCAGATGGGGGTGAATTGCCCACTTAGGTGAACACCCCCAACAGAAAGGTAAGCTAAAATTGGCTACCTCTTGGACCTTTCAAAAAGGATCAAGATGGTACCTACATTGAAAGGAACTTCTGAAATGCCACCCTAGTCACTCTATGGGTTCCTCAGTCTCAGACTTGGACAAGAAGGGAAATGACATGGAAAACAGAGCTGTTGTTCTTCAGTGACCTGGTTCCCAAAACATTAGGCTAGCCCCAGACCCACTACACATGCCTTTCCCTCAAATTACAGAACGTGACTCAACCATCAACATGGCTTTTCTAATTATATTTTCACTTTGAAATATATATTAAAGGATAACAAGTATTATAAATTTATTCCACACTTTATAAATTAAAATATCCCCTTTATTTGCCCCAACCTTCCTGGGTCCCTATAAGCCCTGGAACTGTAGAAGTGAGTTCTCAAATGCCTTAAAAAAACTAAACCTATGGTTCTGTGATAAGGATTGTTCCAAATCACAGTTGTTCAATCCTAAAATGGACAACACTGCAGAGTATGTGGGGAAGGAGGAAAAAATTACAGCACAAGATACAGTAGGAGGGTAAGGACATCCTACATTTCTCTGTAAGACAAGATCACACATTAAGAAATCTTGAGCGGTTTTCCCATTTCCACTGAAGGCCAAACAAAGGAAAATAAGCATAAACTATGGGAGGAATTATACTAGGTAAAGACATTCCTGGTCAGGAGGAACCAATCTACCAACCAGCTACACTAAAGTGGTCTATTAGGAGAGGTGACCTTAAAGGGGAAGAAATCTTTTCTGGAGATTTGAAAATATTGGTAAGAATTTTTACTTCTCTGCATGATTATTGCCAAACTGTGGGTTAGAAGAGGGGATAAAAGGCTTTTTCAAACTGGAAGATTTGAAATATTTCCATTTCCAAACTGAGTACTCATTTGGACTTAAATAACCCTTTTAAGACTTAAATTACTGAGCTGCTTCTCTAAACGTGAATGTTGTCATTCTAAATGGGAATGGCCACCATTACCAGGACATGCTCCCAGTTCTGCATCAGGTAAATGTCAGCTTGATCAATGATGAGAAGCTCGATAGAAGACAAAAAGTCAAAATCTCTCTTCTTTTCTCCTTCTGCACCAATGATGGTCCTCAAGCCCAGCGGGGAGGCAATGAGGATGTCGGAGGAGTAAAAGGGGGCATAGAGTCGGACGCTCCTCTGAAGTACTGCCACTCCTACACAAAACAGCCAAGTACACATCCGTTCATTAGTTCCCACCCAGGCATTAGCTTCCACCCGCTCACCATGCATGTTGTACCATCACATCTTTCCCCTTAGCACATGACTGTGCTCCAGTTGTTTTCTCTCCTAAAATAATCATCTCCCCCCTTGCCTCTATGGTCCTGTCTAGCTCTCATTCTCTTCCTTTTGGCTCAAACTTCTCCAGAGAGTGGTCTCTGCTTAGAAATCTCCCATTCATTCCTCAGTGCATCGCAATCTGGCCTGATTCTCAGGACTCCACTGAAAGGACTCTTGCCAAGGTCACCAATTCAAGGACACTCACAAATGCATAAAGCAATATATTGAACACATCCTCCTCAAAATGTTCTTTTCCTCACTGGTGGTTTCCATTTCTTTAACACTCACTTCTGTTTCTATCCCTGACCTGGCCCATATCTATCTTCTCAGAGCCAAACAGCTCTTCCACAAGTCCCTGATTCAGCTCTAAGTTCTACTCACACCCTATGTAAGTTTATGGGTAATAAATAGGTAAATTTATTCACTAACCACAGCTGTAAAACCACCTCCACAAAGATCTGTGTTTCTAGCCCACATCTCTTTCCTGAGCCCAAAACTGACATATCAGCAGCTTGCAGGACACCTGCACATTTAAAACTAAACATCTAATCTCGTCCCCTCGCACCTGACACTCCAGGCATGCCAAAGCCTATATAGATCTTAGGTCACGCTCAGCTTATTCACCCTGATGCCTCTGCATGTGCAGTTTCCTGTCTGAACCCTTTTCCTCTACTCTGACCACCCCTCTTTGTAACACACTAAATCCTAATCAGGTCTCAACTTTCTATAAATGGCACCTCCACCAGGACGCCTTCCCCAACTATCCTATGCCCGTTTTGAGTACAGAAATCGCTTTAAACGCTCCCAGAACATCCACTGCATCCTCTGCTCAGCACTTAGCATTCTGTACTATTTTCCCATTAGGCTGGATTTCCTTAACAGAAGGAAGCATAACTTTTATTTCTATATCCTCAGCTTCTTAGCAGTACCTGGCACACAGTAGATGCTTAATAACTGTTTTTCAAATGAGCTTATGTGACTAAAAGACATTTTCCCAAGAACTTTACTCTATCAATAATCACCCAACCAAGTATACGGGAGGTGAATGAGAGATAAGCAAAGGTGTACCAAGTTGGGTAGCAGTCGGTAAGTCGTGAGTGGAAACAATTCAGGGGGCAGGCACTCTACGTGGCCGGTAGGAGCGAAGTCCATTACTCATAGACGCTCGGTTTATTCAGCCTCCCCAGAGTGGCCCACTCAGCCTATCACTTCCAACTCCCCCTGTAGAATCAACTCCTAGCTATGGGTGTGCCGAGGCATTTCTGCTGTAAATGTGCATGTCTCTACACACCGCTTCAGAGGCACTCCACCCTGAGCCAAGTGTCCACCCCGTTAGCCAAAGAAGACTCTTGCCCCTGGCAGACAAGATCTCACAAATGCACCCCAGTCCTGGTAGGAGGACATCTCACCCCACTGAGAGAATGCCTAACTCCAGGCTTCTAGCCTCTGGCCACGCGAACCTCACACCGTAGGTCCCTCAGGGTTTGAGTTCTGACGAGAAGGAATTACCGATCCGAAAGTGGTCATCGATGTTGCCGATAAACACGGCTTCGTAATCCTCAGGCCTCTTCAGGTTGGGTGGTCTCTCCTCAGGATCTGAGCCATACTCTCCCTTAAACCTCTTTTTGTTGCTCACAATTATTTTCTTCTTGCTGTCACTCTCGAGGAGGCTGATGAAGAGCTGTACCACTCGCAGAGCAGCTTCCCGGAAGGGCACCACTATCAGCACCTGTGGAGGAAGCCACGGCAGCCTTGGTGGGACCAGGGCAAGGACCGGCAGTTGCAGGTCAGCCTGAGAACGTGGAGCTAAAGAACCCTCTGTAGAGTGGCAGGCCCTGGAAGGGCTCACATCTCGGTCACCCGCTTTACACAGGACCTGGCTCAGTACTAGAACCTGAGTACCTCTCATACCTACAGCCCCGTGTCCTATGGACTTTAATCTCATGGCCCCACGGGAGGCAACCCTCAACCAGAATGTGGACATTATCTTTCAAGATTAGGTCAATGCCTTTAACAGGTGTCCACTAGCACAAATCCAATACAGATATACAACTGGCAAAGAATGTTACTCATTTCTGTCTTCCACAGAACGTAGTATTTCTATGCATAAGCCCCAAGGGATAAAAATATGCTGAATAAATAAATGAATTAGGAAAAAAAATTTTTTAAATAAAACAAAAAATTAAAAAAAGGAATTGGGTGTAATAAGTAGAAAACAAATAAAGCCAGTAAGGAAAAGGATTAATGCATCACTACTTTTCTTGTATGTTCCCTAGTACATTTTTCAGAAATGATGAGAAAGCATTTCTGAAATAAAATCATACCTCAATGGGAAATGTAGGGCTCAGTTTTCCAAACAATTCCAAAAATGCTTAAAGTTACTGGTGAGAATGAAAACAGAATATGCTTAACAGATGATGAATTTCTACCTACCCTTCTGTAAATATGGACAATGTAAACAACCCCTGTCAGATTCCACAACTGATCAAATTCTAAATGTGCTTCATGGGTAATCGGACTCATTTTCTTCTACAACTCTAAATGGAAACAGATAAACTTACAATCCTTATATTCAAGACTCTGAGATAGTTTCCCAGAAACAGAACCAGTACAGCCGGAGAGGTGCAGTGAGTGAGCCTGGTAGAGTGCAGCACTGAGGGCCCAAGACTGAAGAAGGCCAAGTTACTGTCCCAGCTACAACACGAAGTATCTAGGCTTCAGCTTCCCCAGCTATCATACAGGGGGCTGGACCAAGAAATGTCTAAGAGGCACATCAGTACTAAACCCTAGGATCCTATGAAACTCAGTAAAACAACCTAAAAAGATGAGACTTCTTCAATATGGAGGGATACAGGCTAAGGGGGTGCGGGGAATGGACAACACAAGATGTAGCCACGTAAAACATGAATAACGTGGACACAATTAAAAAAGACATTTTCTACCAAAGCTCCAAACCCACTGGAACTTAGGCTTATAAACCCAAATAAATGTAATCATCACTTTAAGCAGTAGTAACTGTACAATGGAAAAACAGGAATTTCTGTTTTCCAAGGTTTACTTATGTGTGTGGCTCAGGAAAGAGATTCCTTGGTTCTAATCCCATCTCTGCTCCTCCTTCGCTGGGGCTCTTTAGCAAGGTCCTCTACAGATCTGGATCTCTGTCCATAGCTACAATATTTAGGGATTGGATAAAAGGCTTGCTAAAGTTCCATCCATTTCTGACAATCACAAAGAAGAGATTTGCAAGGGAGTGTCATTTATGTATGTTCAGAGTTATCTTTAAGGAGAATTATCACAGAGGTACCTCTGATTCACAAGTTTCCACTTAACTCCATGGTTAGAAACAGTCCGCTGAGCTGTCTGCTGCACTGCTCTGACCCTGCCTGGCCCATCTAAGGCGCTCACTCTTGGACCCATTCATTATTCCAGTATTTGTATCATTAAAATACCCGAGTACCTGCTAAGTGCCAGGCACCTATATGGCAGTGCCTTGCAGCCTCCTTCTGGAGGACAAAGCTCTCCTGCTGCCACTCACCTTGGGCCTTGTTAGCCCTTGGTCTCTGAAGTCATCATCGTCACCCACCCCAAGTTTCTGGCTGCGGCGTCTGCTATTGTTACCAAGCACCTGGGCATTGGCTTTGAGGACATGGTTTATTACATGTAAGCAGTACACATGGCGGATCTCCTCCCCATTCTTCAGGGCGGTCCTTTCTGGATAGAACAGGTCCCGGTAAGAATTCATAATTAAGAAGAGCTCTTTCTGGAGGGGTGTGAAGGGGCCACTTGATTTTGGGGGACCAGAGAGGAACTGGCTGTTGGTCTTGGTCCAGGTGGATTCCAGAGGCTTCTGGAGATGAAGTGACTTTAAATCAACGTCCTTTGAGGGTTTAAATGTTTCCAACTTTTGAAACTTGGATGAAAAGACAAGCTGGCCCAATACGGGCCACTAGAAAGAGACAGATCAAGATCTCAGTTAGAAATGCATTATCATACATTACGTTCACACAGTATTCTCTAATTTGCCAAGCTCCCTCTGATTTACCAGATCACCTCATTTAACCATTAGCAACAACCCTGCAAGGTGGACACTATGCTTGTCTTACAGTTTAGGAAAGCAGAGGTTCAGAGAGATTATAGGATTCAGACAAACTTGACCCAGGAGAGAATAGAGCTGAGAGCTAGAGCCCAAGGTTTCTGACTTCCAACCCGAGCTCTTCACTAGGTCAGTGTGTCCCAAACTATTCTGTGGAATATGTTCTAGGAAATCAAAATTCATTCTAGAAAAAAAAAGGGCTCCACGGTCAATAACTTTGGTAAACATCACAAAAACTAATCCCCCTCAGGGAGAGTCACAATGTATATTAGATACAAAAGGTTCTGATGAGTCCTATGACAAGAGCTCTATTCTACTGTATTTAACCTCAAGTTTTCCAAATTTACTTGGGCATGGAATAAATTTTTTTGAGCTACAGCTATTAAAATCATAAAGCATTACTTTTGTGAAATACCAGTTTGGGAATTTTTGCATTGTAACAAAATTGCTGATCTCAGGGGGAAAAAAGGATGATCTCAGCAATAAAAATAAATGAATTACTGCTTTGCCCCAAGAACTGGGGGTGGATCTCCAAGGAATTATGACTTTGGTGGTGGATAAGGGGAACCTCCACCTGATACAACAGTACAGAACTAAACACACACACAAAAGAGTAGGAGCAAAACCGAGGAAAGCTGAATAAGACAGAAGGGTGTGTCAATGTCAGTTTCCTGGCCCTGATACTGCGGCATAGTTTTGCCAAGATGCTACCACTGGGGGGAAACTGGGCAAAGGGCATAAGGGATGTCTTTGTGTTACTTCTTAAAAAATGCAGCTATAATTATTATTTTAATAAAAATTTCAATTAAAAAAGGATGACCAACTCTTAAAAAACAAAAAACACAAAGAAGCAAAAACTGCTCCACATCTGAGTAACTTAGCTGTGAATCTACCTCAGATATTTCACACAAACCAAGAGCAGCAGTAGCTACTGTTTTACTCAATACTTTCTATGTACCAGTCGGTAAACTAAATTACTTCATTCTGAGGTAAGCATTACTGGCCCCCTCTAACAGATGAGAACAGTGAATAGCAAAAAAGTAGATTAACTTGCCTGGGGTTATGTAACAGCGCCTCTCAGATGCTGGTCTAAGCCCTGGTGTACCTGTCTCCAAAGCCATTCTTCCCTGGCTCCCACACTCCAGCTTCCCAGAGCCTTTTCTAGCTACGCCTGTGCCCCACTAGGCTCTTCTGGCCTTCCTATGCTACGCTCCGTTATCAGCTCCCCCGCCGCTGGGGTATATCATACACTCGAGGAGACTGCCAAAACCCAAGACCACTGCTTTACTTGGAGCTTCCTTTCCTTTGTAACGGGGATGACCAAGCAATACTTACTTTTAGCTGGTGAGTAGTTTTGGGATTTGTGGCAACAGCCTGAATTTCTTTTTCTTTCAGTTCTTTGCTCACATGTTGTAGAAATGGATCTAATTCAGAAATCAAGAATGCCAGATCACTTAGGAGGAAACAACAGATATTTTTTGGTCATCCCTCTAAATGACACACTCCTTTTCACAATATTAACTCATCCTTTCTCCCATCTACTTTCCGCGTCCTCTCTCCCAGCTCGAAAGTTTCTAACAGGTTCCTTTTCCTAAAGCATTTCTCTTATCACATTACTTCTCAGCTCAAAACCCTTGAAGAAACTTCTCAGTTTGAAATTTGGGGTACGCTAGGGTGTACACGTCCAGTCTACCTCTCCAACGTAATTTTTTAATTATATGGCCCTCAAATTCTTCTGCTTCTGTGGGTTTCCTTCCTTCAATTAAAAATTCTACCCTTCCCTTCACCTCGTTTTTGTATGTCCAAATACTATCAATTTAATGTTATCTCCTGACTCACAATAAATATTTCCCTGGAGCTACTCTGCCAGGCACAGTGCTGGCTCTACTAAGAGGCCATCCTTGGGGCCCTCCACAGTCCCCCACCCACCCACCGCAACAGTGTAAGACCCCTGAGAGCAGGTTCCATGCCTGATTTCTCTTGTAGTGCAGGACACATAGAAATGCTCAATACTCAACTGGGGTGAACAAATGATCCAAATGGTAGTACCTACACTCAGGGTTATCTTCAGTCCTCCGAGCTGGCCACCCAACCCTCCCTTCCAGTCCCGCTCATTAAGAAGCAGTTAAAGTTAAATGACCCATGCAAGGATCCAAATGGTAACACTTCAATGCAGTGCACTTTATACTAACACCTGAGAGTGAACAATAGGACATAAGAATTCTAGGTGCTGACATACCTGTATAGGCAAAACCAGCAGAGAAATTTTAGGATAATCAAGCTCCCTAATGTCTCTTCCAAGGTTTTTATTTTTTTATTTATTTATTTTTTAGAGAGGGAGGGAGAGAGGGAGAGTGAGCGAGCAAGCATGAGGGGTATGGCGGGGCAGAGGAAGAGGGAGAGAATCTTAAGCAGGCTCCATGCACAGGAGCACAGCCTGACACGGGGCTTGATCTCACAACCCTGAGATCATGACCTGAGCAGAAATCAAGAGTCAGATACTTAACCCTGAGCCACCCAAGCACCCCTCCTCCAAGGTTATTAAAGTTTTGATGGTTTGCAATGGGGTGGTGCCCAAATCCTACCTGCTACTTCTCCTTCTCCAGCACAATAACCAAAAGAACCAACTGAGCCAAATAAGGATTAAAATTTCAGCTTCATTAACGGTAGAGCTGGGTTGAAGAAGGGCAACGGGGAGAAAAAAAAAAAAAGGGGGGGGGCGCCTGGGTGGCACAGCAGTTAAGCGTCTGCCTTCGGCTCAGGGCGTGATCCTGGCGTTGTGGGATCGAGCCCCACATCAGGCTCCTCCACTATGAGCCTGCTTCTTCCTCTCCCACTCCCCCTGCTTGTGTTCCCTCTCTCACTGGCTGTCTATCTCTGTCAAATAGATAAATAAAATCTTTAAAAAAAAAAAAAAAAGAAGGGTAACGGGCCAAAAATGGTAGTCAGAATACAGAATGAGCCCAACCTGACTTGGCCTCCAGGCACAGGCTGAGAAAGTGGACCTGAGAGAGGGAGCAGAGACCTGCCTACGCCTACAAGTCACTGCCCCTAGGACAGAGGCATGACCAAGAGGCAGAGAGAGACTAGAGAGACAGAACAGAGCTTTTTGGCTTCAAGGGTGCTCCCTGGTAATGAGGACCAAGGAGATTAGTCAGTCCTGAGTCTTACAAATCTGGAAAAATTCCTGCTCCAATAACAAAGAGCAAGTGAAGGATAGAAAGAAAAGCACAAAGTATTTTTCTCCTTTCTCTTCCTTTGCTGCTTGGAGAAAAAACCAGTAGTCTTCCCCTGACCCCAACTGTGAAAATATGAAGTCTGGGGAACTGGCCTTCCGTACTATCACTCTTCGGCCGTTTGTCCTACTAAATAGCCTCCTGACTCCCAGCATAGCCTAATCCCTGAAAAACCACAAAATACCTTTGAGAAGTATGTCTTCCCAGCTCTAGATATAGCTGCTAAACTGTTTCGATTGCTGTTCATTCCAGGAATAGGAGATTTAACACGTATTAGCACACAAACCCCCACACCAAGCATCTGGTGAATTCCAACACCACACACTGCTCTGACCTTGTGATACTTTCAGAGAACATGTGCCTCCACTGTCCTCTTCAAGAAAATTGGTTTCCAGGCTGAAGAGTGACTCGTGTTTTGCATCTGTAAACTCCTCGAGGGATTCCTGTGATGTGCTAACTGGCCCATCCCCACCTTTTCCTTCAGGGTCAGCAGGTAAAACCGTACCTGTGATTTGGAGAAACATTTTGTAAAATTATTTATGCATAAATGTAATTACACTTCTGTGGACAAGTAGAATTTAATTCCTTAGCCTAAACCAACACTGATGTTCATTGCTATTATTTATTTTTAAGCAAATTCAGGTGGAAGACTTAAGTTTCAACATTAAGCCTGATGGCTGACCCAGTTCCACTTCTACAAACTTATTTTAAGATGATAACTAGACAAAGTACACTAAGAGGTACATGTAAAGATGTTCAAAGCAGCACTGATTATGACAAGAAATAACTGGAAAAATTGATTTCATCCTTTTCTATCAATGGATTACTAACTAAATTACCACATATCATTTACAATGAAATACCGTATAATTAAGAAGATGAATCCATGATTACTCACATGGAAAAGATCTGTGGTATACTACCAAAAAAAGTAAGTTACAGAAGTGTATGAGATCATTATGCACACACACATACATAAATATATGTACATACTTGTACTCACACACGTATCCATAAAAAGGTAATGGGGAGTTATACGAAATGTTAAAGATGTTCATCGCAAGGTGGTGGAGATACAGGTTAACTATACTACCCTATTAAATCGTTATAGTAAGTGTATATCACTTTTATAATTAAAGAAAAAAACCCAAACTTTTCATTTCTAAAAATCCAAAACAGAAGATAAAAATAAAAAACAAAAAAAACCCCTAAGTCTGAGGCAATGAACTCTTAGACCAGTAAAACTGATGAATTAAAATACTAAGAATGATGTATGACACCTTAAAGTATAGGGAAAAAACACAGCTGCAAGGAAAACAGGCATTACAATAGTGAGTCATAAAAAGTTACTTAGACACACTGAAAATGAAATATGACTCCAGCAATACAAAGTCACAAATTACTAATATATGAACAACATGGATTAGTCATAAAAAACAGGAGCCAAAGAAGCCAGATGCAAAAGGGTACATACTGTATGCTTACATTTATATTAATTTCTAGAATAGGCAAAACTCATCTTTAGTGAAAGAAAGCAGGTCAGTGGTTGCCTCATGCCAGAGGGGGGAAACTCACTATAAAAGGACAAAAAGACACCTTCTGGAAGTATTGGAAATGTTCTGAATTTTTATTTTGGTGATAGTAACAAAGACGTATGTGTCAAACTCATTGAACTGTATACTTAAAACGGGTAGACTTTATTGCCTGTAAATCATACCTCCATAATGTTAGTTTCAAAGTTAAAAGAAAAAAGTCACCTAGAAGTCCGAGTGAGATATAATTCCTTCAAGCTTTCAATCTTAGAGGTTCCCTGAAGCCCTCCCTCATTTACTCTGACAGCGTGCAATCACTTAGCATCTCTTCAACGCCTTATAACTAGCTATTCCGTACAAATCTGCTGCTTTAAAATTTTTGTATATTTTGTCTGTATTCCATTAAACCTGGGTTTCTCTAAGGAAAGGACGATGATCTCTTTAATTAAGACTGTATAACGCAAAAACAGCATTATGTTCCCTTTCCTCTGAATCAAGGGATCTTTACCTAGGATTGATGAAGTCCTGGAAATCATAAGCAAAAATATTACTTCTGCATTTTTCTGGCCATAGGGTCCTGTGTTTTCATCAGATTCTCAAGGATATCATTGAACCAGCAAGGTTAAGAGCTCTGCTTTGGATCCATGTGCTTCCATCCAACTCACACAGTATAGGGCACCGTGCCCATGGGGCAGTCTGCCCTGACAAAGGTGATGAGCCCACACCAAAGACACTTACTCTCCTGCACTTTGGTAGACTCTCCTGTTGTCTCTTTTTCCACACTGACGTCACTATTGCTATCTTCACCGTTCATTTCCGCTTCATGTACAGCACTGTCTTCTTCCTCTTCCTCTTCCTCCTCCTCCTCCTCATCTTCTTCTGAAGCATTCTTTAATGTGGCAAGTAGCTTGTGGTACCCAGAAAATTGTTCTGGTTCACTCTCTGCTTCACTTTCAGAACTTGAAGTATCTGAACTCTCTGACTAAAAGGAAAATGGGAAATTTTATTTCTTTTTAAAGATTTTATTTATTTATTTGAGAGAGAGAGAGAAAGAGAGAGCATGAGTGGGAGGAGTGGTAGAGGGAGAGGGAGAAGCAGACTCCCCACTGAGCAGGGAGCCCTACATGGGGCTTGATTCCAGGACCTGAATTCCAGATCCTGACCTGAGCCGAAGACAGATGCTAAACCGACTGAGCCACCAGGCGCCCTGGAAAATTTTAAAACAGAAACATACTATTCTTGTTTCTACCTTATGATTTTCATTAGGCCAAAAATATAACTGGTTCATGGGGCACATGGGTGGCTCAGTCGTTAAGCGTCTGCCTTCGGCTCAGGGCGTGATCCCAGGGTCCTGGGATCAAGCCCAGCATCGGGCTCCCTGCTCCGCTGGGAGCCTGCTTCTTCCTCTCCCACTCCCCCAGCTTGTGTTCCCTCTCTCACTGGCTGTCTCTCTCTCTGTAAATAAATAAATAAATAAATAAAATCTTTTAAAAAAACAAAAATATAACTGGTTCAGACTTTCATAAATAAAAATTAGCTTTTCTGTAAATATGCAGTCTTATCTATTCAATGATGCCCAGCAACAAAGTTATTTTAAAAAACTAGTCTAATAGGGATGCTTGAGTGGCTCAGTCAGTTAAGTGTCTGACTCTTGATTTTGACTCAGGTCATGATCTCAGGGTTGTGGGATCCAGCCCCAGGTTGGGCTCTGTGCTGGGTGTGAAGCCTGCTTAAAATTCTCTCTCCCCCTCCCCACCCCACACGTGCATGTACACTCTCTCTCTCTCTCAAGAAAACAAACAAACAAAAAAGCTAGTTTAGCTATGATTCTAGAATCTTTTCATCTTCTTTGAACTGCTAATGTTCTATATGGGAAGAAAATGGACCAAAAATAGACCTTTAGGTTATAAGGAGATCTAATCTATTGTCAGATATTTGGCATGCTGAAAGAAGCAGCAGGAAAATTACAATACAACAAAAGAATGTAGGGTTTATTTTAGTTTGTTGTAATGAGTTAGGAATTTGTTCAGTGTGCACTGTTTGTGGCTCCTTTTATGTTAAGTAAACAAGATACTCCTTAGGATTTACCAAGAGCCCTCTGGTAAGCCTCCTTGACAGGTTCTAATAGGCTAATCTCTCAGGAAAGTTTCAAACTCTGGTTACTATATTAGTTATCACAATGGCATTATAACACACATCTGCATTCAACACTAAGCAATACTACTAAAATAACAGCTTAGAATCTAAAATCGAAAGGAGTGGGAATGTAGCCAGGCTTTATTATCATTATATATAGTCTTAAAATCAACAACCAAGAACCAATTATTATTAAAAAAAAAAAAAAGATATAAAGCATTACCAGTTGATAAATCTGTGGTTTTGCCTCCTTTCCAGAAACCCTGAGAAGAAACAGGTAATGTTAAACTCTAACTACCAGCATGGAGCAGTTAGTAAAAAGTCTAATGATAACTTTACATGAAAAACGCAGAGTATACCACTATAAATACATTATAGCTATAGTCATGTAAAAGCCACATATGCACTGGGACAGGGATTTTAAGAATATAACAAACCGATAATAACTGATGAATGGCAAGTTTAACGAGGTCACTTGACAAACAGAGTTAACTGGCTCTCCTCGGAAAGAAGTATCAATTTAACCAATAAAAGACCTTTTCTAGCACATTTCTTCATTATAATGCCCCAAAGTGGAGTGGCAGGTGAGCACGACGACCATAACTGAGAGTCTGGACACTTAGAGAGGAACTCACAGTTACCGATACACCGGTTTCCTCATTGTAACTGGATAGAACAGCGATGTTTAGGGGGCCCAGACAATTCTTTAAAAACACACAAAAAAACCAAAAACAATCTTAGAAAACCTCTAACGGTACAAAACCCAGCACCCCACCCCCACAGGAGGCGTGCGGTCTAGCTTTTTAAAGCTAAGGGCTCAACAAAAGCAGAGGACCCACGAAGAACCCCATCACCGGCGGGATGCCACCGGCACCCTCCCAAGCCGAGCGCGCTGGGAAAGCGCGGGAAGAATGGGGAGCAGTCCTGTCCAGATCCCCAGGGAGACCGGCGGGCCCAACTCGGGAAAAACCACGGGCACCGCTGGTCCCGGCCCCTCCATACTTGTCATAGAAGGGATGCTCCTCGCCGAAATCCCGAAGATGCTTCTTTTGCTTCTTAGTCAGGGTGGTGAGCAGCTGGCTCTGGCTCCGGCTCCCGCGTTTGCCCATAGCAAAAACGTCACTGCCGTCCACCTTCAAAACACGCGTTTCCCACCAGGAAGTTGTCTCGTTAACTCACACACGCGGGATCGGAAGCAGGTTGCCAGAAAGCAGAGCCGTTTTACGTCGTACCTGTACGACAGGCGTTAGAACTTCCTGGTCTCGATTCTGCCCTCTAGTGAAGCACTTTGGAAGCGCATGCACGCGTGCCTATTGGTTTTCTGAGGTCTAGAACGTCGGCGGGCAGGGGGCTGCCGGGCTGCGTAGATGGGTGGACGTACTTTGTGCTTCCGTTTGGGTCTTGGGTATCCTCCCAAGTAAACGTGTGGTAGCGGAGATGGTTGAATGCTTGGCTTTCTGTTGTGCTATAATAAAAATACCAACCAATTTGTAAGGGTACCGGCACATCTCACTTCATTGTCATAGCAGTGTACACACAAAGAGATCCTGTTCATAAGCCCAATACCCAATAATGCAGAGGAGGAAACTGACGATGCTTAGAAAACATTGCACACTAAAAAGAGAAGAAGAAGAAGAAGAAGAAGAAGAAGAAGAAGAAGAAGAAGAAGAAAAGAAAAGCAGGAAGAAAAGAAGAAAGGAAGGAAGGAAGGAAGGAAAAGAAAGAAAGAAAGAAAGAAAGAAAGAAAGAAAGAAAGAAAGAAAGAAAGAAAGAAAGAAAGAAAGAAAGAAAAAAAAGGAAATGTTACACACTAGCAAGAGAGGATGGGGAAATTTGATGCGACCACAGGCTTTTACCCACTAGGGTTGGCCACCTGCGTGTGCTGTATCAAGAACTAGGACACAAGGTTAAGATAACCGCCCTCCACCCCCGACCCCATTTACTGAAAGTAATGGAAGAGCCCCTAGAAACAAATCTACTCCTACATTCGTCGTGTTACAGGAGCAGAAACTCAACCAAAGAAGGAAAGTGACTTTCCCCAAATCACCCAGAGTCAATATTAGAGAATGCCATAAAATGAAATTAAGTATTTCAAAACTGCACTTGGGCAAAGGGGGATGGAAAAACTTTTTAAAGTGATGTGGCCGCTCTAGGTTTTGATGGTGGCAGTTAATTATCAAAATTAAACTGTACATTTAAAATTGGTGAATTTTAATGTCCAGAAATAATAATCTCAACATATAAAGAGGAGAAAGCACAAAACAAAACCAGACTCAGTACTTCAGAGACGTGCACAGGTGTGCGAGGCTGCTTGAATCCATGGGATAAACACAGCAACTTTTTTTCCCCTAATAATAACGTAATTTCGTGTTCTGTAAAAACAAAGTGCTAAATCATAGACTGCAGAATTCATCTGAACGTTTAAGGTAAAACAGAAGCCTTCAAAGAGAGTGTTCCCTTGGTTCTGCTATTAGGGGTGCTTCTGTGGGAAGATTTGAGCTTTGACCAGTGCCATGTCACCCATGGAGAAGTTACACTAGAACTACTAGAATCCTGTTCTTGTTGGTTCTAGTGACCATCTAGTGCTCCTAATTAGATTCTGGGAGCTTGGGGTGGGGTAGGGAATGCAGGGGAAGGACTATCAAGAAAACATGCAAATAGCCGGTGGTGTCAGCACCTGGCCCAGCCAAGGAAACCATACACAAACACACATCTGTCTTCCGTCTAATTTCAAGATAAAAGGTACACTTATGTCAACAGAAGGCTGTTTGCAAAATGCCATCATATATTTTAAGGCACTAACCACAGTATAATCTGGCTGTAACAATAAAGTCATACTTTTTTTTTCCTCCCACCCTGTCCCAAGTGCTCCAGCTTCTCTCCCCAGAGGCAACCAGTTTCTTGGTATTCTTCCAGAGATCTTCTATAAAAAGCTATACTCTTGAGCACTTGAGATGACTCCTTACTCTCTCCTGGTTTCCACATCCTTGTAGTCTTGTGGACAGGTCTAGACAGTTCTCAGGCTCAGGCAAAACCGTGTCTAGCCCCACCCCAGCAGTCTCATCATTGGCTCACTAGACAATGAAAAAGGAGTCCTTCTTCTCCTAAGAAATACTTATATTAGCCCTTAACAACACAAAAGGGAACTCTGTAAAATTTTGACCTGAGAATCCAGAATTTAAACATTTTTTTCATGCCTCCCCTGAAAGTTCTCTTAGTAAAACCCACACAAAGAAGATGCATGAACCAACTAGTGAAGGTCCTGGGAAAATCATAATTAAGGCCAAATTTGTTCTTCCTTTCTTCTTCTCACACCCAGCCCTTACTTTTCCCTCCTCCAAGGTTTTCTTCTACTTTTATCCTCAGGCACTCAGTATTTTCAGGAGTAAAGATGGCCCAGGAAATAATCTTGTAACTAGTGTGCAGAGATATTAATGAATTAATGTAACTTTCCCCAGGATAGTTGCAATTCCCTGGAGATTCCCTAGGATAATGATCTCAAAAGATGGGAGAGAAATGGCTATCCCTTAGGACAAGAGTATCAGAATAATAAGGAAGTGTTAATAATTTAAAAGAGAAAAAGTTTTCTTTAGAAAATGTCAAGGAATACAGAAGTAGACAAGATAGTATAATGCACTCCCATGTACCCATTACTCAGCTTCAGCAATTGCCAGCACAAGGCCATCTTGTTTCACGAATACACCCTCCCATTGCCCCTGACCTCCACCAGCCCTGCATTATTTCCGAAGCAAATCCCAGACATCATATGATTTCATCTGTACATATTTTAGTGAGCATTTCAACAAGAGAAGTATTCTTTCTTGGAAATAGCCACGGTGGCATTATTTCACCCAAAAAATCATGTTATTTAATAACATCATGTATCTAATTGGTGTTCAAATTTCTCATTGTTTCATAAATGTCGTCTTTGTTTTCTTTACACTTTGATGGTGTAATGTCTTCTGCTCTTTTCTATATCTCTTATGAATAGGCTGCTGGATCTAGAACTTTGAACAGATTTCATCATAATAGGTATTTTGTACTTCCTACAGGAGGCGTATAATGTCTGATTGTCTTTTATTTGTGATGCTACCAGCCACTGGTGCTTAATGTCTAAATTCATTAATTCACTAAAGGTTGCATTCTAATTGTGTCGCATGGGGTGATCTCCTATTTCTATCATTTCTTCTTCACTCACTTGCTGAACTGTTCCTATGAAAACAAACTTCTCCCTTATCTAAAGTTGGGATACCCAGTGGTACAGTTTATATAGGAAAGGCAGAATAAATGCTTGATTCTCTCCCTTTATTTACACATTTTCAACACAAGGAGTCAATTCACTATATTCTAGTGGTGATTAATCAAGTTTTTTATTTTGTTTTTAGTATCATGATGAACTCATGGAGTTCTACAAATTGATGCACTTTCATCCCTTGCAAATACTAGGGTGTATATGGTTTAAAAGAGCTTATTTGATGTATAGCTATATGTTTGAAAAGATGAATAAACAAACCACTTTCTAATGCAAACTACAGAAAGTTATCAGGAGTCTATCTCAGATTCTCAGAAGAGGGGGAGGTTTGAGGAGGGTGGTGAGGGTGTACAACTTGAGGATACAGATCAGATACTGGAGATATTTGAGTTCTGAAACTAATGTGATAACTTATATAACAACAAGGTCACATGGGTTCAAGATACGTTGACAGGGAGCCATATGTAATCTAAAGGTATGCCTTTCTAATAATTAAAGTTCAGACTCCTCAGCTACTGATTTGGGAGGGTTCTGGGGAAGGTTCTTATATGCACACGCACACATTTGTCTCCTCTCCTCCAGCGGTCTTAAATCAGACAGTTTCCTATACCCAAGACCAGCTCCCTCATCACATGTATACACACGTGTCTCTATACACCCCAGAGCAATCCAGCCCCTCCCTGAGACTGCTGGTAGAAATCAGTATCTCACTGCCCTTATAATGAAATGAGTTTATTTATTCATTAAAAAATGCATATACTAAACACCGTGTGCCAGGTGCTACGCTAGCAGCTGAGGCTAGGAGAAAGAATAAGACCCAGGCTGGCTTCTTAAGGGAGTTTGCAGTCTTGTTTAGTATGGACAAGTATGCAGATTATTGCAATGCACCATGATAAATGCCCAACCCATAAATGCTAATGCCAAGGAAGCAGCCCGGACGTTTGTTTTGGGGAGGGGTGGGTGGGGTGGGGTGTGGGGGGAACTGCTGCCCTCGAGCATTTGTCAGTCAGTCACATTCATTGAACATGAGGATTGAATTCCAAATTGATCTAGATTCTAGATCTTTGGCAGTAGGAGTTGTTTCAGCTGACTTCATGAACAGCATGTGTGTGTGTATGTGTGTGTGTGTGTGTGTGTTCAAGACAGGATATGAGAGATATAGGACAGCAGGAAATTAGAAAGCTGTGTAGTCATCGGATTCCGCGGTATTTACTGTGTATGGGGCAATAAATTTTCAAGGTGGAGCACATTTTAGAAAATGAGACTCTGAGAAAAGAAAAGCTTCGTAATGCACTTCAGTGCACTCCACATAACATTGAAAAGTAAAATATTAGTATATATAGTTTCTACCCTTTCTGTTCATCTGGACTCATGAGAAGTACCCACTGTCAAACCCAGAGCCTGACATATAGTGACTTTTAATAAATACGTTTCCTTCAGGTTTATTAGAGATTGGTGTATGTTAGGTCAAGCCTAAAAATGAAATATTTTATCCAATTATACTAATCTAATTGAGATGGAGCCTAAAATGCTGTGCTAGTGGGGACAAAGCTTTCCATCCCTCCCTCCAGTGGAATACTGGTATAACCATACTCTACTTTTCATATTTTGGGGCAGGGCTCAGCATGCATGCATTCATTTATCAAACATTTACTAAACACTGTGTTCCAGGCATGACGCGAGGCATTCAACGAATTTAAAAGCTCCAACCTCAGAATTTTCCCTTGAAGCCCTCATAGTCTAATTGGGGAAGCAAAGCAAGTAATAAATAATTACACTGTCATGGGCTAAAATCTCTATTTGGCAGCGCCTGGCTGGCTCAGTGGAAAGAGCATGTGACTCTTGATCTCCAGGTCATGAGTTCGAGCCCCATGTTGGATGTAGAGATTACTTAAATAAATAAACTTTAAAAGAATAAAATAAAATAAGACCCGTATTAGAAGGATGCACAAGGGGTTCTGGGAACCCAGAGGATAAAGAAACTCACTCTTCTTTGGAGAGGAGGGAGAGGGTCATGGGGAGCTGCACAGAGGATATGGCAAGTCAGGGTTTCCCGAGTGAACAGAAGGGAAAGATCATTCCACGGAGAGGTAGTAACATGAGCAAAGGGTAAAGATGTGTTTGGAAAATGGCAAGTCCATGTTTCTGGGGTGGATGGGTGAGAGAGGAGTGGTGGAGAGGCCAACAGGTGAGAAGACCGTCCATTGAAGGCTTTGTGTACCTTGCTGGGGGGGGTTCAGGCCCAACCCCACATGAGGTAAGAAGCTGCTAAAGGATTTGGGGCCTGGGGGTTACATGATCAGGTGTGGACTTTAGAGAAATCCTAATGATGGGACAAGGCTATTCAATCTCCTTTTCAATGGCTCCCCTGAACAGTTAGGTTGCTATCCATGCTGCCCACCAGGATTTTGGAGACTTTTTCATATTTTTATCAAATGCTTCCTTCCACTTCTCAACATTTTTGAAACTAGCATCTCAAGAGACCCTGATAGAGGGATCATAGTAGAGACTATGGTGAATTCAGTTTACAAAATCCATACCCTCCATGCTGGTCCCTGTGCAGGGCATGGTTACAACACCAGGGCATCCCATGGGCCAACTTCAGGGACTTGCGCCCCACAGCTGTTAACTTCTTCTGTTCTCCCTTTCTGGCCTCAGAGATCCTGCATCCATCTGCCTAACAAAAAAGATTATTTGATTCACCTGTGCTTGGGAACTTTATTAGACACCCAAGGGAAGAGATCCAAGAGGTAGTCAGAGATGCGTGCATGTCTGGCTTCAGGGAAGAGGTCCAGGATGCCAGGAGAGCCAGGCACATCTGGGAGTGGTCAGCATGAATAAGACACGATGAGATCACCTAGTATAAATACAGAGGGGAGGCCTGAGAACTGAACCCCGGGGCCCCAAAGATTTAGGAGGCTGGGGGGTTGAGGAAGAACCAGCAAGGTGACTGAGAAGGAGCAGACATTGGGGGAGCAGGAAAGCGACTATTTTCTTCCACTTACTGACTGATCCTTCTCAGGAAAGATAGGTTTACAAAAAGGCTAAGACAAGAGAGTACTGGACTCAGATGGATCCAGATTCAAATTTTGGTCATACATTATGTACTAAGTGAGGTTACACTTCATATGTGCTACTGGGTCCAGTCTAGGACCAGGAAGGTATTTGCTTGTTGAGTAATCCCTGACTGTGCACCACTGCGCTCCGGGCGTATATTGAGTGCCAAAGGCATTCATACGAAAGAATCAAATGCCCTCAGCTCTGGGAGCCTACAGTCCAGAGGGAAAGGGCAGCACCAGAAGCCCATGATTCTCCATGACATCACAACATGATCAATTCTTTAATGAACGTATGAGCCATGCACTGAGAGAGCAGAAAGGGGGGGGATTAATCCAGCTTGCGATGGCCTGACTTAAAGGTGATGCATTTCTTCCTCATTTGTCTTTTACGTGTCGTGTTGCCCAAGAAAATCGTGACTCTTCTAAGCACCACCAACCAGTCTATGTGACCATTTATGAGAATTTTTTTCTTTTGGAGAGAAGAAGTATAGGTTGTGGGTATAGATTGTGGTCCCACTTTTTGAAAAATGAGGAATTACCATCTTGAATGAAATCGAATGCACAATCGCCTATTAGCTCAAATTAACAGCAGCTGCTCTTACGCTCTCCCACATTTGACTATCACCAAACCACTCCCCAGTGTAGCCCCCAAGCCGCTGGCCAAACCAGGGAGCCTATCACATCTGGTGCGGTAGGCTTCAGTGATCTGTTTCTCCTTGGGCGATAATTTACCTTCCATTTGGTGGGCCAGATTTTTTCTTCAACTAGGGAAGCCCCAGTGAACATCAGCCTTTTTGAGATTTAACAGCCATACATTTCTCCCGAATAAGATTTCTTGCATCTTCTTGTGCATTTTATTTCTCCTTGCTTTCTTCTCTATGCATTCATCCTGGTTCAAACTGAAAACTTTAGACATGAAATTTGTAACTGAAGACGTCCTTTCATGAGTTTATTATGAAGTCGTGAACTGAAAATTCCGCAAGGGCAGATCGCAGAGCTGTTTGGAGCTCAGTGTGGAGCACCGTGGACTATACTACCCTTATTCTGCAAACTGGTAGCTTCTCCAGCTCTGCCTGAAGACAGGGCTAGGGATTTGGGAGCCAGATGACGGTTTGGATCACTGTGTCCTCCAGTCCTAAAGTAACTGTAACAGTTGTCCCTTTGGTGGCTGGTATGGATGGTGGTGACTTGGGACAAGGCAGGTCCTAGTGGAAAGGGAGAGGAGGGTAGTCTGGGTAAGCGTTGAGCATTGGCAGCTGGGATCCAAGGAGGAAATTTTTTTCAACCACCCAAGAATATACCCTGAAATTAGTCTTTGCTCTGCAGAAAACAAAAGGACCTTGAAAATCATTAAAAGAAAAGAAAGTCAGAGAACTATGTATTCTTGATTTTAAAACAAAGAAAACTCTACCCTTTTCTCTTAGGGAAGATACATTTGTTCCTAAGTAGAGCATATTACTTGAAGAATACTCATTCTTCAAAGTTATCCCTGTGCTTCAGCCTTTAGCTAAAAGGAATGAGTTTCTTGGGGCTCCTGGGTGGCACAGTGGTTAAGCGTCTGCCTTCGGCTCAGGGCGTGATCCCGGCGTTATGGGATCGAGCCCCACATCAGGCTCCTCCGCTATGAGCCTGCTTCTTCCTCTCCCACTCCTCCTGCTTGTGTTCCCTCTCTCGCTGGCTGTCTCTATCTCTGTCGAATAAATAAATAAAATCTTTAAAAAAAAAAGGAATGAGTTTCTTTTAATATAGGAATCCCAATGATGCTGAATACACTGGACTGAGTATGTGTGTCCCCCCAAAATCATATGTTGAAATCCTAACCCCCAAAGTAATAGTATTTGGAAGTGGGGCCTCTCAGAAGTGATTAGGTCATAAAGGGGGAGCTCTCATGAATGTGTGTCCTTATAAAAGGGACTCAGAGAGCTCCCTCATGCCTTCCACCATGCGAGGACACAGCAAGAAGATGGCCTTTTAAGAACCGCGAAGCAGGCTGTCATCAAACTCCCTATCTGCCAACACCATGATCTTGAACTTCCCAGCCTCGGAACTGCAAGAAACAAACTTCTGTTGTTTATAAGCCACCCAGTTTATGGTATTCTGTTATAATGCCCCAAAAGGACTAAGACTTCAAGCTTCTACATGCATACATTAGCCGGAAGTACACACTTCCCCCTGTTTTGGCCAAATCTCTCAATAATGTCCAAAGAGTCAGTCCTGGTTATACTCACATGAAGCAATCACTTCTGAAGCCTGGCTGTGTTCTGGGGGTAAGAACAGACATTCTCCCCTTCCCTCCCTTACCCTTCCGTTGGCTCCCCCAATTTGTTATACTCAGCCTCAGGCTGCCAAGCCAGAACTAGCTCCCACTGGAACACTCCTTCTGCTGACAGGCATTTCCCCAGACACTCCCACAGTGTAAAGCTGGGAGGGTCGGAAGGAGGCTCCAGCATCAGCCCCATGCTGTTTCCAGAGTGAGATCTCCCCTCTGATGGGCTCAAGACCCTTGGACACCCGTCCAGATCCTCCCATCTTATGGTGAAGGTCATTTCAACAGCCTAATCACAACTGTCTGTCACTGAGCCTCTGTCAGGGCATCCTAAGTTCATCTGGCATGTTGGGTAACTCTGAATCTCAGAGAGACTAGAACAATAACAATATGAGCTGTTATAGTCGTTGAGCATTATTTACTCTCTAAGCGTAAGTTCTTATTAAATGAAACTGAATGAAACAGGAAGGGTGAGGAGGACTTGGCTCCGATGCTTCCAGATGCATACTTGCATATGTGTGTGTGTGCGTGCATGTGTGTGCACGCGTGTATGTGGGGAAAGGAGCAGGCTGTAAAGACCAGGTCCTGAGGACATCTTCTGAGATCCAGGACTCTCCTTTGTTGTGATTTCCTAAGAGAACCTAGGGTAAGACCAATACCAAGGTACTGAAGACAGATTTGGGGGGACAGGGAAATTTTATAACATCTTATTAATCAGCCACCATCGGTCTGCAGTCTAAAATTCTTGAACTCTTGGACAGCGTGGGCAGTTGGGCAGTCTACACTGTCAACAGTAACCACGTCAGACATTTCTGTAAGTTTTGACAATCATATAACAGGCCAGATATGAGTCATACTATAGGTATGCCAGGAAACCCCAAAGCTGTTTAGAGCCCTGGGAATCCAGAGAGAGAGAGAGAGAGAGATGCTTCTTTGGCCTACGACAAGCATTATTTGGCACAATCAGTAATGCTGAGCATCTCCTCTATGCTAAACCTTTAGTGAAGGAAATGCTGTGGCTCTCTCTTTCTGTAGAACAGTAGATCACCTCCCTGGGAACGGCAGAAGGATGCAATCCTAGAAACAATGAAGACAACAAGACTCTGTACAGGGCCTCTGGGCATGACCTTTAGCTGCTCTGGCTACCACTGTGTGACCAGCTCCCTCCAGAGGGAAATGCTTACGTGTCTTCCCACATGGTCACTCTGCACAGCAGCAACTGATTCTTGAAATCGGGGTAGAGTTTGCAGGGCATTTGGGTCGAGAGGTGAAACTGCAGCAGCTGGCATCCCTTCTGTCCCGTGCAGGGCTAGGGTAGAAATGGTAGCTGGAGGCTTTACCATTTGCCAGGTGTTTTCAACCCAGGAAAGTAGGCACAGACATGTCCCAGGAGAGGGTGGTAGTTCCTGTGGCCAGAGAGCTGGATGCCTTGTCCTGGTGCTGAATCATCTGAAAAGGTAAAACCAAAACCATGTCTAAGTCAAGGTGGGTGGGAACGGAGACCGGGGCTGGCAGGGACATCTACCTTAAGGTTGGATGAGAAGAGGTTGGCTGACTCCTGGGAAAGCGAGGTAGGTATTTCTTGCAAGAAGTGAAGTCCCCTACTTTTCTACAGGGCTATGGGAAAAATTGCTTGTAATTATGTTAATTACAACAACAGAGCCCTTCACTTCTCAGGAGGGCTTTTCATCTTCAAAGGGGCTCCAGGATGGGACATTAACACTTGACATGAAAGTCTTTGGAGTTTCAGAACTGAAGGTGGAGGGGCCCTAGCTATGTGGGCTGGGGCACCAGCGCTGGCCTGGAAAGCCAATGCCCAAGGAATTCTCTGGCTTTCAGGTGGGGAGCAGGTCAAAGCAGGGGTATGTTCCAGAAACTGGCCCTCACCTCACTGAAATTGGAGGGGCAGAGGGATGGAAGCATCAGCCTCTCTCTGGTTCTCCTGAACCCTGACCCCCTATATTGGAACACCCTGATAAATCTGAATTTCAGATAAACAATAAACACACAAATGCACTACACAATTTGCTTGCACACACCCACACACGGCCTGTGAGCAATCAGAGGCTGGGCTTCCTACGTGATAGACTGCTACCAGAGAGGTCAGCAAATTGGGGCGTGTTCCCTCCTGGGGCCACAGGGAACAAGGGCTCTTCAGACCTGCCCAGACCCAGCCTCTTTCCCACCCCCGTGTGGGAATGCCAGAAAGTCCTCCTTTCAGCTGTCAGGGCTAGAACTCAGGGCTGGGCTGCTGGGTGCAGTCCAGCCTCCCCAACTCCTTTATTTACCTTGGATTTGGGGATGAAACAGCCTCAGGAGTGGAATGTCTAAAGCTTCCCATCGCTCCCTCCCATCGTTCCTTCTCTGCACCCTGACCTGCACCCCACCGCTCTGTAGTTCAAGGGAGACATCTGCAGCTGTCCACCTGTATCTCCCCAAACTGCTGGAATAGAGAAATTCCTCTGTGACGAAAACCAGAGAGAGATGGTCCCTGGGCTGAGAGGAGCTTGCAGGCTCGGCAGTGGAATCCAGGCTGCCAGGACGGGTCTGGGCCTGACGGAGAAATGCCGCTGGGTTCCTGGGCTGGGCGGGAAGGGAAGACAAGCTGGCACTTGCCACAGCACAGAATAGTAACTGGGAGGTGGCCATGCTTGTTCTGAGACAGAGCGAAACTCTCAGGGCCTCCAGCCACGGACACACTGAGAGAGGTTCCCAGGCCCCTGAAGCTCCAGATCCAGCCCCTGGGCTCAGTCAGTCAGGGTCAAGGACAGAGCATGCTGCCTTCTTCACGCCCCCAGGACAGACAGATGGTCCCACACATCTACATCCTGGGATATTACTTCGGGCCTGTGGGCAAGATTAACATTCCCAAGCTTTGGTTCCCCCTCATGACCAAATGGAAAGGGCACGGAGTCAGTCAGGTGGGGCGGGGTCAGCTTCCCACTCACCATGGACCAGCTGAGTGACCTTGGGGAAGAGACTCTTCTACAAATCAAATTTTAAAAAGTCTCCCTACGTATCTGAACACAGAGCCATTTAAGGAAAATGGATGTGGGCAAGATGAACCTGGCTGGCTGGCCGGCAACGCTGCAGGGGGATTCCTGGACAGAGGGCAGGGCACAGAACCATGACCCTTCCTTCAAAGTACAAGATGCTGGAAAGATTCCAGAAAAGTTAATATTAGTAAATTACTCTTAGAATTGTACTGAGGAAGAGCAACTTTCTCCTGTGACTTGTGATGGTGGGTAAAACATGCTAATGTTTCTTTCTTTATCCTTTCTTCATGAATTAAAAGTGCAAGACTATATGAATGAAGTGTGACACACTCAGTTCATGGGCATCATTTAAACCATTACCTGCAGTTACGGAAGTATGTTGAACACTGAACGATAAATGTTTATTGATTGACTAAGTCTGACTAGAGAAAGAAACAGCAGAAGCAAGGATTGATTTTACGTCAACTGAGTAGCTCTTATTAGAAATCCTGCATCTTATTTTAGAAGCCTCGAAGACTAGTATTTTATCTCCCCAAATCCCCACTCACTGGTTCTACTATTTTCCTTCCTCCTTCCATTTCTATTTATGCAGCAGTCATGCCTAGCTCTGCAGATAATGTTTTGTAACCAGTGAACCAGGGCAGCTACCTGGCTACGCTAAGGGATTTGTCAGCCAGGCGCCTGGCCAGTGAAGGCCTGGTGGGTCCTTCCTTGGATCTGAACGGCCCAGGAGAAACTGCTGCTTCTAACAGCTCCACGCTATGCAGATGTCACTGTGCTGGGGAGGGACAGGTGGTGTGTGGGCTGCCTCATCTCTAATTCCTAGGTCTGAACAAAATAAGGGAAAAAACAGTCCCACAGAGTGGGATCAGAAGTATCCCAGGGGAGTTAAAACCAGGCGGAGCCTCACACAAGACTTTGGTAACACGTGGGAATAGCCTTGGGATGGGGGTGTGTAAGGATCAGGTGAAGAGCCGTTTCTACTCTTAATCCATCTGTCTTGTGAGTCATTTTGTCTCATTTCAAGTTCAGAGATTTGATCTTGAACCAGAGTATGGTCACTTCCTGTGTGATCTATTATCTTCTGTGAGCCTCAGTTTCCTAAAGTGTAGGTAGGAATGCTAATTACTACCCCATATGTATGCATTGAATAAATATGTGTTGAACACTTACTTTGTGCTGGGCCCTAATCGTCCAGCAAACTGCAGTTTCCTGAACTTCCCACGTGGTACCTCTGAACATTTGCGATGTTATGTTCTTTGCCCAAAATGTCATTTGAGTTTTTCTATCCAAAAAATTGATACTGATCTTTTAGGGTCATCTTCAACATTTCTCTCCCCATTTGTTCAGACTTCCGGTGAGGAAATGCCCAGAGAGTCACATGGGCTGGAGACCCTCAAAGATGGAATAGCTCCCTTTGAGACCCAAGGAGGAGCAATTGTTCTCTATCTTATGGTTGGGCCCAGGGACCTTCCAATTGGTGACAATTCATAAAAAGCCTCAGCGATCCCAATACATAGGGACAAAATATCAACATTAAATGAAATAATGTCTGTGAGTGAAATTAGATAATACTTCAAAAAAAAACCCATTTGACTGGAGTTATGGATGGTTAGTAAGTAGCAGCTATTATTCCAGTTGTATTATTATTAATATTGCAAGCGGAAGCAACTTTATCAAGAATAGGAGGCCAGCAGCCACAGTGGGTGTTCTGGGAAGAGTCTACTAGGGTTGTAGGGTAGGAGATGTGGTTGGAAAAGCAGGCTAGGGTGAGACAGGGGTCTTCCAACTAGTCTCCCTGCTTGGCCTTTCCCTCCCTTCTTTCTATCTTAAACACAGCAGCAGAGTGATGGTGCAAAGTAAGTCAGCCCATGTTGCTCTTACTCTAAAGCTCCTAGTGGCTCCCTGTCTCCCTCACAGTAAAAGCTAAAGTCATTATCTCTCAGACCTCATATCCTAACACTCTCCCCCTGCTCCTCACTCTTCCAGCCACTGAACTTCATTCTGACCTCCCTGCCCGTCCTTTAATGGGCAAGCATGTGCTCACCTCAGGTCCTTTTCACTTGCCAGCCCCTCCTTCTGGAACAATCTTCCCTCTGCTATCTACAGGGCTCCATCCATCACTTTCTTAGATCTCTACTCAAATGTCATCTTCTCCCTGGTAGTCTATGTGAAATTTCACTTCTCCCCTGTCCCCTCCCCTTCTTAATCCCTGTTGATTTATTGTTCTTCTTGGAACTTATCACCAACTAACATGCTTTACTTGTTTCGCTTATTTGTCTTGGTTATTGTCTGTCTCCCCCACTAAAGTATAAGCACTATGAGAGCAGAAGTTCTTTTCTGTCTTGCTCACTGCTGTATCCCCCAGAACCTAGAACAGAGCCTGGCACATAACAGATACACACTAAACATCTGTCGGATAAGTGAATATAGTTTCTCGATTCAATAAACCTTGGGACATCACAGAATGTTTTTGAGCAGAAGAATGAATGGATTAGAGCTCACAGAGGGCTGTAGGATAGATTAGAATGGGCCTGGAAGCTGGTGGAGAGGAGGTAGTCACAATAGTAGAAGGACATATAAGTGAAAGTTTAAACAGGGCTTCAGTACCAATAGAAGAAGACAATAGGGGGCGGTTAAGTTTCATGAGGGCAGGGAATTTGTCCGGCATATAGTAGGTGCTCAATAAATATTTACTGATTGATGAATGAAGGAATGATGCTTGCGTTTTTCATGTGGGATTGCCTCAGGCCTCTGGTCTGAGTCAATCTTAGGGAAGACCTGAACATTTTCTGCTCTTGACTCTGGGGTTCCCTTGGCTAGGAGTTACATGAGCTCAACACTGAACTCTTACATTTATGGTACATCTTCCCTTCCTTCCTTATTGGGCTAACACTCCATGGCATGCAGTCATCTTTCAGGCCTCGGCTTAGCTCAGACAAATGGGGGTTCAGGCTGTAGGAATTGAGGTGAGGCTCAGGTTGTAAGTTTCTAGGGGCAGGGACCAGATCGAATGACATGTTTGAATACTATACAACTAAAGCTTTAGGCGATGTGGAGAAATTAGCGTGGAAGGGAGCTGGTAGTGTGGAAATGAGTGTGCCAGTCCAGAGCCCCTCAAGAGCTCCCCTTGGAGCTCAAGGAAATCCCTGTGGATGTCATCTTCAGCTTTCCTGCAGAACCACCGAGTAATGGATAGGAGGCTGATCTAGGTTGAGGCTGGGTGTGTGGACTGTGTTAAGAGAAAGTTCCACACTGGAGGGGTGGTGGGGTGCAAGGTGGGGTGGCTGCTTGGTCAAAGAACCTCACATTTATAACCTCCCTCGTCCGCCCTTTCCCTAGCTACATCTCCTCAAAGGAATTATTCCCTAGGCTCTGAGATCTACACTTGGACCTGGCTTCTAATCCAATCAGCAGAAATGAAATGTTTTGCTTCCTATCCTCCCTGCCCCAAGAATAAATATATAGTAGCTCATTTCTGAATTCTCCAGGTTTATATTAAGCGAATGCCTGGTGCCCAGAACTGCGCCAGATCCTTGCCTAAGGATGGTGGAGAAAAATAACATTTGCATCGGCCTTTTATTGTTTTATTTATTTAATTTGTTCTTCTTGCCCGTCCGGTGAAACAGCCAGTATCCTCATGCAGGAGATGAGTAAGCTGAGGTCCAGCTAGTTCACACAGCTAGAAACCAAGAAAAGGGAAATTCGAGACAAGTTTTGACAAATTCCAAAGCATAGGTTGGTTTTCTGAGGCCATCGGTGTTGCCTCTGGAATTTAATTACTGAACTAGGAATTGTTAGAACTGGAAGGTGATTGCAGAATTTGTTTAGCTCCTTCCAATGAGGGGCTCAGGCTCAGATAGTAGCAGCAACAAGCTTGGCAGTCACGGAATGCCAAAGAAAGGTCTAATACTCAAGTCTCCAGGCTCCCATGTGCTTTTTCTTTTGTCTTTGAAAGTCTGTGATGATAATATCTTTCTTAAATATTACATTTATCTGCTTTAAAAATTAAAGAGCACTGAAAGCTTTATAACCAAAACATCAGCTGTCCCTACTCCCTATTTTTGTTGAAATAATATTTCATCTCCTAATATTTCTGTTGGAATCTTTCATCCCTTCTCATCCCCCTTCCCATGCTTTTTGTCCTCTCTTAACCTTGTGGTTGTACTAGAATGATCGGAGGAGGGAAAAGAGATAAACACACTTGGTCAATCAGTCCTACTGGACAGAAGTCCAATGTCTTAACCACGCTGTCCTCCATAAGATTCTGTATAATTCATTTTTCTGAAGTCAACACATGTCCAGTGCTCACGTAGCTTACCCTGAGCCTGACCTGTGCTAGCAGCTTCTGGCTCACAAGAGTTCCTGTCTGGCCTGTGCCTTGCTGCCCTCAAGGACTTAACTAGGGCCAGAGAATGATTTACACAAGAAAACAAAGAGCAGATAACCGCAGAGATGATCCCTCCCATCCGCACTTGACCAATTTTGGAAAGCTTTCATATCCACAATCTCCTTTGACAGCAGCATATAATCACAGGATATATTGTTTGGTGCTGACCAGGGAGTCAAAATCGGGACACCGCTCTGTCCTGACAGGGCCACATATTTAAAATCAGCACTGTGAGTCTTCACATTCATGGTGGTTTCTTATTTAGCTCTTTTGTCTGCAGGGCCAATGGAAGCTTCTTTCGCCAGGGCAGGTGGAAGTGGACTCTGGGATTTGCACTGAAGGGGAGAAAGAATGATGGGAGGACCCCAGGGAGACAGCTTACTTCTAAGAGATTTACTGGGCCTTGTCTTCCCCCCTCTGCCTCCTCCCTATAGATCCAAGTTTGGGATAAAGAAAGCTGCTTCTTTGAGAACACTTTCTAGTGCTGGGTTCAAGGATAAAAAGAGAGTCAGAAAGTAATAATTCTAAACACTTCAGTGGGGAATTCACCTAAAGTCCCAAACTGAAGTCGGTTTCATTGCCTGGGTGGAAAGTGAGATCCATTTATCAATTTATTTCTGCTGCCCCTTTCACTGTAGAAATCTCAATGAGCCTCAAATTTGGGCCACACTCTGGGATGCCTCTATAGGGGTGAAGGGGACAGAGGAAGAGCAACAGTTCAGGCTGCAGTGTCGGCAAAGCGTTAAGCTCATCTGTAGCCCCAGGACCTTGAAACACATGGATGGAGCCAGATTTAAATCAAGGTAGGATTTACGGCAGTCATGATGGGCTCCAAAATGCCTTCTAGAAGGCTGGATGGGGTCTGAGTTCCTCTGAGAGAGCACAGAATCGGACTGTTCAGCCTCTTCCACAGCCCCACCAACAAGGAGCCCAGTCTAGTGCTATTACTGACACGAGGGACACTAAGTTCTCCACTGTACTGAACCACTGGGAGCAGTCCCAGTTGCCACACCCTCTGACTGCCAAGACAAGTGGGATTTGGGTCACATAGCTTTATTGTCATATGATTGATACTGTAGAGATTAAAGCCTGTGGGTGGTGAAAGAGACCCGTCCTCACAAAGTAGGAGCTGCCTGGAAGCAGGAGAGAGGAATTCCCAGATTCCTTGTAGCCATAAATCAATGCCCCTGTGTTGAAATGCACATCTCACTGCCTGAAACTCAGACTCACAAGTGAGTCAGCAATGCCTTACCTGATCGGAGATGGAAGGCAAAACAATGGGAATATCACAGGCCCACGCCACATTGGGGATCTCTGAATCTTAAGAATGCTCTTTTGAGAACACAGAACTGATTTCTCCCGAGCCTTTGGAGGGGCTCACAAGACGTTCTTATTCCCCAGACCAAGCAGATGAGCTTGTATCTCAAGCAAAAGAAGACTTCAGGGTGGCCTATTGCCGGATCTCGTCATTTGAAGAGCCCGGAATTTCTTCCTGATCTCCACCTTAACTCCTCCTGCTTCATCTCCTTTCGTCGACTCTTCAGTAGAGTGACCCCAGAGTTGGGACTTTGTTTTCTTCACCATAGTATCAACAGTGCCTAGATACATGGGTGATTAAAAAAAAAATTAACAGGGGTGCCTGGGCGGCTCAGCCGTTAAGCGTCTGCCTTCAGCTCAGGTCATGATCCCAGGGTCCTGGGATCGAGCCCCACATCAGACTCCCTGCTCGGTGGAAAGCCTGCTTCTCCCTCTCACACTCCCCTTGCTTGTGTTCCCTCTCTCGCTGTCTCTCTCTGTCAAATAAATAAATAAAATCTTAAAAAAAAAAAAAGAAAATTAACAACCAGTGCAGCACCAGTCAGAATAGACTCTGGTTGGGATGCTGAGCAGAGCCCAAGTGGAAGGGTTTGGGTGCTAGTCTTGGCTTTGTGTCTAATTTGCTACATGACCTGGAGCAAATCACTTGACCTCCTTGGACCTCAGTTTTCTCCTCTATGAAGAGGGGGAATATGGACTAGAAGTTGCAAACTCATATGCCTACAGGGTCAGGTAATTAAAGTAAATGAGTGAACCCAATAGGGTGGGGGTGTCCTGGATTTAACACGTGGATTCCGTCTAAATGAGCAGCTGGTGTCGGATGGAACTGCTGAGCCAGGCTGTCCGCAGCATTTGACTCTTCAAGAGATACTGAAAATCTGGATGCTTATGTGAAATCTACTGGTGTTTGAAATACTGTGTGGGTCCAACAAACATCTCTAAGTCAGTTTTGCCCTCAGACTAGAGGATTAGAAGGGCTTGGATTTTCTGATTTTAAAGTATGTGTCTTCTAAAGAAAATCTTTAAGAAATCACCTTAGTTATGAGGATTTCTGCCAGTGCACACATGAATGCCTGTGTGTGGGCTCCTGTTTGTATGACATAGGGCTTTTGGCTCCCCTTAAAATAACGCTTTCCTGGTAGTCTTCCCCCCACCCCTCACACATACCTGCAGTGGACGGTTTGCTTGGTCTCAAGAGCCAAGCCCTGAGCCAAATAGGAGATGCTGCTTGTCCAGTGAGCTCATCATAGTAAAGAGCAGGCTGTGTTGATGTTCCCCACCAGCAGTGGCTAAGCCAGAAGCTGGCTAAGTCAGGCTTGGGGACTTGCTATCTTCCCATTTGCTGGATATGTCCCTAAGCTGAACTGGCACCAGGAATCAGGTCCACATGATTACCAATCTGGAGTTCTCCAACACATCTGTATTAGTCTGCTGGGGCCAATGGAACTAAGTGCCACAGTGTGGGTAGCTTAAGCAACAGAAATGTCTTGTTTCACAATTCTGCAGTGTGGAAGTCCAAAATCAAGGTGTCAATAAGGTTGGATCCTTCTGAGGGCTCTGAGGGAAAGGTCTGTTCCAGGCCTCTCTCCTTGGCTTGTAGATGGTTGTCTTTTCCCTGTGTCTCTTCACATCATCTTCCCTCTGTGTCTGTCTGCCTCTTTGTCCAAATTTCCCTTTTTTTAAAAAGGACACCAGTCCTTTAATAAGGACACCCTAGTTGATTAGGGCTCACCCTAATGACCTCATTTTAGCTGGATCACCTCTGTCAAGACTCTATGTCCAACTAAGGTCACATTCTGAGGTATTGGGGGCTGTAGGACTTCAACATCCAAATTTAGGGAGGGACACAATTCAGCCATAACGCTACTCCTTCATGGTCTCTGACTCATTGCTTTAAACTCCAAAACCTAAGTATCTTGCTTAAGCCCCTTCCTACCTGTGCCAGCTCAGTGCCTCAGGGTCTCATGAACTGGTACAGAGCCCACTGTAAGCATGTACTCTGTAAGGACTGGGGTTCACTCTGGTGGGAAAGGAGAGGGGACTCTCATCAAACACCTGTTAGGGGACATATCGGCCCTGAATTTCAGGTAATAACAGGAGATGTCGCCTCATTCTGTGAGGTGTATATACTTCTTATCCTTACACAAAAATTTCAAGTATTTATGTATCCCTCAGTAAGTGCCAAAGTACTGCTTCAAATGCTTTTTAGGAAGCAATTTATTGAACGCCCACAACACCCATTTGAGGTGGGTACTATTATTAACCTTGTTGTATGAATAAGTAACTGAGGCCCAGAGAGCTTAAGAAACTTTTCCAAGTCTGTAGTAACTGATGGAGTTGGGGTTTGAATCCTAATAGCTCCGGGGCCCATGCTTTTAATCATTACCAGATAGTGACTGGAAAAGGCAGCAAATATTATTCTCCTTGAAAAGACGAGAAAAGTGAAACCAAGAAGCCAAGTAACTTACAGTTACTCAGGTCAGAGGCAGAATAAAGGCAGAATTCCTGCCCTGGAAGCCATAGGGCTTCTTCCCCCACGGGACTAAGTGTCCTGAGTCCCTTTTCCATATGCCACTCATTTACACAGGCCCACAGGTAATAGGGCCAGCCCAGAATCTCTTCAACCCTTATTTGTGGTAAACTGTCTCCAAACCACAGGGTAACTATGGGACAAGAGGAAAGGGGAGGCACCTTCTCCACTTTAGATCTGACCTCCGTGTTTCCAAGACCACCAGCCCCGAGGTATGAGGTCCGGACGCGAGTCTGAGAATTTTCTGTGCCGGGGTTAGAAGCCGGAGAGTGAGGTGGGAAAGGGGCTGGGCGGCGCTGGGGCGCCCAGGAGCACAGAGTATCCTATTTCTCGTAACCCGCCAATCCTGAACGCGAGGGGGCGTGGCCATACCTGGGAGGCGTGGCCGGACGGCAGAGGGGGCTGCGGCGTCGCAGGGCGAGGCGCTGACGTGAGTTCGGCGCACCTGAGTCGGGCAGGTAAGGGCTAGTGCGGGACTGGGAGCGGAGCTCGAAGACTCTACCTGCGCAAAGCCCGGTGTTGCTTGCCCAGCCGGTCAAGGAAAGCGGTGGCGGTGGGTGATCTTAACTGGGGACGTGGTTCGGAGGGACGTCTGCTTCTGGTCGCCGGATTGAGAAAAGGTGAGTCGCTAACTTCTGAACATTAGCTTTGGAAGGGGGTGGGGGGTTGGGGACACACCCGCCCCTGAGTTTGTGCGGTTATGAACCTTGCTTGAGAACATCTGTTTGTTTGGGGAGACCTTCTGGGGCTGGGTGCCTGTCGCCCTGCTTTAGGTAGCTTCTGGGCGGTCCTGGCCCCGGAGCGCGGGGCCCCTCCCGAGCCCACACTTCTCTCTATTCTCTTTCCCCCCCTGCCCTACCGGAGTGTGCCGCTCTCGGCCCCTGCCCACCCACCATAGGATAGAGCGGCGGCGCCTCCAACCCTCCGGACTTACCAGCTCGCTGGGCCGCTGGCCCCTGTGTCCCAAAGGGGATTTCCCAGGCCCGCGGGCCTTTGGTCCTGGTGGGTGTTTGGGGAAACGGCGATAGGGCGGCCAGGAGCTCTAGCCAGTTTGTTTTTTCTCCTTGAATTTGTTTAGCAGTCAGGCCCCTATCTGGGGCCTCGGAGACACCCATGGATCTCCAAGTAGCCAAGCTTGGTGTTCGGGAGGGTGGCGCTGGGTGTGGTTGCTCCGGGGGGGTGAGGCCCTCTTCGCCTGAAGGGGATGGAGGGTGGGTGTGGAATAATGGGGAAAGTCTCCCAGGCCTGACTGGAAAGGAGGCCTGGGGTGCCACTCTTTACAGGGAGCCTGCTTTGTAGTAAAAGGGTCGTCTCTGTCCTAACCCTGCTTTCCTAGTGGATGTCAAAAGTGGAATCCAGGGAAGGGAGAGGGAGAAGGTGCTTGAGTAGGAGTTGGTGAAGGCTGGTGCTGACCCAGGAGAGTAGTTTAGGGTTAGATGTGTACATAATGCCTGACAGCAGCACCCAGTACCCTGTAGCTCCCTCTCACCAGCCCCCAACTTCAATCCAGCAGGGAGGAAGGGCATGGGAATTATGGCGAGAGGCATAGAATTTACCCGTAAGCAGGGCTAAACTAAATGGAGGAAAGATTGGGGAACTTGGAAGATGGCCTTTAGTTCCCTCCAAGGGAGGGGAAAAAGCAGGACTACCTGGCAAGTGTGTTTTACTCTAAGCCAAACCATTGGCAGCCCAATCTCCAAACCTTGGCTTTGAGGTAGTGGTGCCCCTGGAAACTAGTCTGGGCAGGGGCTGCAGAGGTGGCAGTGGGGGTGTTTATAGAGGACCTGCTCCCTGGAATGGGTGTGTGAGAGAGGACAGTCAGCACCTTGGGGGGGTTGAAAGTATCCCTGCTCAATGCCCAGTGTGAGGGGAGAGGATGGGTTAGCATCTTTGTTCTTTGGCGGGGTAAATACCTGTTGGAGACACAGGCCTTGAATTTCACTGTGATGGCAGCTAGAGATACCAGGGCTGAGTTCAGCTAGGCTAAGTTTCTGTGGGCATTGAGATTTGGGTGATGTGAGTGTTTTGAAAAAGAACTCTGATTTAGGTGTATTTGGGGGTGGATATCATGGAGTCTCCTCCCTAACCACATCCTTGGCCCTTCATGCTGCTGGGATCTTGTCAATATTTTGGTTTACACTGTGAGTGTGCAGAAGGAGGGACTTGGAAGGCAGGGTATTGGGGCAGGATTCAGTACTATGACGTACTCCGACTCAGGAGTGTTGGGTCCCAGCCCCAGATGAAGCACTTTTCTGTGTCTCAGTTAACCCAGCTATAAAATGGGGATGACAATAGTACTACTTCCAGATCATGAGGATGAAATCAAACATGTTAAATAAAAGTGCATGTAAAATACTGTGAAGCCTATGTAGGTATAAAGTATCGTTGGTATCATGGTCTCAGCAGCTGAACGTCATCATCTTTTATACCTTCCAATGGCCAAGAAAGATCTTAGCTTCCTGTGTTTAAAAAAATACTACTTGTAGGTTTTTTTTCCTTTTTTAAAAAAATTTGTTTATTTATTTGACTGAGAGAGAGAGTGTGTGAGCGAGCACAAGCAGGGGGAGCAGCAGGCAAAGGGAGAAGCAGGCTTCCCACTGAGCAGAGAGCCCTATGTGGGGCTCGATCCCAGGACCCTGGGATCATGACCTGAGCTGAAGGCAGATGCTTAACCGACTGAGCCACCCAGGAGCCCCGTTTTTGGTTTTGGTTTTGTTTTTTCATTTTATTATAAATTGAAACATATTGTAGGAAAATGTGAATCATATACAAAAGTATATAGACAAGTATAAAATTCACCCATAATCCTATCACCAGGTCACCATTATGGATGTCTTGTTACACTGGTGTATTATTGCTTTTCCTTTTTTTATTCCTTTTATTGCAAGGCAAGTGCACGCTCTGTTACAGGATGGAGATACCACTATTGAGTCAACACTGTATGCTGTATTTTCTCCCTTAACTTCATGTTGTAAACATTTCCCTAAATCCAATAAAAATTCTTCAGACACCCCGTGGTTAATGGTTGCTTAATAGGGCAGCCTATGAATATGTAATTAGCCATTTTCCTCTGTTCTTTTGGTTGCTTCCAACTTTTCCCTCTCTGCCAGTTTTTAGAGCCCTAGTTACTGGGTGGCAGATAGGGGAGATCTTGGCAGACTTTCGGGAGGTTGGAGAGGGTTAGCAGCGGTGCAGGTGGGGCATGGAGGAAGGCAGGCTAGGGCGGGGTTGCTCATGTGTAGTGCCATCTTGAGAGATTGCTGAGAACCCAAGACTCTAGATCTTAACGATCAATCTCTATGAGATTGCTTCTCCTTCCCTATCACTATGTGCAGTTCCCTGTGTTGCCTTGGTTGCTTTAATTTTTTCTTGATGAGCTGTCGATCAACTAAGATAAGCCCTTTTCTTCAAAGTCTGTGGTCCGTCAAGAACTGGATCTCACATGTCTGGCAAGCGTAGACACAGACTTACAGGTACTGCAATAGAAATTCTCAAAAGTCCCTGACGAGGCTGACCTATGTGCTGCCCATTTCCCTATTCGCTCTTCCCTTGCTCCATCCCCTTTGCAGTAGGCTGGGACTGAGAAGAAGAAGGTAGAACTTGCCCTTAGGAGAATATGCATTCTCCCCTCCTTATATGGTATATGTTTTCCCCCTGGTTTGATGGCTTGACTTGCTGCCCTACAAAACAACCTAAACAAGGCCAGAACATGGGGGTGGGGGTGAGGTGGGGGGACAGTTGAATAGTGCATGCCAACCTCACCTGCCCACTGTGAGCTGTGCTCCCAGGGGGAAGGTTTCAGTTGCAGGACTTGTTAATTGGGTCAGAAGGCTCAGGTGAGAGCAGGTTCTGCCTTGCTCTTAAAGTGCCAGAAGCTGAGTTGGGTTTGGGTTTTCCCTGTTTGTTGGGAGTCTGGCTGGGGAAGGAAGTGGTGTTAGGGGCCACCCCCTCAGCTAAGCTCCTCTGAGTGGGAGCCTTCAGCTGACTCAACTGGTTTGGTTTCTGAAGCGTGATCCAGGTGGGGACCTTCCTGGGTGGGAAGGTGACTTATTTATCTTCCTTTCCTCAGGCCATTGTGGGGCTTGAGCAGTTCCAGTGTGGATTTCTTCGGGGAGTCTGATGGAAAACGATGTGCTTTCTCACCGACATAGTGCTGGACACGCAGTGGCTGATAAACACGTATTTGTTGAGCAGATGAGATTTTGCAGGCCTCATCTTAAGTAAAAACAAAGTAAAAGGATCACACCAAAAAAAATCTAAACACAACATCCCAGGCAAACAATTCTCTAGTGACCAGTTTTTCCTAAAGGCACCCAGCCTGGGCAGGCCTCTGTTTCCTGCTGTGAGTGCTGGCTGTTGCCAGATGTTATCTGCTATGCGCGTGTATTTTTATGAGAATCAATTGCAGACTTTACCCAGGCCGGCTCGTGCAACCAATGAGTTCGCTGTAGCCTCTGGGGGGAGGTAAACAGACCCAGGCGGAGGAGGCCTTATGAGCAGAGCTTGTCTTATGATTGTTTTTAGCAGTCTAGGGTGAGGAGCTGTAGCGTTTGATTATTCTTGGGCTCCTGGACTTTTCTAGACTCAGGTGCAAGAAGGGTCCTTCGAGCCTTTGTCTCCCATGTTCCCAAGTCTCCTTCCAGCCACTGGATTGTCCTGTGGATAACCAACTCAAGACCCGTTTTTCTTGGTACAGAGTCTTTGGCTGACCCAGAGAAAGGAACGCTGACTCGAGGCCCAGCTCTTCGGATCCCCGCGGATACACTGCCTGCTCATCTCTGTAAGTGAGGACTTTGGAACCAGGACCCACCCCTTGCCTCCTCCTCTCTCACCACGATGGCGTCATTTCTTACTAAAATATTCTCGATCACCTTTAGTTGTCTTGTCTAAAAAGAAAGTGTGCTTCAAATTCTTGCCCCTATCTTTGCTGTTTCCATAACTTTTTTTTCTCCCGTCTCCTGAGATGAGATTGAAAAGAGCAATTTCACTTCTCTTCCAAAGCCCTTGGTTCTTCAGGAAGAACTGTGTTCCAGCAGGGATGACGTCATCTTTTTTTTTTTTTTTTTTTTCCTGCTTCAGGATTTAAACAGAAGAAATGTGATCTACTTACATGATAAGTCTGATTTGGCTAGAACATGAAGTATAAATGGCTTGGGAATAAGAATCAAAAGAACCTTTTAACCTCTTTTCTTTTCTTCCCCACCTGGCACAGTTTATTCCCATATTTAGTTTCTTTGCTGTAATCTAATGAAACTGTAGCTCTATCATACGGGAACAGTGGCTGGGAAAAGTTCCCAGAAGCTGGCCTAATTCTCCTGCTCTCCCTACTCTTTACCCTCCCCCCCAATCCCCCAGATCATGGCCCTCCACCCCCGCAGAGTTCGGCTGAAGCCCTGGCTGGTGGCCCAGGTGGATAGTGGCCTGTACCCCGGGCTCATCTGGCTACACAGGGACTCCAAACGCTTCCAGATTCCCTGGAAACATGCCACCCGGCATAGCCCCCAACAAGAGGAGGAAAATACCATTTTCAAGGTAAAGGACTTCTTCCACCATCTGACTTAAAATGTTTTCCAGTTCTGTCGGGGCTCTCTGGGTTTTTTGGTTGTTGTTGTTTTGTTCTGTTTTCTATTTTGGCATGAGGAATACGCTAGATCCAAAATGCTGATGCATCAGAGAGAATGTTTATGAAGGGGGTACCCAAACTTAGGCATAGTAATTTCTCTTGCTAGGGCATGTCTATGAGGCTGTTTATTCTTTCCCATTGGTTGCAGGTACTCAACTCACATCCCCAAAGATCCCAGGTGCAGTTGGCTAAACTGCAAATGACTGTATTGGTGTGGTTGTTCCAGAAGCTCCCAAGGGTCAGCAAATGACTCTTGCTCTTCATTCACTCAGGGCTTTTGCTATGAAGAGAGGTGCTTGGGCCTGGGAATGACTCTCCAGACCAGGACAGAACTACTGAGTGTTAGCAGGCTCCTAACATTGCCTGTACAGTGGGTGTAGAGGGCCCTCTGCAAGGTTTTCTTTTGATATTAAAATATCTTGCCCCATCCATAACCTCTGCTTAAAAATTAATAGTCATTTAGTACAAGTTTTTATTCCACAAGTATGTTTTCTTAAATAAAAAAGAGCTCTGATGTGAGAATTATTTACTTAAAGCAAGATTTAATCACATGGGGGCGCCTGGGTGGCGCAGTCGTTAAGCGTCTGCCTTTGGCTCAGGGCGTGATCCTGGCGTTCTGGGATCGAGCCCCACATCAGGCTCTTCTGCTGGGAGCCTGCTTCTTCCGCTCCTACACCCCCTGCTTGTGTTCCCTCTCTCGCTGGCTGTCTCTATCTCTGTCAAATAAATAAATAAAATCTTTAAAAAAAAAAAAAAGATTTAATCACATGGCATTTTACAAAATGTAGTGAAGCCAAAGCTTGGCCGAAGACAGAAGTAGGTGAGAAGCTGGTCATGGGGAGGGGTGTTATGTGGTTTTTAACTCTGGCCCCTGTGCCTCTGCTTCAGACCAACGTCTCTGTGCTGGTCAGCCTTCCATCTCATGAGTTGCTTTCGTTTCTGCATCCCTGAGACACGGAGAAGTGAGTTTAGCCCTCTTTCCCNAGCTGGAAGTCATAATGAAATCCAGTCCCTACCCTGGGTCTCTCAAGACTGATGCCCTGGGCTCTTGCTGAGATTGGATCAGAAGAGGTTGGCTCACCCCTCCAAGGAGAGCCGTCCTAGAGGTGTTTCCCACCCAACTCGGTTATATCAGATATTGATACAAGAGGTAGAGGGAAAATTGGCCTGAGAGTACTTAGAAAGAAAGTAAATGAGCACTTTTAATTTAAAAAGTGCTAGGGAAAACGTCTGTAAACCAGCCCAGCCCTAGCCCAGCTAGCCTCTGGTCATGGCCTTGGTCTGAATCTGGATTTGCCGCTGGTGGCTGGGGCTGATTCCTGAAAGCCTCACTCATGAGAGTTATCTGCATGCGTAGGGCTTGAGAAAAAGGTGGCTGCAGGAAGCTTGTCTTATTTATATCTGTATCTCTGGTTGCAGAATGCTGCAGGAGGGCCGTGGAAGTCAGGTGAAGAGTGAGGGTGCTTTCACAGATCTCAAGCTCTGACAAGCCTTGGGCAGGATATGTGGGGGCAGGAAGGGGGGGCAGTAGCATTAAATGGGTGCCTGCTCTGTATCCCATGTCCATTATCTCATTTAATTCTCAGCAACTCTGTAAGGGAGGTATTACTCTCATGTTGTAGATGCAGAGGCCGAGTCTCCGAGGAGCCAAATAACTTGCCGAAATCATGCAGCCAATAAGGGGTGTGGTCAGGATTTGAACCCGAGCCTCTCTGCTCCCCCATTACCATATACCCCTTTCTGACCAGGAATTAGAAGAGCTGGTTTCAAATCCTACTACTATCAATTGCATGTATGCTCTTGAGCAAGTCATATCATCTCTTTGGGCTTCAGCTTCCCATTCATTAAAATGGGGATGAAACCAGTCTTGCCTGACTCGCAGGATTGTCGTGAGAATTGAGTGAAATAATGTGTGGGGAGGGACTCATGAATTGCCATTAAAATGCAGCGGTTACTTCCATTTCTGGAAGAGAAGAAGGGACCTGCATAGTGACCTGAGTGTCAGAAGCAAGACTCAGAATGGGTTTGAGTAAGTCACGTTCATAAATCGCAGTGATTGCCAAGTGGTGGGTACCACCCTCTGCTGCACCATCGGAGTGGGCCCTGAGAAGGAATGGCTGTGTTGTGAGCAAGAAGGCTGGGGCTGTGGTTCTGGCTTAGTCTGGCTGCTCTCCACGGAGGGGCAGGGATTTAGGGAGCCACAGAAATATGTCGACCTGTGCCAAAGTCAGCACAGCCCAAGCCAGCTGGGTGGGGCCAGCGTGGGAGTGGGCACAGGGGATCAAATAAACGGAAGGGAAAATGTGGTGAGGTAGCAGTCAGGTACCACCAGGCACAACTGGATATGTGCTTTTCAGATACTGCAGACCAATGACATTGAAATCCCCTGTAGGGAGCTGGATGGAATGGTGCCAGCACAGCCACCTCGGGCAGCACCACTTTGTCTGACCTCTTCATTCTGTACTGCAAAATGAATGCAGGTGCCCCCAAGTCTAAGAAGTGAGCCTGAATTAGAAGAGAAGGATTTTTTTTTTTGATTTTTTATTATGTTAGTCACCATACAGTACATCATTAGTTTTTGATGTAGTGTTCCATGATTCATTGTTTGCGTATAACACCCAGTGCTCCATGAAGTACGTGCCCTCCTTAACACCCATCACCGGCCTAGCCCAATCCCCCACCCTCCTCCCCTCTGAAGCCCTCAGTTTGTTTCCCAGAGTCCATAGTCTCTCGTGGTTCATTCCCCCTTCTGTTTACCTCCCCTTCACTCTTCCCTTCCTTCTACCAATCTCCCTGCTATTCCTTATGTTCCACAAATGAGTGAAACCATATGATAATTGTCTTTCTCTGCTTGACTTATTTCACTTAGCATAATTTCCTCCTGTCCTGTCCATGTTGCTGCAAATGTTGGGTAGTCGTTCTTTCTGATGGCTGAGTAATATTCCATTGTATATATGGACTACATCTTCTTTATCCATTCGTCTATTGAAGGGCATCTCGGTTCCTTCCACAATTTAGCTGTTGTGGACAATGCTGCTATGAACATTGGGGTGCATATGGCCCTTCTCTAGAAGAGAAGGATTTAAATTTGTATTGGAAGACGCTTCCTCATGATCATCAGGCTCTGGGGGTGGGGGGGGGAGTGACTGAGGGAGATAGAGATCTCAAAGGATGGGGCAGAAAATTTCCATTTCAGCTTGAGGTCAGAAGCAGAGGCAGGGAGTCGGGACTGGACACATGCCCTGTCTGCTTGAACAAGCTGGGGTATACTTCCTGGTCTCGAGGACTCTGCTAATGACATCCCCCTTTTCTGCATCAAACACAACGTCCTGAAGAAAGCATTGAAGTCTGAGATGATGTTAGCAGTGGGGGAGAGTGGATATCCCGTGAGCAGAAACATACATGCCTTTGGACCCAGAAACTGAAAACCAGAGAGGAGGAGCCAAAGTGGTTTTAGCTCATGCCGCCAGCCGCTGGTGTTTGCAGCGAAGTATTTCCAATGAAGTGGGACTTTGAGGAACTAGGGAAGGGCAGGGGATGGGGTTTCCTCGGACATGGGGCCAGCTGAATGAGGCCCTCCACCTCCAGTTGAACTCCCAGACTATGCTGCCTTGCCCTCCTCCAGGCACGTGTTTTCTACAATTATTTATGCATCAGATTGAAGAATGTAGGGGGAGGGAACGCCAAGGCCAAACTCTTCATATCACATGCCGTCTCTCTTTGTCTTATTATGTAAGTAATTAATGTGAAAAACAAGCCAAAAAAAATTTTACCTGAAATCCTGCTATCCAAAGTTACCCTTAGCATTTTGGTGTATACAGTGGACGCCTGGGCAACATGAGTTGAAACTACACAGGTCTACTTATTTATTTATTTTAAGTTTATTTATTTATTTAAATAATCTCTATACCTGAACTCACAATCTGGAGATCAAGAGCTGCATGCTTTTCTGACTGAGCCAGCCAGGCACCCCTGCACCAGTCCACTTATGTGCAGATTTTTTTTTCAATAAATACAGTAATATAAATTATATTTTCTCTTCCTTATGATTTTCCTAATAGAATTTTCTTTTCTCTGGCTTACTTTATTGTAAGAATGTAGTCTATAATATACAAAATATGTGTTAATCAACTGTTAACAGTAAGATAGTTAAGTTTTGGGGAGTCAAAAATATGTGGATTTTTGACAGTACAGGGGGTCAGTATTCCTGACCCCTGTATTGTTCAAGGGTGAACTGTCTTTTTTCCAGACTTTTCTTTATTTTCAACCCTTATTATAGCCACTCTTGACAGGTGGTGCTGGCACCAACAGTTGAGATAAGGCTCCTCCTCTCAGAAAGATCGTGTTTGCATATGGGTTAATTTCCCTCGGGCCCTGCCTGGCCTGGTCCTGAGGGTGGTGCTTCCTGCTGCAGGCTCTGTAAGTGGGGTTGGGATGGCAGGGCAGTCAGGCAGATGCTCACGGGATATCCACTCTCCCCCACTGCTAACATCATCTCAGACTTCAATGCTTTCTTCAGGACGTTGTGTTTGATGCAGAAAAGGGGGATGTCATGTGCATGTGTATATGAGAGAGGGTGAGCACACTTGGCAGTGTTCCTGGGCAACAGCAGGCATTCACTGCGGTTTCCTGTTCCTCAGGCCTGGGCTGTGGAGACAGGGAAGTACCAGGAAGGGGTGGATGACCCTGACCCAGCTAAATGGAAGGCCCAGCTCCGCTGTGCTCTCAACAAGAGCAGGGAATTCAACCTGATGTACGATGGCACCAAGGAAGTACCTATGAACCCAGTGAAGATATATCAAGTGTGTGACATCCCCCAGCCTCAGGGATCGATCATTAACCCAGGTGAGCCCCAGCTGCTGGCGGAACAGGTGGACAGTAAGCCAGGTTCTGGGCTGGACTCTTAAAGAGAGAATTGACTTGAACATTGCTTACAAAGTTTAGTTACAAAGCAAGAAAGCCTTTCCCTAGGAAGGACCCAGAGACCCAAAGATATAAAGTCAGCAAAATCTTCTTGTTCACTTAGGGGAATAGTTACTAGCCCGACTGTTTAAAGCATGAGAAAGTAGAGGGAGTATAGAGTCCTACTGTAGAAAGAGCTTCCCTTGGGACTCAACACTGAGCGGAGAGGTCAGGTGGTTTCAAAAATGGAGGACTTAAAACTTAGGAGGTTTGAGTTCCAAACCTGGCTCTTATCACTTTGCTCCTTGTCAGACATGGAATCAAGTCATTTGACCTTTGAGCCTCAGTTTCTTCAGTGGTATAATCTGGGCTCTCATCTTTCCTGCCTACCTCAAAGACTATTGTAGGACCCAATTGACATGACATTTAAAAGCTATTAAGTTCCCTTTGTAAATGTTGGATGAGTGATTATTTAATTTGTAGGGTACTTTTTCTAAGAGAATACCACCTGATCCTCCTATTTACCCCATGCTTAGCAAATACCAAGAGCCAGATAACTTAGACTTGTCCTCCAATGGATCTAGTGAGGCCCTGCCAAGAGGGAAGGGCTGCCCTCACATTAAGCTTACAAAGGGGAAAAGTTGGTGTCCTTGAGTCCTTAAAAGGGATGCTAAAGTGTAGCAAGACGTTTAAAGTAGGAATTAAGAAATTTCTAGGGAAGGGGATAGGGTCTGCAGCTCCTGGGTAGGGGAAGGGAAGAGAGCTTACATTAGAGCTCAGTAGGAGGAGGTAGAGCCAGAGGTTACCACTCTTTTGGGCTAGGGCATTAGGGGTGCACACTGAACCCAGGGGAGCCTCTGTACTACCAGTAATAGTACCTAGCCTGTACAGTGGATCAGCTGCAAGGATGACAGTGCAACACTAGTGGCTCACTCGCAGGCTTCTCTGTCCGTTTCTTGGTTAGGATCCACTGGATCTGCTCCTTGGGATGAGAAGGATAATGACGTAGATGAAGAAGATGAGGAAGATGAGCTTGATCAGTCACAACACCATGTTCCCATCCAGGACACCTTCCCCTTCCTGAACATCAATGGTGAGTGGGGGTGGTAGGTGGTAGAGAAGATTGAAGAGGATGGAACGGGCTTTGACTTGGCAACTACTGAGTGACCCCTCAGCCCCTACTGCACTGGGAGCAGTGACAAGGCCCTGCGGCCAAGCTGCTGGTCTACTAGCAAGTAGGGGTCACAGACGAGGGAACTCTGCTGGCCCAGTTATCCCAGTGGGCGGCTTCCAGGCATAGAGAACGTCTTCTGAATCTAAGAGATAATTCAGAGAAATTAAACAAACTCATTCTCAATCCCACATACAAGTCAGTTGTTATAAATTTCACTGATTTCCTCGGGGCCACGTGTAGATATTATTTTGACAAATTATTGGTAAACTCTTCCACTGTTTCCCTTGGTATAAATTTTGTGTCACTTTCTTAACAGAGTCTGCCCTGCTAAGGCTAGATCATGGGAAACTTGTGGTTTCTACACCTCTTAATACTAGGCTTTGGTAGAATTTATCTGTAAGAGACTTCTTGCTTCTTCTATGAACTCTTTGAATTCAGCCTCCCAGGAAAAATGAGTTGAGAGGCTGGAAGGTCACTGGGACAGAGCAGGTACTGACTGTCCAGTGCACATTCTGAGGGTGCTCAAACACAAGGTGAAGTGCTCTTCAGCATCTTCACTCGATCTGCCCACTGAAATGCTCCTAGTTGAGAAGGTCGTCACTGCGTTTCTAGTTCCATCTGGCTGCTATGGGTCAAATAAGAACTTGTGCCACTTAGAAGATTTATCAAGATGATTCCTTTGGGATTTTGGAGTCCCCTACTTTAGGTCATTTCCCTTACCTTTGAGAATCAGGAAATGACTCTTATTATCTGTCCACTTGCCCTCCTTCACTTAACCTGCCATTTATATCTTTACAACCAAGTGATGAGTTAAGAAAAATGTCATTGAAAATTTAAAAAACTAAAAGAAAAATATCATTGAGCTCCTTCAGGTCTATATTGCCACATGCTACATTCCCATTTAGTGATTTGAGTTGGATATCTGGAAATATGAGATCCTTTCCCAAATCCTTGGCTGACTCATTCTGGTATTTTCACCCCTTAAAAGGATGCGACCTATTTCCAGGATCCTGATTTCCAATTTCTGTTCATGTTTTACTCAAGTGAATGTTGTGTGGCCTTATATTATGGATTGCTTTGGATCCTTTCTGGGAAGATGTGGGATATCTATTTAAAAAGTAGGGGTACTCGGGTGGCTCAGTCAGTTGGGTGTCCGACTCTTGATTTCAACTCATGTCATGATCTCAGGGTCCTGGGATTGAGCCCCAAGTTGGGCTCCCTGCTCAGGGGGGTCTGCTTGAGGGTTCACTCTCTCTCTCCCTTTGCCCCTCCCCCCATTTTTGCACTTGCTCTTTCTCAAATAAATAAATCTTTAAAAATAAAAAAATAAAAACAAAAAAGTAAAATGGGTACGTAGATTTAACCAGGCTTTTGCATGAAGGGTCGAAGAAACATTAACTTCTATGATTTCAGAGCTGTTGGGGCAGAGGAAGAAGAATTGTTGAAGAATAGATGCCTAAGAGGTGAGGCTAGGAAGAGAAATCTGTAGACTTTGGAGTGAACCAACTTTGAGAATAGCAAGAAAATAGGATGGGTATTTCATTTTCTTTCTTAAAAGCTTTAATTGGATACTTTTGCATAAATATTGGTCTTACATGGTTTAAAATTCATAATGGTACAAAAAGGTAATCAGTTGAAAGGTTTTCCTTCCTTTTTGTCTCTGAACCCCCCTTTGGTTTCCCTGGAAGAAACTGATGCTTTCAGATTTTTGGGTATCCTTCCAGATGTTTTGTGCATGTGAAAGTATTTGTTTTTAATGGAATTTCTAGACACTCAGAGCTAATCAGCTAATTCAGTTGAGTTCATTTTATAGAAGACAACCAACTTTGTAATTGCTGGGGTGAAAATCTGTGATAGGGAACCTTTTATTATTGCTTATTCTAATATAACCCCAGAGAAAACTCACATGTCTGGTAATCTTCAGCAAAATGCACATTTTCAGAACTATGAGTCTATGGGAGAACTAATATGATTAGGAAGTAGAAGCAGGGGAACTTTATTTCTTATTGTGTTAGTTGTGGGAATCATTGATGGGCTGCCACACTGAGTCATAGTCTAGTGTTTGATTCTTGTCTATTGACCTTGTTAGGTTTTAAAGCCCCAAGCTAGGTGATGTACATACATGGTGCCCCTGCCCGCTCATGCACATCTTTCTGTTCTAGGTTCTCCCATGGCACCAGCCAGTGTGGGCAACTGCAGCCCTGAAGCAGTGTGGCCCAAAACTGAACCTCTGGAAATAGATGTACCCCAGGCACCTATACAGCCCTTCTATAGCTCTCCAGAGCTGTGGATCAGCTCTCTCCCAAGTAAGTGGGATCTTTCTAGCTGGGTCTTCAGCTCCTATTATAGTCCCTTCCCTGCCCCACCTTCTGCCTCCATTTCTTTGCCATGTATAGAATAGCTACCTGTCCTATAGGCAGCCTCTGTGTCTGGTTCCTGGCTGGCCAATGAGTCATCAGGGAAGAAGTAAAGAAACATTAGTTCATATCTACCTGCCCATGGGGATGCTCTGATCAGTTGCAGCACAAGGTTACTCACCTCTTAGGTGGGTGGAAAGCCTGGGTTAATCAGTTTGGCTAGGGGATCTGGGCATAAGGGCAGTTGAGGAATAGGAAAATTAATGGCCATGGATTTGATCAAGAAGGTTTTGGATTTTGAGGGGCTTTTGGAAGAAAGAAAATCTCTCTGAATTGAACACAAATTGATCTCAATGAAGAATCAATGTCACTGCCCCATCTCCCTTTCACACTCTACATGGTGGTAGTAGGGATGGGGTGGAGGGGGGAGATGTGAGTGCTGGTATTTTGTCCAAAAGGCTAATAGCTTTCATAAGACCTATAGGGTTCAACTGAGGCTTGATGAGTGAACATTTACTTTGCCATGAGCTGTGTCCCTTTATGGTAAATTATTAGAACAAATCCACAGAGTGTGTGCATGTGTGTAATTTTCAGAAAGACAAGATGGCTTGGTATTTTTTCTTATTCTTCTGATTTCTTTAAAAAATGAGCCAAAAATGAGACACAAACCAGATACGTTAGTTTTTAGCTGCTTCCGATGCCTACTGATGTGAAGACTCAGTCAGTATAAATGAGGAGACCGGACCCAGAAGTTTGCTTGGAGAAATTCTAGCCCTTAGGGTGTAATGATTAAACAGAGACAGTATACATGGACCTTGAACTGTCTGCTTCTAAGGCAGCCTTTTGAGTGAATATTACAGGAAAGGTTGATGTCTTCCTTTGTTGCAGGAAGGGTAACTGGTAGTGACCTTCCTGAATGCTGGTTGAAAGGTGGCTTGATCTTGATGGACTTGCATGAGTCTCGGGAATAGACAGGCAGAGCATTAAAGCAGAACTCTCACTGTCCTCTCTCACCTTGTAGTGACTGACCTGGACATCAAGTTTCAGTACCGTGGAAAGGAATATGGGCAGACCATGACCGTGAGCAACCCGCAGGGCTGCCGGCTCTTCTATGGGGACCTGGGTCCCATGCCTGACCAAGAGGAGCTCTTTGGTCCTGTCAGCCTGGAGCAGGTCAAGTTCCCTGGTCCAGAGCATATCACCAATGAGAAGCAGAAGCTGTTCACCAGTAAGCTGCTAGACGTCATGGACAGAGGACTGATCCTGGAGGTCAGCGGTCATGCCATTTATGCCATCAGGCTGTGCCAGTGCAAGGTGTACTGGTCTGGGCCATGTGCCCCATCGCTTGTTGCCCCCAACCTGATTGAGAGACAAAAGAAGGTCAAACTATTTTGCCTGGAAACATTCCTTAGTGGTAAGTCTTTTTCAGAAGGTGGATGGTTGGGAATTTCTCCCCAGAAGTAGGTTTTCCACCTTCCCTACCCGCTTTCCTGGATCTGCAAAGATCTTAACAAAAAACTCCTGGAGGAAGTGAAGGTAGAAGAGAACCTTAGTTCTGGAAATGAAAGTGGCCTGGGCAACAAAGAAGGGCATTCCACTCCAAAGCTATGTACTTGGAAACTATTTTTAGGTTGGTTATGGCTCCTTTAGTGGTAGAAGAGGGAGACAGCCTTGTCATTACCGCCAAATGCCATCAGTGCCACCTTAACTTTGGAAGTTGGCTTCATCATAATCAGCAAAACATATTCTTCTCATTTGGGAAATATCTGGGTGGCAAATTCAAGCAGACAAATTTAGGGAGAGCACTGAGATGTGGATTTTATAATATAATTTGAACCCCAAGTCTAGTTCAGTGATATCCAGTAGAACCCTCTGACATGATAAAAGTGTTCTTTATTTGTGTTGTCCACAATAGACCACATGGGGCAATTAAGCACATAATTGTGACTCATATGGCTAAGGAACTATTTAATTTTAATTAATTTAAATGTAATAGCCACATGTGGCTAGTGACCACTATACTGGACAGCACAGAAGATGGTATTTACTGAGTGGATATGGAATGGCCCAGTACACCAAACTTGCTCTTCCACCCTCTGCAGATCTCATTGCCCACCAGAAAGGACAGATAGAGAAGCAGCCACCATTTGAGATCTACTTATGCTTTGGGGAAGAATGGCCAGATGGGAAACCCCTGGAAAGGAAACTCATCTTGGTTCAGGTGAGGCTATAAAGCTGTATCAACAACTCTTTGCCTGTTTACCAGTGCTTTAGCCCCTAGGACTAGGGTTGTGCTGAGCAAAGATCCATCAGCATGTGTGCATTTTAATCCCATCAGATAGAACAGCGGACTCAAGCTTTGTATATTGTAAGAATCAAGTAGGTCCTATCAAAGTAGGACCAAACTGGAGCACACAGGGTCCTCAAAGTGGATGACTGGCTTAGTGAAGACCTTATCTTGCATTCTCTTACTGACATTAGAGTCTTTCTGAAACCTAACAGGATATGATCCTTTCCAGTTCTTTTAGAAAAACCTTTTGAGTTGCTTTTAAGAATGTAACCTTACTTTAGTAAGTGGCAGCAAGACCTCTTGGGTTTGGTCCCTGGACTTGTAGAAAAGATAGTCAACAGATGAAATGTGGGTAAGTCTTACTAAATAAGCAGCTGTTTATTTAGGCATGTGATGCAATGAAACATATAGGTTCTCTACCTTCATTTGAACCAAATTCTAGAGTGAAACTTAGCAGGATGGTCCAGAGAGAAGAAGGCATACCCTGTATCTAGACATAAGGGTTGGGGGCTTCCCTGGGGCCTCACTAGTTTTTTCTATCATCTTGAGTCCCTCCTGCTATTTAAAAATCCCTTCTCTTCAGTGAATACCTGTGTGCTCTGTGTCCTGAACAGGTCATTCCAGTGGTCGCTCGGATGATCTACGAGATGTTTTCTGGTGATTTTACACGGTCCTTTGACAGTGGCAGTGTCCGCCTGCAGATCTCAACTCCAGACATCAAAGATAACATCGTTGCTCAACTGAAGCAGCTGTACCGCATCCTCCAAACCCAAGAGAGCTGGCAGCCCATGCAGCCCACCCCCAGCATGCAACTGCCCCCTGCCCTGCCAGCCCAGTAGTCACGAATGCCATCTTTTTTACAATATTGTACATACCGGTATTTTTTATTATTCAGATTTAACCAGCTTTTAAACCTCCTCTTTCTAACAATGTTAGTGGCCTCTGATTCTCCACATATGCCTGGCTTTTCAAGTTGATTTAATTTATGGAAAAAATCACCCTTTGTATTCCCCCTTTCTTTTTTTAAACCTCCCAATGTTAGTGTAATATAGTAGAGGGAGATTTGGCCTGGGACTTTGGACACCAGCGTTCTAGCTGCAGCTCTGCTTCAGTGGTGTGACCTTGAGCCACCAAGTCATTTAACCTCTAGGGTTCAGATTCATTATTGTAAAACGAAGGGGTTGGAACAATGCTTGAAATAATGCCAGTTAAAACTCTGACCTGATGACTTCATTCTACTTGTACAAGGCAAAACTGCCTGGAACAGAACCCCTCTGCATTGTTCTTGCACCGCATTTTTTTCTTGCTTTCATTAAAGTTCCCTCAAGCACTGATTTGTCCAAGATTGATCTCCGTTTGACCTGTTCTGCTAGTATAGTAAGCTGGCTCCCTGCCGGGGTAAGTGAGAGGGAGGGGAGCTGGCTGGTTGCCTAGGAAACAAGCTTGATATCTAAATAGAAATAGGTGCCAAAGTCTGAAAGTCACCTGGTCTGTGGAGTAAAAGCTCATAAACTGAGCTCCTAAAGGGAATCTGTCAACAGAAGGCCTAGGGACTCTGCAGAGTTGATTGTCAGGTGTTTACCTTGCCACCACTCAAATAACACCGTATGTGTGGTAGATGGGAGTATATGACTCAGTGGTACCTTTCAGACAGGACAGAGCTCTTTTTCTTTTTTCTTCTTTGAGGAAGAGCTGGGAGTGAGCTGGGCATCTAGGATAAACTGACTAAAAAAGGGGCGGTTCCTTCTTGTTTGGAAACTTTTACAGTCTTACTATCATTTGGATGTTTTGCAGTGAAAAAATGGGGTATTCAGGGTGAAGGAGATTGGGGCAGTGCTCTTCTGCAGAAGGCTCATCTGGCTCAAATCTGCTTGTCTCCCTTTTTGTGGAGGTAGCTGGGTGTGGACTACTCAGGTGAAGAGTGGTGTAGAACATTGTAGCTATGGCTGCCACAGACTGGTCTTATCTCTTAACTTTTGCTCTGTCTCTGATCTTTTTGCCCTACCCCCCAATCTTAAAAGAAAAAAAAAAGTATAATTTAAACTCCAAGACCTAAATGGAAAGCAAGATGTTAATCTCTGGTAGCAGGCCCCTAATGCTCTTGAATACTGATGCCTCTCTGTGTCAGGCAGTTATAAGAAAACCCATGTCTAGTGTGCTACGCTTAAAGTTGGCCATCCCCTACTCGCTACTGAAGTTGAGCTAGCCAAAATATCAGGTAGCTTCAGAAGCCGTAAGCTCAATTCAGTTACAGGTGGCAGTGGGACTTATTTAGAATGCTGAAGCTGTGGTTTTAGGGTCTCTAAGGGATGAAGTGGGATCTGCTGTTACGGAAGTATGACCAAAAGAAATCCGAGTAAATGTCAGGTGCTCAGCTGTGAGCAGGAGTTGCGTTTCTAGAGACCAGGAAACATGCAAGGTATAGAAACTTTGTGGTTTTTTGGTCATTTTGCTGAGGGGGTAACGTGAAGGATTTCGTTTTGGTGTCTGGCTAACTCTGTGTGTAACTGCACAGCTCAAAGTTAAAAAGAACCCACTGTAGGTAAATTGGGGGGACAACTGCTAGATCTGGGTAGTCCTTTTCCCTTATGCTGTGAGAGGCTAACAGCCAGGCTTTCCATCTGAACGGGGGTCCAGATAATACGAGCTGGCAGAAAGTGATGAGGATTGTGTTCTGAAGGGTCAATATGGATCAAAGTATAGTATGTGACCATAATAAAAAGTTTATAAAGATGCCACAGGAATGGATGAGTGGTTTTATGTAGTCTTAACTAGAGAGCCCAGTTTCTTCCATGTTTTTTATTGTTTTCAGAATGCTGGGAGAGGAGCGCCCGGGTGGCTCAGTGGTTAAGTGTCAGACTCCTGATTTTGGCTCAGGTCATGACCTCAGGGTGATGAGACTGAGCCCCATGTTGGGCTCCACGCTTAGTGGGGAGTCTGCTTGAGATTCTCTTTCTTCCTCTTCCCCCCCACACTCACTCATTTTCTCTCTCTCTCTCTCAAATAATAACTACATCTTTAAAAAAAAGAAGTATGCTGGGTGAGTGCATGCAGTGCTGTTCACTCATCTCCCTCAGTGCCCCCTCTCTGGTCCTGATGGATAGATAGATACCAGGTTCCCTTTCTTTCTTGGAGAGTGTTACCTCCTTTGGTGACTATACCACACACTCTCTGTGTGGTCTACGTTCTTGCCTCTACCTTGCTTAAGAGTGGAAGGAGAATTAGATGGTGTCACTAGCTCTTCTTTTTGTTCTCTGTCCACCCCACCAAACTGGATTAGCTCAAAGTTAAAACATTATAGGTAAATTGGGAGGGCAATTTTGGATCTGGGCTTGTTCCTTCCCCATATAATTAGGTCTCTGGTTATATGTATATGTTCCCATATCATCCTATACTTCCTTTTTCAGAATAATCAATTCCCTTGTAATTGCTCAGCATCTGTGTCCTAGTTGACTACAAACTCGCTGAAGGTTGGGACTGTTTGTCTTGGACTCTGTTGCCAGTGCCTGGTACATACTATATTCTCAAATAGAACTGATCCTTGAACAACACAGGTTTGAACTGCGCAGGCCCACTTATCCTCAGATTGTTTTTTGATATAGTACAGTACTGTAAATGTATTTTCTTATGATTTTTTTAGCATTTTCTTTTTCTCTAGATTATTGTAAGAATACCGTATATAATGTTGCTATAACAAAAATATGTACTGTTTATATTATTGAAAAGGCTTCTGGTCAGTAGTAGGCTATTAGTAAAGTTTTGGGGGAGTTAAAAGTTATGTTCAGAGTTTCTACTGTGTGGGGCACCCCCCAACACCTGCGTTATTCAAGGGTCCAACTGTATTTGTTAGAATAAATGAATGAACTCAATAAGTCTTTCATTTCACAGATTTGCTGCTAATGACCATGGGAAAATAAAAATAAATACGGGGAAGGAAAAAATCCTAAAATTAGTTTCTAGTCTCTGCTTCTGACTCCCTCTGAGCTAAGGACCAGTGTTAGCCTGGGAGCTCCCAAACGCTGATCCTGCTTCCGGGCTGGCCCTATCTTTACTCCATACTTGTCTGATTTCACCTTTTGAAGATACCACCAAGGTAGAGCCAGGAGTGAAACCTCCAGTGTAGGAGCCCACAGTTCCCTTTGCCTGTCCTGCCCACGTAGCAATAAATTTGGGCCACTTCCTCAGATGAGCTTTCTCAAGAAATTCTTACCCTATAGCTGGCAGTTCAGAGGTGTTAACCCTTCAGTGAAATAACACTTTCTTCCTACTGGCCTGATTGAAAAGCCTGTCTCTGCTCATTTCTCACGTGAAGTCAGAAAACTGATTTCCTCGAACTTGAGCACCGTGAAGGTGGGGTTTTTGTCTATTCTGTATGTTGTAATACCGCCAGTGCCTAGAAGCATGCCTGGCACACATTTATTCCGAGTGAATAATGCTCATGCCCTTCACACCCTACTTAGAGATGACAAATCTTGGACAGGACAGCACTTGTGCACCCACTTCTAAGAATTCAGCCTCTCAAATTTAAGATTTAGGCAGATCAAAGTAAACAGACAACTAACTTTGTTGGTCCACTCACAGGTGAGGACACTCTGCAAAACATGTCGCTTGTCTCGAGATAAGCTTCGTTTGGAGAAGAAATTGCATTTTCCCAGACACAAAACAAAGGGTTTTTTTTTTATGTTTTTTTATTATATTATGTTAGTCACCATACAGTACATCCCCGGTTTCCGATGTAAAGTTCGATGACTCATTAGTTGCGTATTGCATGGTGCACTGGGTGAAAACAAAAGGTGTTTTCGCGCTGTGCGCACTTCTCCGGCTTCCCAGACGTAGTAACACGACGCGAAGCCACGTGAGGGCAGCGGCAGCCTAGTTTTGCCAGGTCCCGCCTTCTTTCGGGCACTTCCGCCCCTCCCCGTCCCTACGCAGACGGGTCGGGCCGGCTTCTGTCTGGCCGGAAAGGGCCGGACTGCAGGAGTCCACACTTCCGGCACAACCTGGCGGGAGGTCCTAACGCAAGGCGCGCGGGCGGACTGGATGACGTCACGGGAACCGGGTCGGGGTGGGGGGGGGAATGGGTGGAGAGCTTGTGTTGGACATGCGCACTAGGTCGGTTTCGCCGACCTAAAGCTCGGCGCGTTAGGAGGGATTTCGTGTAGCGGCGGACCGTACGGGTTTCGGCGTCTTCTCGGCAACCAACAGGAAACGTGAAGGCGTTTCTGAGCCCGCGAACCTGCAGCGGATGTGAAAGCAGAAAGTATGTGTGTGTGAGAGAGACCTCTGACTCATTTAACAAATCACTATAATATGCTCAGCACTGGGTGTGGGGATTGGAGTGAGCCCATCTTCCGAAGGTCCGTGGATGTCGGCCAGAAGGGAAAGGCGGGCCGGCAAAAGTAAAATACAGCCGTCCTGCAGTTATAACAGATTGTATTTATTATTTTTACGTCCCAGGGTGCAGTGGTTGTAGGTCCGTATTCTAGTGTATATTAATCAGATCGCTATTCTTACAGCTTTTGGCGGGAAGGTAAGGGGACGTTGGCAGTGGAAAGGGGCGTTTGGAACCTAGAACTCTGCCTCAGAAGGGCAGTTTTAGGTAAAATGCCCGGAATTTTGCCAAAGACAGCTCTGCCACTACTCTGCCCCAAACTCTTAAGGTTCGAATCTGCGAAAGTAGTTTGGTAAAATTTAGAAGAAATCAGAGAGAATGAAAGCTTAGCCATAAAACCTGAAAGACACATGAATTTAGGACTAAGGGAGACTAAGTCAACCATAAAAATCAGGCAGCATTGATGATCCCATCTTGTCTGATCTGGGTTAGCATTTCAAAGCAGAGGGAGGGACACAAAGATCTTTGGAAGATGCTGTAAAACTTAGGGGAATGTTGTTGGCAGGTTTCTTGGTATGTCACTGACTGGTGTTAATAATCTCCTGCTACTGCTTTGTTTTTAGGCCCTTGCTCAAGTGTCTGGAGCTCAGAGATGCGGCCCAGGGGAAGGAACTGTAGCTAGGTAAGGAGGCCTTGCTTGACGTTGCTTCCAGATCCCATGTCAGCACCGAGTCCTCAGTTACTGGTGGCAGCTGCTCGGCAGACCCTGGGCATGGGAAGGAGACGGTGCCCACCCCAAGCCGTTTGCCTTCACCTAGCTGGAGAGGTGTTGGCTGTAGCCCGGGGACTGAAGCCAGCTCTGCTGTATGATTACAATTGTGCAGGGGCATCAGAGCTCCAGAGCTATGTGGAGGAACTGCAGGGCCTGGGCTTCCTGACCCAGGGACTTCACATCCTTGAGATTGGAGAAAACAGCTTGATTGTCAGTCCTGAGCACGTATGTCAGCACTTGGAGCAGGGACTGCTTGGTACCATAGCCTTTGTGGATGTTTCCAGCTCCCAACCTCACCCTTGTATTTGCTCCCTGGACCAGCTTCAGCATTTGAAGGCCCTAATGGCTGAGATCATCACGCATTTGCAAGGGCTGCAGAAGGACCTATCCCTGGCAGTCTCCTGCAGCAGACTTCGTTCCTCAGACTGGAATCTGTGTACCGTGTTTGGGATCCTCCTGGGCTATCCTGTTCCATATACCTTTCATCTGAACCAGGGAGATGACAACTGCTTAGCCCTGACCCCACTACGGGTATTCACTGCCCGGATCTCATGGCTGCGTGGTCATGCCCCAGTCTTGCTCTATTCCTTTAGTGTCCCAGAGAGCTTATTCCCAGCCCTGAGGGAGATTCTAAATACTTGGGAGAAAGACCTTAGAACTCGATGTAGGACTCAGAATGACTTTGCTGACCTGAGCATCTCCTCTGAGGTAGTCACGCTGCCAGCAGTGGCTCTCTGACTTTAACTCTTCTCTCGTGTAGAGGGTACTCAGTAAATGATCAGCTCTAGCTCAGGGATGGCATCTCAAGTACCAATTCAGAGCGTCTTGAGACCACTAGGGGAAAATGCTGGAATCAGTTGTCCACAGCGGGCATGAGAATAGGTGGTGGTGGCATTGATCGTACATATTTGCCATTTCTGTACTAGGGAGTCCTCTTGACTTTGCTGAGATATCTGTTGATTTTTCACTGGATAGGAGATAGGAGAAAAGAGATTGTGGAAAAGGGTGGTGGAGGACGAGTAGTATACTCTTGTGTGGTAGCTGTAAATATACCTGCCCTCGTGGGTAGTCCCTGCCAGAAAGTGGAGCGCTAGGTAGGTTTTACTGCGTGTTTATATACCACCAACTGAATTGGACTAAGGAGGTGACTAGGGTGCTCAAATGTCTTATGTTTGTGATGTGACATGTCATTCAGGGGTAAACTAAGAGTTCTGAGGAACAGAGACTATTAGGTGAAGTTTGTTTATTTTACAGTAGGTTAAAAAAATAATAACAAAGTCAGAAATCTCAGGTGGAGAAACCCACACTTTAAAGTATGTTAACCTTCTGAGTTTTTTATTGAATTTCTTGCTTCAGATTTTCACCCAAGCAGCTGCCACAAGTGATTCAGATCATCAGGCTGTCCTTGTTGGCCAGGAACACCGCCAGTGCTATAGCAATCATTACCATCAGCATCGAGAGCCATCGCCCACATTGCCTCTGTGAGGAGGGGGTGGGGGAGAGAAAGAGGCCATGGGTTGTTTGGAGAAGGTACAGGCAAAAATAATCTTCCTTCTTCCCCTCCTAGCCCAGTGGAAAACCTTGGGTCAGTAGAAGAGAACAAGCTTTTTATATCACTGTCTCTCTTACTTGGTCCCTTCCTTGGGATAAAACCACTTTACTGCTGGTCACTGGCTCCTAAGCCAGGATTACTAGCTCAGGGAACCATACCCAGCATGGGCCAGATACTTAAATACTGATAAGAATAATCAAGGATGGAAAATAACTCAGCAAAGTTATATTATTCTCTGTTCATATCCCTTAGTACTTTTACTCTCATCACTCTTGCCACTAGCTCATAATAGGCTAAAAGAGTACCACTTCATGCTTTAGCTAATAGTAAGTCTTTCCCTTCAGGCTCAAGAGTTCCATAAAAATTAGGCTTGCATGCATGAGCCAGTGTTTGCTGACACTGGCTATGCTGTCAAGTATATAAACCAAGTTGAATGGAACAGTCTGGCCAGATGTTGGCACAGGCTGATAAACTCTATCTGCAAGATCTGGCCAAAGGAGGAACCGTCCCACCATCATCCAGGGCGATAAGGGAGGATAGACCCTCTTACTCTGGGAGGCGGCTCATGGCTCTGGTTCAGCTCTTCTCGACAGTGCTGCAGCTTACGCAGGCAGGAGAGATACTCATCACTGAGGTTGTCTAACTCCGAATGCAGTTCTCTGCACTGGGGGGGAGAATACCACCAACGTCATCACCACCAGTTCCTTCTGGGACAGAGCCCAGGTCAGAGCAAGGGCCCCATGTGAATTACCCCTTCATTTGCTTGGAATTTTTACCACCATCCTCTCTTCCCAGCTTTTCTCAGAAGTTCAGTTTGCCTTTTGACTGTCTCATCTAGTTTCTCTGGAATGTGTTCATTTAAATGATTGATTATAATGTATATTATAATATTACATATTATACATGTCAGTGCTCTCATGTGATTGTGTATGTGCAAGTGCTTTGTAAATGGGGGCATTTACAAATGCTTTGTAAACTTCAAAAAATGAAGTTCTTTAGCACAAAAGACCTGGGAGTGATCTTAGTGTAGCGTCTTCACCAGGACCTAGTTGAGTTGCATGTGAATGCTTCTGGGGATATGTATGTTTCCAAGTCGGTAGACGGAAAGAGTTCTGTTATTTAAAAGACACTATATATATATATATATATATATATATATATATATATATATAAAGTTTTAAGATAACTCTAGGACAAAGTTTGAGGGGTAAATATGTTTATTAAATGTGTTTGAGTTTAGGTTGACTTTACAAAAGGTAACTATTTAATAAAACCTTGAATAGCAGTTGGTATAAATGAAGAAGGGGAAAGATTGACAAATCATCCCAAAAGCAAAGACATTTTATAAAGGCAGATGAATACCTGCTGGCATCCAGTCATGATTTAAACTTTGAAATCTTTGCTCTCTGGCTGCCTCCCAGCAGTTTTCCCTACCATTGTGGGATGATCCCCTCACTATCTTGAGGTCACCGTCTCACCTCCTTTTCCTTGGCCTGGAGCTGCAAAGTCTTCTTTTGCAGCTGGTCTCTGAAATCCCATTCTTTCTCCTTCCCTGTACCCTCAGGTTCCACTTCATTATGGGAGGGCTTTGGGCTCCACACAGGCAAAGCCTGATCTAAAAAAGCAGCCAAATTCTCAGTGATGGTGAGGTCCACACCTCTGAGGGAGGGCCCTATCACTGAGAGAAGCCTGGAGTGAGGGGAAGGGAGGAGAGGGAACAAGGGAGGACCTGTCCCTGATGAGACTGCATAGAGTAGAATTCTCTCACTTCCTCCCATTGGGACCCTGCTCAGTCTTGACACGGAGCTGGACTTTGAGCCCCTTGAGGGCAAGGTTGGCATCTTACTTTTCTTTGTATCCCTAGTCCTGTTTAGTGGCAGATATTTCTAGAGAATACTTACTAATCCATTTTCTTTTGTGGTATTTCTAGTAGGTTTGCTGGATGCTTCAATATAACTAACCCCTTCTCCCTTCTGGCCTCATTTCAGACATGAGAATGGCCGTCCTCTCCTAGAATTCATCTTCCTGTGGTTAGAGATGGCTTCTGAGCCACATGGCAGTCTTAGTCTTGGTGAAGAGAGCACTGAACTAGGAGTCAGAAATTCTGGATTGTTGTCCTAGCTGTGTCCTTAATTCTTATGACCACAGACTTTCATTTTCTTACCCATACTATGTGGGTATCATAATTTCTGCCTTATCTTTTACATGGTGATTGTGATGAGAAAAGACCACATGGACTGCATAAGTGAGGAACTTCCCCCCTCTAACCCCACACACATGATGAATTCTTCTAAGGGAGCTAAGGCAGCAGACTCTTGAGGGCTAGCAGTGAGGTGGTTGTTGCATGCAACATGGTGTGGACTTGGGGAATTGGATGTGACTTGGAAAGTCAAGTATAAAAATTGACATTAAACCCTGAGTTCAAAATCAATTTATTGAAATGTTCAACACAGACATATGTTTTCAGAGAGAGTAGAAATTCTTTTCACAGTTTATATACCTCTCAGGATAGGCACTAACTGGTTAAAGTGTTCTCAGTCCTTAAAAAGCTCCCCTGGATCCCTGACCTAACAGACTCCTAGAACTGCATGGGACTCCAAGAGTTCATGTAGTCCATCCCCTGCCTCTAGACAGGCAAGGAAAGACGACTAGCTTAGAATTTGTGGAAGTAAATTTGCTGACCTTTCTTTGTTAAGAGTTTCTCCTGTTCTTGAAGCTGTAAGGATTGATTCTGGAGCAGACCTGTGGGAAAACACAAAGAACTTGTCTAAACTAGCATATCTACTGCAAACTGTCTTTTCAGAACTTTGCTTCAAACCTTAATTATTCAAGATGTTCCCGTCTTGTTATTGGTTGAATTGTGTCCTTCCCCCGCAAACTCATAGGACTTCCTAACCCCTAGTACCTCAGAATGTGACCTTATTTGGAGATAGGTTCTTTACAGAGGTAATCAAGTATTTTGGGATGTTAGAGCGGGCCCTAATCTCATATGACTGGTGTCCTTATAAGGAGAAATTTCAACACAGAACTAGTTAGAAGACATCTGAAGAAACAGGGAGAAGAAGGCCATCTACAAGCCAAGGAAAGTGGCCTGGAACACATCCTTTCCTCAAAACCCTCAGAAGAAATCAGCCCTGCCGACACCTTGATCTTGGACTTGTAGCCTCCAGAACAAAATAAATTTCTGTTTTTTAAGTCACCCAGTGTGTGGTATTTTGTGAATGAATACATCATCCTCTTATCTCTTCCTACCATGTCTTTACCTTTCAGCCTCTGCTTAACTGTTACCTTAGAAGAAAGACTTCCCCAGATGACCCTGTATGAAATAGCAACTGTTCCCCTTTAACCTGCTTTATTTTTCTCCATGGCAGTTATTACTACCTGACACATACTTAATTGTTCATAAAAGCTCCATACTTTATTGTGGAGCTTACTTAGAATGTAAGCTTCATTAGGGAAGGAGCTGTGTCACTTCTGTTCGGCACTGTATCCTCAGTGTGTGTGTCTGAAGTGCCTGGCACTTGGTAGGGGAATACATAAAGGCATGATTTTTGAAGTGACTCCTTGCCCATTCAGCTCCTGCCCTATAGGTGCTCGGCATCTGCTGGGCTGCCTTACCCTTAATATTCATTGCATGGAACTTCTCTGTTGGGGTGTCAGAGGTTAAGGTGATTAATAGAGCTATTAATCGAATCAGGTTCTCCAGCTTTTTGGCCATTGCTTCCTTTTTTCTGAAAAGTCCCTTTTCCTGTTTGGCCCCAACAGGTAGTTTTGAAGTGGACTAAAGCACATGTAGTGTGAGCTGATTTTTCTGAACCATTCCTAATGACAGAAGTCTATAGAACATACTCATTATGTAATGAATGTCAATATATAAAATAATTGCCTTAGAAAACCCAGCGTTTTTTAAAATCTGAAAATCTGGGGGAAATGGCAATTCTGGGGAAAATTTGGGTGGTTATCATTGGCACGGAAGGAGAAAAGTAGAAAAGGAAAAAAAAGCAAGCCAATATTAACTTGTGAAGAGCTGTTAAATGACCTCACTTTCCAAGAAGGTCTGAAAACGCACAGAGGTAGGATATGTCAAAGACTGGGCTTCAGGCCCCTCCTTTGCATGCCTTTTGCGGGGCAGGAGCCCCAGGAACACCAAAGAGCCAGCTGTTGTACTTTGAGAATCTGGAAAGGGAACTTACTCTGCAGCTGCTGTACTTTGGCCACCAGGGCCAGTTTCTCCTCCTCTGACCTCTTTAGTTGATCTGAAAATGAAATAATGCAAACCGAAATAGATGAACCTAAGACTTAATGAACCCGACACCCGAGAAGGGGAGTTAGTCGTAGGTGCTGTCTTGTCTATGGCCTCTGATGTGTGCCAAGTGGAGGTTCCTCTTCTACTCGTCCCCGATCTGGAGAGGTAAACCAGATCCCAAGGACCTGGGATGTCATCGGCCTCAACAACATCAGGTTGAATCAAGAGTTGCATTTGCCCGTGATTTTATCGTCTCAGCTGACACAGAGGCAGTGATGGGACCTTCACTGGGCCTTGTGTTTCAACTGACCTTTCCCTTCCAAATTAGAAATGCAGCCTTGCACGGGTGACTGAAGTGGAACTGCCGTGACCTGGCTCCGAGGGACTGGCTGGAAAAGCCGGCCAATACTACCAGACCCACTAGCGCAGCACAATTCATCTTCAGGCTTCCATGATTAAAACAGCCCTGCCTTTCCCTCAAGGTAAAATGAAATCACAAAGCCAACCAAGGACTGAGACCTTCTCCTCCACCTGGCCTCCTTTCTGGAGCTCGCTCAGCCAGAGGCCTCCGAGAACAGTACCTTGTAGGTGCTGGGTATCCGAGCTGTACAGGTCTCTGTCCCCCTGCAGGTGTTCAATCTTGGCCTGCAGTTCCTGGTGCTCATTCTCCAGAAGTCGCAGAGCCTGGTTCATCTGTAGGTCTCTACTGTCTGCTCCCTGTAAGGAGGGGGCCCGACACAGAAGCAGGTCAGTGCTGGGACAGAGATTGGAAACAGATCCCATGGAAGAGGAAAACTAGAATTTCAGAGACAGAAGGAGTATTAGGGAAATGGAAACTGGGATTTTTTTGTTTCTTCCCTCTGTTCTATTCCTCACATTGGATCAGACTTTTTGATATTTCACAAGGAACTCATTTGAGTCAGGCCCAAATGAAAGAATACCAAATCATCACTTTTTAAGGTGTCTTCACATTGTCTTTACTTCTCGTTCTAACACTGTCAATTTTTTTTTCCTTTGGTAGGGTCATTTTTCTCAAAAAATTAAGGTTCAAAAGAAAAAGGCCTTCATGAGAGATGTGGCTGTAGGGTATTGGGTCTTGGCCAGCTGGGTTCACTCCTTTGATAAGACTCACACACCCCCGTCTTACTAATTTGGTTTCTCAGGTGCCTGCTTCAGTAAAATGATAAAGGTAAATTTTTGGTGTGGGTCCTCAAAATTTCAAACCAAGTAAATAAAATCTATGATGAGAAATAGCTAATATGTATGGAGGCTTCTCTGTGCCCTGAGGGAATTTTGCTACTGCTTTGTAATAGATTACCGCAATCCTACAACAATCCTATGATGTAGATACTACTATTAGCATCCTTTTGGAGATGAGAAACCTGAGGCTTAGGAGATTAGTTAACTTTGACAAGGTAACACCGATTGGAAATGATGGAACCCTTGAGAATGCCAAGGGTCTATAATTGCTTAAAAATCACCTTGGCACGATGTTAGTCAATACTCAACCTCTAAGTAAGTTAGTGAGGCTTGTTCTGTGCCAGTAGTGGGCGTTTCTGAGCTGAATGCTCTGCTGGATTGGGGTGCGGAGAGTCGTTGGAGTATGACAGTAGGCTGATGAATTAGATTTCAGGGCCCAAACAGCAAGTCAGGTACAAAGTGGGCAGTGAGTGAGGAACTAAAAGCCAGATGCTCTCAGGCTGCCTTTGGAACCCCCACCCAGTGGCAGCTTCTCTCCTCACTGCTGTCACTGCCCCCATCCCACAAGCCTTTTCTCACCACCCCAGGGCCTGGTACCTGCAGTTTGGACTGAAGCACATGGAGTTGGCTCTCCAGCTCTCTGTGCTGGGTCCCCAGGTTCCTCCAGGCCTCCTTCAGAGCTTCGTACTGGCTCCTCCACTCTTCACACTTCTGCTCGGCCAGAGCCAGGGACCGCTGAGGGGGTGTTCAGACAAGAGGAGGGTGCCTTGGGGGTTCCACGGAGTTGTGCAGCTGGCTCCCATGCTGCCCAGAGCCACCCCAGGGTCCCAGCCCCAAGGATTACGCAGCATCCCTGCACCTGTGTGCTCTGCAGTTGCTGCTCTGCGCTCATTTTCTCCTCCAGCACTTTCTGCAGTGACTCCTTGGCCTTCTGCTCATAGCTGTTTTTCTGGTCTTCCATCTCCAGTAACACCTTTTTCATTCCCCAAGGGGAGTATTTCTGTAAATTTGGTGCAATTCAACAGACACATATTGAGCTTCTGTGTGCCAATCCCCGAGCTGGGATACAGAAAGGAAAAGAATTTGCTCCTTGCTCCCAGAGCAGAGATACCAGTAATCTGGTGGACTGTCTTCCAGGCTCGAGGTGGGCAAGGAGAGGGTCCCAGGTGATGAGGGAGGTAAGCGGGGTTAACACAGTGCTCTAGCCATGTTGGCCCTCCCCCAGGCCTTCCAAGGGCACTTCAAATTCAACATTTCCAAAGCCAAGTCATCTTTCTCAACCTGCTCCTTTCTCCTGGGCTTCTTACCTCAGTGACCAGCATCATCACCCACTCAGTCTCCCAAGCCTGAGACCAGGGAGTCATCCTTGATTTCTCTCACTTTCTCCCACTGATCAGTTGTTCATCGAGCATTGTCAAATCAACCTCTTTAACGACTCATATCTGTCTCTTCTCCATACTTCCTGTCACTTCCTTAGTTCAGACTCCAATAATACTATTATATGGGTCAATGCAATATTTTCTCTATCTTCAAGCCTTGAAGCTAGAGGGTTGTAAATCTGATCATGTCACTCCCCGTTTAAATCTCTCGGTGACTAAGGATTGGGTACAAATTCCTTGGCATGGCTCCTACTTATAAGCTCAAACTTTGATTCGATGCTGCTTCCACTCACACTGAGCTGCTTGCAGATGCCCTAAGCATTGTGCATTTTGGCCTTTGCCTTTTTCCACATAGCTTCTGCCTAGCGGATCCTCACCTACCCTTTTCACCTGGTTAACTTCTACTCATGGTCAAGGTTCAGTCCAAGGATCATGTAAATTCGGATAAATCTTGACCAATCACCCCTATCCCCCAGAAAGGTAGCTTTTCTTAGTGTTCACATAGTAGCCTCTGTAAGTCTCTATCTTCCCACTCTATTGACTCATCTGTGTCCCTTATGGGATTGTAAACTCCTTCAAGGTAGAAAGCATGCTTTTTTTTTTTTTTTAATATTTGTAGCTTCAGAGATCTGAGCAATCCCTAGTACTGTCAATGTTTTCAAATTAATACATTTGCATTAAAAAGATTGTCTTGGCTTCAGGAGTTAAGAAAAGAGCAGCTTTGCAAATTCACTTAGGGTCTTCCCTTCCCTATCCCTTTCGTCTTTTTGCCCTGTGATTCTGGGGAAGTCAGGCAACTTTTACTGTCAACTCTGGGTTATCCCACTGAATAAGGATCAATATGAAATCATTTCCATTTAGCTTTGGAATCATCTGAAAATTTGGATTTAAATGTGAGTGAGTGGGTCTTATGTTCTTGGAATTTTCTTTAGAAGCCAGATCCAGGCTGGCTGAGGTCATACATGGGTATATCCCAGTTAGGGGACTTACTCATGCTGGCCAGCTTTACCCCCCATTGAAAATGAACAGACTGGCATTCCAGAGTACATGTCAGTATTTTATGAGCATGGTTGGCATTATTTAGTTCATAAGAGTCTGACAAAACAGGCCATACTGAAAAAATAAAAGTTGTGGATCAGCAAACCTGTATATAAACTCTGTTCCCCATAAGACCCCAACCGTGCAGCCAGGTCTACCTTACCTCCCGAACTCTACATGCTTCACCTCATTCTTTTATCCGACATCTCACCACTTGTCAGAAATCCACCACTTTTCAAGTGTGAAGCTGATTTCTTTCTATCTCTTGTAATCCAAGATCAGGCCAATCGAGAGTTTAGTGAAGACGGATAACAATGCCATAAAAAAGCCAAGAGTCGTAGCCTTTTACTTTCCCCCAGGGATTGCTACTAGGCTAAAGTTGCCCACGGAATGGAAATCATTTTGCAAGTTTTTATTATAATATCCAATTTATGTGTTCAAAGATTGGGACCTATGAAGGTCTATCTGGTGAGACTCTACCTAGGGCCTCTCCCTACACTTCCAGGTATTCCTAAGGTTCCCCTGGGCCTGGCAAAGTACTTGATGCTGGGGTTCCTTCTCAGGATGCGAAGGGAAGAACATGAGGAAAAAAGGAGAAGAGGGTGGGTTGGGGACCAAAATGAAAATGGCAAAGCAAGAACTGAGTGAGTAGGAATGGGTGCATTCATCTCTATCAGATGTCATTTCTAGAGAGTAGGATAGAGGTTCAAGCATTCTCCTTTAATTCTAGATTCCTGGGCTGGAAGTGTCTTCCAGAATGCTTACCTGGGTGCAGGTGTGCAGCTGGTTTTCTAAAGATCTCAGTTTGCCCTTCAATATGTCTTCGTTAAGCTGGCCCTAGAGCAAATGGGATGAGTTAATGAGTTTGGGCCAAAATATAGCATGCAGAGTTTTCTTCTGTTTTTCCAGCTTACTGCCTGGAACATGGTCTGTGCTCAAGCAATGTTTGTGGAAATGAACTCTTTCAGGAGGTAGGGAGGAGGAAAGATGACAAAGGATGTTTGAGTAGAAGAGGATCTTTTCTTCTTTCTCTGGCTCAGGAGAAGGAGGAATCAGACTGGCCCCAAGTCCTCTCTGTACCTTGAGGTTCTCTATCCGGTGGTTCAGGATATCATTGTAGGAGTTTACTTGAAGGAAATCTTCTCTCTTTTTCTTTCCTCCTTACCACTCTCCCTTGTCTGTCTAGGCACTTCTATATTCCTCACCTTCTCTCAGTCTTGTATATGAACCTTTATTCTAAAGTATAGGCCAGTAAGACTAAAGGAGTCCCCACATTCCCTTCCTTACCCCCTGTCATGGGCTGAATTCTGTCCTCCCCCTCCAAGGCCTCCCCACCAAATTTATATGTTAACATCCCAACTCCCAGCACCTCAGAATGTGACTGTATTTGGAGATAAGGTCCTTAAAGAGATAATTAAGTTAAGGGGCACCTGGGTGGCTCAGTCTGTTGAGTGTCTGGCTCTTGATTTTGGCTCAGGTCATGATCTTGGGGTTGTGGGATCAAGCCCCGAGTCAGGTTGCCTACTCAGCATAGAGTCAGCCTGAGATTCTCTGTCTCCCTCTTTCTGCCCTTCTCCTCCCCCTCGCTCTCTCTTTCCCATTCTTAAAAAAAAGAGATAAGTTAAAATGATGTCGTTAGGGTGGGCTCTAATCCAATATGACTGGTGTCCTCACAAGAAGAGAACAGAACACCATGTGAAGACACAGGAGAAGATAGCCATCTGCAAGCCAAGGAGAGAGGCCTCAGGAGAAACCAACCCTGTTTAATGCCTTGATTTTAGACTTGAAGCTTCCAGAATTGTGAGAAAAGAAATTTCTGTTGGTTCAGCCGCCTAGACCATGGTATTTTGTTATGGCACAGCCCTAACAAACTAATACCTCCCCTCCTCGCCTCCCGCAGGCATTCCCCCAGCACACACACACACATGCACGCACTCGCGTGCGTGCACACACACACACACACACACACACACACTGGACTCGATGAGAGTGGGGCACCTGGGTGGCTCAGTTGGTTGAGCATCTGCCTTCGGCTCAGGTCACGATCTCAGGGTCCTGGGATTGAGCCCTGCATCTGGCTCCCTGCTTAGTGGGGAGTCTGCTTCTCCCTCTGCCCTTCCTCCTCCTCCTGCTCACACTCTCTTTCATAAGTGCTCTCTCTCACATAAATAAATCAATAAATAATCTTTTTTAAAAAAAGATGAGAAATTCTTCAAGAAAGCAGGAAATGGAGGAGAGATATTAAGGCAGAGTGTGTGTATGTGGGGAGTGGTGGTGGTGGTAAAAGGGCTTCCCAGAAAGCCATGTTCTATGTCTTCATAAGCAGGGTCGGTTTCATGCCATTTTGGACATTCCAAGAGAGACGCTAATCTTAAGAGTGAAGGTGGAGAAAGGCAGACTGTTAGAGCTTTATCTGTTTCTCAGTTTTTCAGTCTTTCAGCTGAGTAGCTAACAACCTCCTTGCTGCTTTGTTCTTTCCTCCACCTGTAGTGGTCTCCCTTTTTCCCAGGGCAGGGTTTTGTTCTTCCAGCCCTGAGTCTGACTTAAGATTGTGTGTATGAGGGGGCTGGGGAGAGGGGAGGGTGCCATCGATGAGAGCCAATTTCCCAGAGGAAAGGCCGTGGGTCTCTAGCAAGAACCGATTTTCATATTCTTTCTCTGACTTTTTCCAACCAGGCCCTGTAAGACACTTGCCAGGTTTAGAAATGACATTTCTCTCCCTTCCTTACCGCCTGAGATGCCATATCCCCTCTCAGTCAGGCGGCTTGGGTGTTTGGAACCCTCATCATGTTTCTGGTCTACAATGGCTTGGTGCAAAGGAGGGGACTCTGTTTTGAGGTCTGTCCCCTTCAGTGAGTTTCAGGGCACCTGGGGGAGGCAGGAAGTGGTATCTCACAGCTCCTGTTTTGATCTTGTTTGGCTGATTCTTCTAACCCTAGGAGCCAGGGGGCGCCCCCACCCTTTCTGCTTCCTGTATTACTCAGCTGGGCTTTGCAAAAGCAAAAAGCTTTGCCAAAAATAATTTTTCAAAGTGCCTCCTGCTATTAATGCTTTTCATAATGTCTCATGTGAGAGCTGAGAGTCCAGGATTTTGCATCTCCAGGAGCCACAGGGCTTAGGGACAGATAAAAGAGATGGACAAAGACTTTCACTATTCTGGCCTAACTGATAGAAGGGCTGCATTCCCCTGAGTGGCCTGTTCACTGTCAATCCACGGGTCCCGAAATCAACTCCTGTACCCCCATTTCCTGGTTCAGATCTCTGCATTGTCCTTGTGCCTAAACTCTTGCTATGGCAGAATGTAATCAAACCCACTGAGTTTAAAGGTTTATCTTGCTGTACTTCGAGAAGAAAACAGTCATGCCCAAAGCCATCTCACTACATTTTTCCCCCGTCTCCTACCCTTTTTGGGTGGCTCCTCTCTTTTCCTTACTATGGTTTTAATCTAATATTTTGCCTCTCTCAACTGTTTTTTTGTATCTTAGCCATACCCCAGATTACTTTTCCATTGACGATGGAATAGAAGACAGTTCAGGTGAGCCCCTGCAGTGGGGTTGAAGGACCACCCAAGGCTGGGGCTTGAAAAAATCTCTTGCCCATAGCTCCACCTTCCCAGACTCCCTGAGGCAGGGAAGACAGTCGTAGCCGAGTTGTTGCAAATGGGGCATGCAGTTTCTTGGTCTGAGCCCCAGCTCCCCCCCACCCCGTCCCTGCCCCTCCCCCATAAAGCCCTGTGGTAAGTATGTGGAAAGAAAGACTCTTTACAGGCCAACTGTGGACGTTTTTTTGGGGAATTGTCCCCCGAGAGCCCAGGGCTCAGAGAGCACAGTACCCCCGGTTGGAAAAGGGAGCAAGACGGAGGCCATACACACCTGGTGCTGGTCTGAGGGCTTCAGCTCCTGCTTCTGCTTGGCTTTCCCCAGGCTCTGATCTGTTCTCCAGAAACACTACCACCTCACCGCAGAAGCGCCAGCCCACAGTTCATCTCTGTTCTAGCAGAGCTTGCCTAGGGCTCGCAGCCAATCCCCTGCTGTGCTGTCATCTCAAGATCTCGTTTCCACTTTGCAGAACTTAAAACCCAAGTGTGCCCTGCTCCTGTTTTGTATTGCCCAACACTGACAGCTTGCTTTCTCTTCTGCCCGAATTGTTTCTGTTCTGAAGGTTGGACCCAGCTCTGGAGTGTCGGCAGTGCCCTAGGCCCATCACCTCCAATAGGCCCAGAGTCAGCTTTAAGGGGGAGGCAATGGAGGGAGCTCATTCTTGGGGTTCTTGCAGAGTTTGTGGTGAGCTCCCCTGCATGTGAACTTTGAGATTCGAATCATAGGGGCCAAATGGAAAAAATGAAGGCCTGAACTGGGCTGAATATCAGTCCCCGTTTTGGTCACATTCTTCCAGTTAGTTTTCCCAATACCACAGTCTGGGGCTGTCCTTCCATTGAAGTTGAGGCTTCCATGGCAGGGGTGGAGGGTTGGATTAATTTGTTTTGGGGGAAGCAAGAACTCTTAATGAAAAATCTATTTTTGTGAAAAACAGGAAACTGGGGGGTTGGTGGGGAGGAGGAAGAAAAGAAGGGTGAGTATAGGGAGGGGTGGGAAGAAGGGAGGGAGGAAACCACAACCAGAGGAACTTCGGCTTGTGTGCCCATTGGGGAGTGAAACTGCCGCCAGAGGTGACCTTGGAAATGTTTCCCGTTCCTGCCAAGCCTGCCATGACTTGTGTTCTGAGTGCGCCTTAGCTGGGATATAAGTTACCACGGCTTTGGCCACTTCCACACCACCCGGAGCCATGGTCCTCATTGTTGTCAGAGAACATTTCAAAACACAGATCTGATCCTTTTGGGCTCACTTGCGCAACTGTTTTAGCGTGTATGCTGCCGTCGTGAGCACGACTCCTGGTGAGGATGAGCCCAACACTGCTGAGTACACGCCTTTAAACCCGAAAACCGTGTCCTCCCATTGCTTCCCTGCCGAATGCCTGGAGCAGGGTTTCTCAAACTAGGGGTAGCATGTATTCTCGTGGATCTGCGATACATACACCTTTCATTTAGGAAAGAGTCTCTGCATCGTTTAAGTTTGAGATCCCCTGTCCAACGGGAAAAGTTTAAGCTTCATAATTCCAGAGACCTGCCCGAAGCCCTTCCTGGTCTTGTCTTTGGAACTCGTCTGCCACGATCCCTTCGTTTCAGCCACACTCCGCTATGCCCAATGGCTTATTACACAGAGGCCTATGATCATTCTGATTCCTTTACCTTAAACACCCTTTCCTTTCTGTTTTTTTTTTCTTCCCCATCACCATTCCTACCGCTGTAACGGGTAAACGATGCCTCCTTCCAGACCCAGCTCAAGTGGTCCCTTTCCTTTGGAGCCTACTCTGTTCCACTTCAGGCAGAATAACTTTCCTTCTCTTTCCTCCGCGTCCTGTTTTAGAAACCACTGTTACGGCTTTATCACATCGCATGGGGGTTATTTACTACACGCTTCTCTCTTTTGGCTGATATGTGAGCTCCTCAAGAGCAAGAGCCCTACTTCTTTTTGTCCCTGTGGCACGGGGCTCAGCACATAGTTGGAACTTATCAAATGTCTCTCGAATAAATGAGTGAGATGATCTCAAATTAGTTCAGCACCGGAAACCACCTGGCACGCACAGCTGTCTGTCCCAGGCTCCGGCTCTGCTGATGAAAACGACTTCCTTGACAATCACGAGCCCTGAACATAGACATTAATCCCAGAACAATGACGCGTGAGGAAGGAGGACTGAGCTGGGGAAGTCTCTCTTACATCACTGTAAACTTCTCTGTTTGTTCCACACCCTCGCAGCCCATCTCTCTGTCCACATACAAGCCATCTGTGCTGCAGGGTAAGATGTTCATGGAGGCCTGCGAGGTTGTGCGTTCTCTTTGTACCGGTGCTTTATGCTCGAGTGGCGTAGCTCCCTGAATAGCATAGTCTAGGGGGTTCCACTGTGGGGTCCTCGAAGAGTCCCTGAGAACCTTTCACAAGTTCTATGAGGTCTTTCCTTTCCCAGCTACGTATCTGTTTGAGGCCGGATTTTCCTTCCCATGCTTCCACCAAAACAACGTATTACAGCGGGTGGAAATGGGAGAATCTAGCAGTCTTCTCCTCAGACTTTGAAAAGATTTGCCAAAGTGTAAAACTATGCTACATCCCTCCCTGTTTTTGGAAAAATATACTTATTTTTCATAAAAATAGGTGATTTAGGTTCATGTGTAATGAGTTTACCATTGTTATTTTAAAATGTATACACATTTTAAGATTCCTGTTTTTGTTTCTAATATGGTAAATCCTAATATGGTAAATATAAAAAGTTCTTTGGGGTTTTCAATAAACTTTTTAAAGAGTATAAAGCAGTCCTGAGATTGAAAGGTTGCAAACCCACTGCATTAGACTATATCACACCTCTAGGTCTTTACCTGTGCTGTACCCCCAGCCTAGAATATAGTTCCTGCTTCTACATTAGTCTGGAAAATACTTATGTAACTATAAATATTTCCCTGTTGTTCTCTTCTCTAGAGTCATTCCCTCCGTCTTGTGTACTATTATATCCTGAAAACATTTCTCTTATTTCATTTCTCCGGTCTCTGCATTGTTTAGGCATCTGTCTCCCTGATGAAACCACAAGCTCTCTAAAAGCAGGAACCCTGACTAATTAATGTCATGATTTCCAGTGCTCAGTACAGAGAACATGATCTATGAATACTTGTGGAACGAATGGACTAAAATAAAGAGGTCTGAATTTTAGTTCCAGTTCTGCCTCTAACTAGCAATGTGACTTTGGGCAAGTCACTTGACCTCTCTGACACTCAGTTTCCTCACTGGTGAAATGAGAAAACTTAGACTACATGATCTCTAAAATCTCTTCTCACTTGTTCATTGATGTCTAAGCTGAATAGTAGGAGTATGATGGCTTACAGTTAATATTGGAGTGAATCCCGTACAAAAAAAGTTGACGTTTACCACAGTCAGTAATAGCAAATGTATTGGGATCTTCCTTCTCTTCTTCCAACAAATGGAGAAATGGGAGTTCTTGCCAGTTTTGGTTCTGGGTCTTCCCTGGGTGTGGAGTAGCACGACCCCAGCAAATGACTCTGGATTTAGCTGAGCTTTCCCTTATATTTACTGTGACACATCTGACCTCTAGGTCTTAGCACTTCCTACCTCACCTCTTCAGTAGTGAGAAAACCTCTTCTCTTGCTGGAATAGTATGGAAAGAAGAATAGAAGCCCATGAGCTTTGTTCCAACAAAGATTTCATTCCCTTACCTTCCAAGAGCTGTCCGAGGCCCTTATCAGAGTGGACAGTAGGTCTTGGAGAATCACCATTTTCTGTTTTAGAACCAGCTCCCTTTGTAGGGCCTCCTGGGGGGCAAAACGCAGGAAGGTATGATTAACCTGGAGGAGGATGGAGTCGATGGGGGAAGGAGCTGAAGGGAGAGTTCACATATTACTTACTTTGAGGTACTCTGAAAGCTGGATGATTTCCTAGAGAGAAAGAAAAAAGGTGTTCAAGAAGACTCTAGGTCGCCTGAAATCCTGGAACACAGAACCTGAGCCAGGACTGGCTTGTGTCAAGTGAATGTTCTTCCTTGGCTCAGACAGAATCCTTCCAGGTCCCTGAGTCTGTGTCCAGGAAGAGGTGCCCCTCCATCCTAGCTGTGTTTACCATGGAATTCCAGAATGTCAGAGCTTGGGGGAGCTGAGATACCATCTGAGTCAACCCCTTCAAAGTGAGGATTTTCTTACCTTATCTAGAACGGCAACTCCGCAACTGGGAAGAGAAGAAATAACAACAGAAATGACAATGGATCTGAGAAATGAGCCCATCGGGAGGTGGTGAGTCAATTCCCTGTCTGAGCTCTTCTGAAGAGCCAATAGGGTGGGGCAGGTCTTCCTTTCTCTCAATTGACATGCATATGGAAGTTCCTTGTGTTCCTTCTCCACAGACAGGGTGAGGGTTCAAGCAATGCTTAGAAGAGAGGAATGGATGGGGGGGCAGGAACATGGAAGGTACTCACTTGGTTTGCTGACTGGCATCATTCTTAATTGTTGGCTGGGCTGCTTCTGCCTTTGTCTGAGTGCCTGAGCGATAGAGGATAAGGTGATTCAGAACCCATGGAGGAGGAAGTGGGAAGGGACAGGGACTCCCCACTGCCGGCAAGCTGAGTCTGCTGGCAAGATTCTCTGCAAGCCCCAGTGAGGGAGGGAGGCTCTGCTCTTACCACGGTGGTGTCGGGGTGGCTTTTTGGTGGGAGAGTCCTTTGGTGAAAGTTCCCCAGCCTGGGAGGGGCGGTCAGCCAGATCCCTCCACGTGCCTGAGGGAGGGTGACTCTGGGTTGGAAAGACCTCAGAGCTGGTCCCTGACACCTGGAAAGCAAGTGGAGGATGCTGAAAGCCTGTTAGAGTGCGATTCTGCAGCTGACTGCAGAAAGATGAACCAGTGATAACATTTCCGGTCCAGAAAACCAAAGTAAACCTTTCAAACCTTGAGAACTACAAAGTTCTCCCTGCTTCCACACTCCCTCTTCCTGGCTGGTGGGAATGGTCCTCCCCAGGCCAGGCAAAGGGGGAGCTGGGCTTGTCTCTCCTGACTTTCTCTAGAATCCCTGGTCTACCTTGTGTGGTTTCAGCCACTTACACTGCCAGCATAGTGATGTGGCAAGAGAACTGGTCTGAGAGTGAGGGCGTCTGGGGTCAGACTCTGCCTTTTTTACCAGGTCTCCATCTCCTGTAAGCATCTTTAGTCTGTGTGACGTCGATGGTCTCAGGTCCCTTCCATATTCGAGAGGGAGCTTCCTCCCTCTCAGCGATGGCTGGAATGCTGCCGAGGTTTTGTGTGAAGAGCAGTAGAGCAGGGATGTGTAAGAAGGGGTGTAGTAGCAGTTGTCACAATCTAGTCCGCTCTGTGTTTACATTTTCTTCATACACACTCAAAACTTCTACGGTTGTTAACAGAACACCAAAAGGCTAGGGGATGCCTGTGGCAGCCAATGCTGCAGACTGACTCGATCTCAGTAAAACTTCAATAACCGATAGGCTTAGGTGAAATTCTTTAGTTAAATGTGTTTTTGTTCTTTTTCTCCTTAAAAAAAATTTTTTAAACAAAAAGCATTCAGAAACCTTCTTGCCATAGAAAGTACCCAGTTTTATTTCACAATCGAGCTCAAGGATCGTTTTTCTGAACAGCACCCTCTGCTGTGGATGACGGGTCCTCTAGTTAAGAAGCCCTGACCGAACTTCTAGTCTGGGTATGAGGCCAGAGACTTCCAGGGAATACAGCGGACGGTCCCTGCTGTCAACGTGCTCACAACGTGGGTGGGAAGACACGGCTGGTCTGCTGCCTTAGGTCGTCTCAGCACACCCTGATTCCTGCCAGCACTGCTCCTTCCCAGGCTGGAACGATGGGTTCTCTAAGTGTCATTACACCATCTGAGAGGATTTATAACCTCCTAAGGACCACAGAGAGCAGAGATGGCCTAGAGAAGCCAGGGAAAGCTTACTGGACCGGATAAAACCTTCGCTGAATGAATTTAGTACAAATGGAAGGGTCCGAGTGAAAGAGAAAAGGTAGGTGGGTGCAACAGCCTCACAGAAGACGAAGGGGGGGGGGCTTTGTGTGTGTGTGTGTTCCTGAGAGGGGGCACCAAGAAGATGGGCCTGTGTACCTGGCATACAGTAAGCACTCCATAAATATCTGTGGAATGATGTATGTAGAGACTGCCCAAATATGAACTGATAACTAGGAATTAGCAATGGAATTGTTTAAAATTCTTTGTTCTTCCTTAAAAGCAAGTGCAAAACAAACAAACAAACAAAAAAATAGCTGAGCAAACAAAAAAGCCCCAAACAACAAAAATCTCTGAGTGAGTAAGTGGCTAAGGGAGAAACTATATTACTGAGGAAGCAGGAACTTAATTTAGATTGCTTTTTAGTGAGTCTGAGCCCACCCACGTGGCATAGTACCCCTGCCCCTGTCCAGAGCAGCGTGTCCCCTGACATGACCCACCTGCTGCCGGGTGGAAGAGATCCTGTGGGCCCAAGACAAGGGTTCCTTGAGGTCAGTTGGCTGGCCTGGCCTCCTGGAAGGACCTCGCTCCTTGGCCCTGGGGCTCTGGATCTTGCCTTTCTCCTCCACCTCCAGGTTCCTCCTCCTGAACAACTCCTGTTGTCGCGCTCTCTGGAGCTGCTCTCTCTGCTGGATCCTCAGTGCCTTCCCCACCTGGCGGCAAGTGGTCACATTGGGGCGGCAGCGGCGGCTCTCACGGGTCTCCTGCCGGCGCTCACACTTGGCCTCATAGCTCTCAGCCCACCGGGCCAAGCCAGGGGAAGGCCCGGGGTCCGGGCTGATCATGATGAACTCCTGAGCACCTGTTGTGCTTGGCTTCCAGTTCCTGGAATAGCTGCCTGGGTCTGCCAAATGCCAAGAGGGAGGAGAAGGGGAGGGGTCAGGAGATGGGCAGAAAAATGACTATCTCCCTGGACCAGGGGGCAGAAATAGCACAGCGTCTCATACATGTGGGTTGAAAACTGACGAGGTGATGGTGTTGAACTGGGGAGTCAGGACTCCTGGGTCCAGGCTCTACACTAACTTTTGTTTTCCTCTGGCCTATGTTTCCTCCTCTGCAAAGTGGAAAGATCTCTTTGACTAGCACTTCTTCCTTGACCTTCCTTGACCTCACCCTGCCTCTAAGTCAGGAAAACCTGAGAAATAATTGATGAAAATTGTCATGAGCATATAGCCTTTTAGATGGCAGATAGGGATATGTTCATTTTCCAGAGACTTCTAGAAAACCAGGTAAATTGGCTCCCTGTTCTCCAATCTAAACGGAAAGCCAGCATCTTCACTGCTCTCTTGGCCCAAGTTGATGCTAAAACAGGTGAGTGACTCTTTTCAAGGCCTGGAGGGATAACCAGACCCCCCAAATTGGGTCCAGTCCTGTGACCACCACCCACTACTGTCTTCTTGGCCCTTAGTAACTAGCTTCTGAGCCTGGTCCTGGGCATGGTTTAGGAGGGAAACCTTGCTAACTCCTCCAGTCATGGAGTCCTGACATTGGTCCGTTGCTATCCACTCCTGGCCCAGGACTGGGCTCTGACTGTCAGGAGCACATCAACTCAAACCAGGATTGGCTGAGTACCTGCCATCTGCCCAGTGTTCACAGAAACCCATTTCAGAGCTTCCAGCTCAATAACTCCCCAGGCTGAAGGTTCCATGTTTTAGAATCTCCTCCCTGTTAGGGCTAAGAATGCTGCCAGGTCTGCTCTCCTTAACCCAAACAGAGATCATACCATCAAAACCAGCAACCACACGAAGGATACCTCAATAAGGTTATTATAAACAAAAATGAAACAAATGCAAACAGTCACCGCAAGTCCCCAGGAAACCAGACTTGGTGTAGAAGCCATACTTGTTGCCTCTTTACAGTCTTACCTGCCATTCACAGAACCCCAAACTCTAACCTCTTCTTCCTTCTCTCTGCCCTTCTCTCTCTTTCTCACTCTCCCTCACCTACCTTCTGCAAATTTGTTTATTCTCTTAGAACCCTCTGGTAGCTTGGCTGAGTTGGGGCTGGACTTGGCTGAGCAGATTCTGAGCACTGGAAATTCTGTGCCCTGCTTCCACTGATCACTGGAGTCAAGCCCACTGGATGGTGAAGGAAGAGGGACTCCCCCTTCCAGCTTCTGCTTATCCTCTCTGTCCCATGATGTCATTACTCACTGCCTGGGGAACCAAGTTCTGGATAGGTCAGAGGGCATCTCAGCTTCACTGACCAGCAGGCAATTACCAGCTCTGGCCCCTTGAGTTTATTTATAGGCCAAACAGACTCAACAGGTAGCAGCCTCTCCGTCCTTTCATTGGAACTTTGCTTCCCATCTGGCTCAGTCCAGAATTCTCTGCAGGATTCTTATTCCGTCTCTGGTCATACCACTCATTCCCTGGGGTCATTCTTGGGTAGGGCAGTCTCACTCCAGGAGAGGCATCTTACAAGGTCATGCTCTCAAATGCCTGACTCTCAAGGCTTGGAGGGGCATGCTCTGCTCTTGGGCAGTGCAGACCCCAAGCAGAACTGTGAGGTTGTCAATGCTTGTGCTCTCATCACATTCCTGAATAGCTCTCCCCTTTCTTTAGGCTTTTCTCCTCATTCCTACTCTATAGGGTTCCCTGACATCCCACCTGCCACTTCTGTTATTTAAAAACAGAACAGCATCCAGAAGGCCCATTCATGTTGAGTTATAAATGACTGAATGGAGGAGACTCAGGATTATGTGCAGGTGAGCTCCATGTCCAGAATCTACCCTTGTAGTAGCCTAAGCCATAGCCCCTGGCTATTCTGCCTTAGATGGGGGAGAGCCCTGGCTCCTGGCTGCATGGGTTCATATCCTGACTCTGTCATCTACTACCTCTGTGCTGTGGACAAGCTATTAAGCATCTCTAAGTCTTAGTTTTTTCATTAATAAAAGAGGACCACAACCTCCCTTGTAAGGTTATAAGAATTAAAGGAAAAAATGCCCATCAAGCATCTGGCACATAACACACAATAAACATTAGCTTTTTACAATGCTGAGCTAGGATTATTCTTACCCCGGTCTTGCTGATCTTGGCTCTTAAAGCCTTGGTGCTGTAAGACCAAGGCCTCCAGCTAGACTAGCACTCCAGGATCAAGAATTCCTCATCCTTCTGTCCCCCACCCTCTTCTCTTTGAAGGGGTGCTATTTACTATGTGGAGGGGATGCAGCCTCGGGTTGAAATCATATTTACCCCTCTGGTTCATCTGACCTCTGGGTGTGGGCTACGAGGAAAAAGGACTTCTCTGTGATCTGGACACAACTGCCGTCTCAACTAGGCCCAGCAGAAAGGCAAAGAAGAGGTGGGGTGGAGAATCGGTGTCTAGCCTATCTGCATCCCACCATTAAAACATGGGCTGCCAGGTCCCCTCCCTGTTTGGCTCCAGGTAATCTGAGGGCTTTGTAGAGGAGGCAAAGCCTGTGATTATGGAGAATCTTCCCACCTTCCTGCCGTGAGGAGGAAAGGACTGTGGGGGAGGAGCTGGAGCCTGAGAGAAGGTCTCCCTGGACTCTGCCAGGCTGCGGACATGCGGGGCAGCCTCACTCTGCTTCCAAGGGGCAGACCCTGGGACCTGTTACCCAAGCAGGGACTCGCAGTACAGATGGCTCCTTACAGAAGGCAGCATTTCCGGACCCCCAACCCCACCCCCATAAGGATTCGGTGCACACAGCTGAGTGGACTCACACGCAGCTTTCAGGGATGTCTTGACTGTTGTGATTTGCTTAAACACAAGAAGCCATGTGGGATGGCTGACTGACAGGGACGGGCTGCAAACGAAAAGGGAACTGGTCTCTGTGTGGTTCAAAGAGAGGTCACTGGACCACTGCCCAGGCCTTCTGGCATCTGGCAGCATGACAGGCCCCATGTGGAGCTTGGGGAGGAGGTGAGATGGGCTTAGGGCATCCTGCCACAAGGAGAGGTCAGGGTGCTGCCCTCACCTGACAGTGGTTAGTCGCCACCTTTCCAAGTCTGCTCCTACTTCCTGCCCGTGTGTGCAGTGGATGGCTTCCTGCATAGGTCTGGCCGTCCAGTGCAGAGCTCCCAGTGTAGCCGAGAGAAGGGCCTACACCTAAGCTGTGGACAGGCAGCTTGTTGTTTTGGGGACTCCTACTGTGAAGGCAACCATCAAAAGTCATTTACTTCATGCCCATCCCTGGGTAGCTGGGACCTGACTCACTCCTAATCTACTCTAATGGACAGAGCAGAGGAGCGTTCGAAGCTAGACCCCTGGGCCATGGCTAGTGCCTCTGGGACCCAGCGCAGGACGCTTTCTTGCTTACCCCACCCCGAACACTCTTAAACTAACCCATCTACTTCTGTGTCTTCCCCTTGAGCCTAAGGAAGCTTAGATGACAGATCATCTTCCCCACCCCAGAGTCGGAGGCCCCCAAACTGGACACAAAAACGTCCTCCTCCTCAGTTACCTTGGGTCCCAGGCTCCAAACCAAACAGCTCAGGAAAGCATTCCAGCTCTTGGCAGACCGTGGCTCTGGTCTCAGATGGGGCAGGACAGCAGCTGAGTAAAGTGCAAGCTCTCAATCCATGGCTCTGGGCCCCGTTAGCATTTCCCTTCTTAGCACTGTCTTTCTTTTTGCACAGCAGCCTTGCTGAAACAGGAAACAGACAAAGCCACAGTGCTTGCTCACCCCAGTTCCTCTCTCTTGCGCTTGGGCACAATCTGAGTGGGCCCCTGAGCCCTGGAGGCCTCTGGGGCTGGGTACAGGAGCTCCTCCCATCTTTGGGCACCCCAGCTACCCTGTCTCTGGCTAGTGGATCGGTGTGAGCTTTCAGTTGGTTTCAAATCCGGATCCCTTTCTAAAAGTAGACAAGGATGGGACTCTGGGTCACATCCAAACCTTGCAGTTTTCTCTGAGGAGGAAAATACCTTTTTGACCTAGAAGAGACGTTCCCAGTATTGGTTTTCATGTATATCGAGTAGCTCTCTGTGTAAAGGTTTTCTCTTTCCTCTGGTTACTTCTTCCCAGTCCTAAAGAGTTGTAAAGAGTTTCTGCTCTTCTAAAGTACCTGGTATCTTTTTCAGAATTCTGGAATGAGGCCAGCTCCAAATTTGCTCCTTTCTGAAGCAATGAGGGGGAGGTGGTGTGAAAAGGTAATGGGTAGGTGGCTAAGGAATGATAGGAACAATAGCAGACAGAATCTCATAAAAAAAAATTTCCAATTGACTAGGAAATTTGGGAAAAAACTAGAAAGAACTGATCTCTGTGCATTAAAAAGAAACTATTGCAAATGATATTGTCAGGAAATTCACAAGAAGTTCAGGATAAGAAGGTGGAGAGGGAACTGCATTAGGACAAGTTAACTAATAAGTAGCTTTGTAACCGTGTGCAATAAACCCTGTCTGAGTGGTCCACTCAATACGGCTTCTATGAATTCTAAGGCGTGACACATGTAAAGGGTATAATGAGACTTTTAAATAGCTGTGGGAAGTATGTCACAATCCTCTTCGGTGCCTACTACTTCCCCCATTCTCTGAGGAGTAAAAGGACAAGGAGTGGGCAGGGAAAAGCACAGAGGATGGATTCTCGCTAGAACTGAAGGCAAACCACATTCCCGCAGGATGAGAGACAAGAGCTCAAGATCCCGGAGCCTGACATATGGAGATGAGAATGAGCAGAGGATAGAGAGGTTGGGGAGTCCAACATGGCAGAATAATAAATTTTTATTGGCATGGATGAGTGAGAGGGTTCTGGTACTTTAGGGCACTAGAGTATAAAGATTATAACAGGAATTCCTATGGACCAACTATTTGGACTCCATTAAAAATCAGAAAGAAATGTGTATGGAGATCAAAGTCCTTTTTAGGACACACTCAATGGGCTACCACACCGATGATCACGTGAAAGGTAAGATGATTACCTTCGTTTTCCGCCAAGAATTCTGAGAGCCTAAGCACCATTAACTGTACTCACTAACACTCTAATTCTGGAGATATCTGCTCCCTAGTGAAATTAGCTCATTTAATGGTTTTATCTTCTTTCTGAAACTGGCAATTTTCCTTCCTGGTTTAAACTGTCATTTCTTGCCACAGCCTTGGTTAAACTATCCCAGTTATTTCACAGATGGCCTCATATTCCAAACTGGAATATCCTCCAGAGCTTTTTCTGTACATTTTATACATTTCTATACTTACTTTACTTACCTTTTTAAATTTTTTATTTTTTAAGTAATCTCTATACCCAGCAGGGGGCTTGAACTCATGACCCTGAGATCAATAGTCGCATGCTCTACCGACTGAGCCAGCCAGGCACCCTTCCTTTCTGATCTATTTTATACTAAGAACAATCTATTGTTCGTAACAGAGAATATTTAAATTGATGCAGTAAAACTGAACCATAACTGATCTCACCAAAGAACTGACAGATTGCTGTCGGCCTGCTGTACAGAGAGCATTTTAGGGGCATGCTTTGAAGACTAATAAGGCAGATTGATGGAGAGATGGGTCAGAAAGCATTCAGATTTTCTTTTTTCAGCTTTGTAAAAATTATAATATAACATTAAAATAATTTGTATTTTTTGTTTGTATTTATGTATTTTTTATTTTTTTTATTTTTATTTATTTTTTATTTTTATTTTTTATTTTTTTTAGATTTTTTATTTATTTATTTGACAGAGACAGAGACAGCCAGCGAGAGAGGGAACACAAGCAGGGGGAGTGGGAGAGGAAGAAGCAGGCTCATAGCGGAGGAGCCTGATGTGGGGCTCGATCCCAGAACACCGGGATCACGCCCTGAGCCGAAGGCAGACGCTTAACCGCTGTGCCACCCAGGCGCCCCTGTATTTATGTATTTTTTAAAGTAGGTTCCACACCCAGCTTGTAGCCCAATGTGGGGCTCAAACTCACAACCCTGAGATCAAGACCTGAGCTGAGATCGAGTTGGATGCTTAACCAACTGAGCCACCCAGATGCCCCTTTTTAATTTTTGTTTAAATAAGTTTTAAAGTAGAAAAATAAACACTTTAATCCTACTCCCTAAACACGAATTAGTTTCATATTTTTCACATTCCCTTCTAGTTTTTGTCTATATGCACACCTTTTTTTTTCTTACATATTTCAAGTGTAGTGAACCTACAACTATGTGCTTGTTTTTCCACTTGATACTATAATTTTTTTCAGATTTTTTGCTTTTTCTCGTATTTTTACCTTTTAGTGTCGTCATGATCTTTCATAATGTACCACAATCTGTTTAATAATTTCCTTATTATCGAATAGTAGCCATGTCTAGCTGACATTGCTCAGGGTAATTATTAACCCCTGGTAAATACAATTTAATAGCCATAAGAAAAATGAGTCTGAGTTATCATAATTTTCTCTAACTGCAGTCATTAATTCAGAGCTGTGATAACTGTCAACCTTCTAACAGGATTACTTTGTATATCACATCTGTCACCTGCTCTGAAGCATACTGCCTGAGCCGCAGCCTCGCAGGAGCACTCGGAAGGAGGGCTGCCTGGGTTGGAAGCCTGGCTTTACCATTGACTTCCTGTTTCAGTTTAGTAAATTACTTGACGTCTTTGCATCTCTGGTTCCGCCCCTGTAAGACGGGCAATGATCATCATACCTACTCGAGGTGATTATTTTAGGATTCATGGTAGAACACTTATGATGTGCTCAATAAATTCCAGCTGTCACTACCGTCATAGTAACACCTGCATTTTGGAGCATCTGTCCTTGTGACTTATTAGTGGTTATGATGAAACAGACCCTCGATCGGACCTGCAGTTGTATGAAAATGAAGTAGTTTCAGTGCAATAGTGTGTTTTATCTGAGACCATTTCATGAGTATATCCAGAGGTTAAAAAACATTTAAAATCATCACTTTGAAAAATTAATAAACTTCAGGAACTTCTCCACCCATGGAATGATGGCAAACGTTAAAATACGTTAAGCTTTTCAACTTACCCAACTCAAGTCAACTGACTATGTTCTTTTACAAATATGTATCACACACCTGTATATGGAAGAAAAACATTTGACGTGCGTCACAGTGTTCCTTCAAATAAGTGTCTTGGAGGCCATTTAACTTTCATTTTATATCAGACCGAAGCAAGTGTGTTCTGAAATAAATGATGGGAACACAATAGCCCTCTTGGGCTGTCTTGAGGATATAAATGAGTTCATATTTATGCAACAGAATAGTGCCTGAACATAGTAAGTCCTATGTTTACTAAAAACAAATCGTCCCAAGGTGGTGAGACTCTTCTTCATTTTTGCACGATGTAATTGATTATTTGATTCATCTGGAGATTATATAGAGGAATTTCTTTTTATTTATATGGAGATTTTTGTCATTTCTAATTTTTAACTTTTACAAATAATGTGCAAATGAGTATCTTCAGGCAGACAATTCTGTGTTTTTCTTCTTTTGAACTGATACCTTTAGGATAAAATCCAGGAGTGGGTACGCCAGCACAGTGTCAAGAAGAAGCAGTTTAGTTCTGCTTAGGAAGTTTTGCAGGAAGTGGGCAGGAAGGAACAGAGCCAGGGTTTAGGGCACTGCTGGCGATGGCAAGGTCCAGGGAACTGCTGAGAGGTGAGGGGCTCTCCCAACTGCTGCACCGCTACGGGCTGTTTGTAGACAGGCAAAAACAGGGGGTGGTGTGGGGAGAGGAATAATGGGCTGGAATCTGATGAAATGACTTTTAGATCCATCTACACCTTTTCCTCGAAATGAACTTTTCATTCAAATGAAAAGTTGTTTTGTCCCCATATTAAGCCTTTCCCAGTATTAGGGTCTAGGAGTCCTTTATTTCTCAAACATGAATCAAACACCTTATACACACACCAAGATCTGTGTTTGGTATTAGGGATGCAACAATGAGTAAAAGAAAAATACCTTCAAGTAATTACATAAGACATTTTTAAAGGTAAATTTAAAGCCTAGTGAACTAAAGTGATTGACAGATACAGAAATTATAGAGGCAAGGACTAGGGGTGGGAGAGCACCCATCCCAGCATTGAGGATAGGCCTTGGTGGCAGGGAAGACCCTTGTCCCAGAGGAGGTCATGGCGGAGCTGGGTCTTAAAGGACAGGTAGGAGTTAATCAGACAATAGGGAGAGTAAAGAGCATTTGGGGCAGAGGAGATAGCATGGGCAAAGGCCCAGTGGAGACAAAAGGGTGCCTTCAGAGGACCAGCAATTCCTTGTCCTTGGGGAATCAAAAGCAGGACAGGTGGCCTGAGATGTGGCCACGGAGGTAGCCAAGGTCCTTGGACATCACTCTAAAGAATTTGGGTTTTCTTTGTACCATTTTTCTCAGCGATGGCTTTGGGTATATGCAAGCCTCCAGTGGCATCCAAGAATCTGCCTCGATTTCCCCATTTCACCTTGACATTTCTTTCCCTAGGAGACTCACAGCACCTTGCTTTTAAGGGTGACCACTAGCTGTCGCTATTGAACAGATCTAGTTAAAGCCAATGGTTTAGGGCCTAGCCTCGCTGCTAGGGCCGGGCGGCCCCACCAGATGCTTGAGTCCCGCCCCGCCTCCAGTAAGGTGTGTTTATCTGCCCTAAGCGGTGATTCATGAGAAGGCCCGCAGTGACGAGGTGGTGGTAGCTGTCCCAGGACGTGGGCGCGAACTGGGGGGAAGAAATTGTGGTGAAGTGCGGTACACCACCAACAGTCAGCCACTGGGTGGCGCTGTCCCCCTCGACGGCAAAAATGGAGGCTTGTGAAAAGGAAAAGTCTTTGGTTAGGGTGGCCTGGCTCTTTGGTCTTGGGGTGGCCTGGCTTTTCGTGCCCTCGGTTAACCGGAGTTCAGGGTGCCACAGGACTGTTCAAGGACGGTGTAAGGCCCGGAAGGACGCCAACCCAACAGTCCCAGGGCAGCCAATCACAGCACAGAGAGACCCGGACACCAACGGCTTTGTGGTCTTTCAGACCTCAGCTCTCACCGGCGGTCTTTTGAAATCCTCTGTCTGGTTGCTGGTCATGCGACATGCCAGTGTGCCCTCCCCTTGGGCTGTCGTTTCTTTATCCTCCTCCCAGAAACTCCTTTCTCCACAGCCTCTGAAACTCAAGCAGAGCAGGCTGCTCATCTGGAACTTTCCTATTTTTTAAGAACTCACCCCCCCCACCACACACACACCTGCGGCTTTACATTTGCTCTAGGTTCCTGTCCTCACCCCATGTGTTCTAGATGTGTGCAGACTTAATTCTCCTCCTGCCGTTTTTTTTTTTGTTTTTGTTTTTTTTGTTTTGCCTGTGGGCATTGGTGTCCTCAGTCCTGTTGGACCTTCTTGAAAATTCTCTCTTTTCTCTTCTGCCTTTTCTTTTCACACTGGCTCTGTTCCCATTCCTGCTCCCCTCACCCCCTCTTTAAAAAACAGAGAATTTAGACACATTCTAAGCCTCACTAGAAAACTTCTAAGTTTAACAACTAAGTGAAGTTAGGTGAAGGATTGCTGAGGGGGCAGGACCTAGCATGTAAGGGATATTTTGATTTTCCTGAGCATTCTGCATGACCTAGTGACCCTTTGGCGTGGGATGGAGATCTAAGAGTGCTGAGATGTTGACAGCGAAGCAGAGTTGCTGGAGACGTGGTGAGACATGATATCAAGGTGCGCAATGTGTTTTTCTGTTCCCTTAATACTGCAAATTAGTTTGGTTTACATACTTTCCCCCAGAAATTAAGGGCTGCTTCCGGGACTTGGTTAGCATATGTTCCCTAGTGCTGTAGACTGGGCAATAATGAAGAAGAGTGTGGATCTTTGGCAAATTCCATGGACAGCAGGCAATGCGGGGGTGGGGGGGGCGATGGATTCTGTCCTACATGTGGCCCCCTGAGAGGGGAATGGGGGCTCACCCTGAACCACGGAGGCCCACTGATGGCTAGAAGCATCACACATGCTGGCTTCTTTCTCTAACACGGCTTCGGAGCCCTGCTCTGCAGCGTCAGAAGAGCTACTGGATATGGGGAGATGTTGCAATTTCTACTTATTTTTTATCTTATCTTTTCAAGATTTCTATTTTTGTCTATGCTTTATGTTAATAAATATTGCGTGCATATATTATATAAATAGCAACCGTAGATCTGTTAGAAATCTATACGCCTAATCATTTTTTAGTAATGAAGTATGTGATCAAAAGTTTGGCAGCTACTCTCTGGAGAATCTTTGAAGCTTGCCATGGACTCTGGGGGTGGGTTTGCGACACTGGCCTAGAGCAGTCCAGCCAAGGAGAAAGGCCCAGCCTGTGTGAACAGATGAGGTGGTGAGGTGGGAATGAACTGTCCCAAAGAGGGAACTCTCCGGGAACAGCAGATGGAATGAGTCACTGACACCTCGGACACCTCGGGGCTCCCTGCTACCTCTTATCTAGGGTCTTCCATACACTCTTAACTGAGGAGAGGGAATCATAGTTTCTCACAGTGAAATTGGGAGAGATGTTCTTCAGCATGGGGAGAGCTGGGACTAAATTAGACCTTGCAGGTGGTCAGTGGGACTGGATCCTGTCACTATGGTCAGGAAACTGGCATCTCAGGAACGGCATCCTTCTGCTGTATTTCTTTGTTTCTGTCATGATTTACATTTGTGACAAACACTTCCGGTTGCCTCACAGAACCCCAATTTTGTTGGGGTGAGCATGCGCTCAGCTGAAAGCTCCATTTCTCAATCTCTCTTGAAGGGAGGCGTGGTCACGCGACATGACTCTGGGCCACAGGAGGGAGCTGAAGTCCTTGGCTGGGGCTTCCCGGTTTGCTCTTTATCAGGGGGCAGATTTGCTGGCCTGCATCTTTTGCCCTGCCCCTTCCCCTTTTCCTTCCCTGAAACACAGCATGACAGAACTAGAGCTGCTATCTTGCGACTCCACGGTGACAAGGAGGAGGATGGATAGTTGAGTAGAAAGACAGAAGGAGCCTGGCTCCCTGAGGCCTTGGTGTGCTGCTCCTAGACTTTTTGTTAGGGGAGGAAAAGTAATTTCTACTTGATTGAGCCACCGTCAGTGGGTTTTTCTGTTATTCCCAGGGGAATGCAGTGCTGGTGAACATGGAGGTCGATTTCGGGACTTGCACACATTTAAGGCTGTTGACTTAATGCAAAATGCTGACCCCCTGAGAGTTCAAGAATGTGAGCATCCCCTGTCTTTGGGAGCCCATGTTGCCCCAGCCTCGCCAGCAATGGTAGAAGGAAGCTGTCCTGTTAACTTTCAAGTCCTTGGAGGAGGAGAGAGGCATTGAGCTGGGCCTTTAAGAATAACTAATTCTGTCAAGAATGTGGAATGAGAAAGACAGGGCGGTGTGTTGATCAGGCTGTACGGGTTTGAGAGAGCTGATGGTGCATTTCTCTTCTATTACACATTCAGCGATGGGACCCAGTGGCTCGAAATCAACCAGGTGAGAGTATTTATATCAAGGAAGCAGGCTAATGTTACAAATCGGGGAGTGTTTCTTTTTTTCCTCTCTCTTTTTCTGGAGAGCCAGTCGTTAAACATTTACCAACACACCCTTGGAAAGACCAAAGGTTTCGTTTATTAGTTACATAAATACTGTTACGTACTTTTTCTTGCTTTCCCCATAAATGAACAGAATCAGGGAGCAGATGATTTATACTAAACATAGGCTGAAGTCTTAATGTGTCTTTAAGCCTAAAGAGAACCCTGAAAGTTCAGGCTGAAGGCAAAACTAATCTGAAGCTGACTCTGGCTGTAAATTTGTCATCTGCTCATGCTCCTGTCTCAGCATTTATCTCCTTTGCTCCTGATCAGCCTCCTGCCCTCGTCCACGACAAACCTGGCTTCTTGCGCCATTTGTGATGCATGCAGAAGCCCCGGATTCTGGGACTGGCACAACGGTTTATCACGCACGTCCAGACACTTCATGACCTTCTCTGACTCGGCACTAGTGTGCATGCGTGTTGTGCTGTATGGTCAGAAATCTGACTTCACATTTTGGTCTATTTTCTTGCACACAGGTGCAGCCAGATCTTTCCTACTTCCTTGCGCTGAGCACAGTCTGGAAAGAATCTCTTTCTAAGAAAAGCCCACCCATATTCACCCTCAGATCTAGCTCCTTGTCCATGTGGTTGGGAGGCTCAGTGGATTCCAGTCTGTTCTGCTGCCTGGTCATTTAGATTAAGCAATGCGGAAAGGAAATTTCCCTTATGGGTCCAGGCCCATGTCTTGTGTCCTAGTATCTCTTACCATGGAAACCCTGCATTTGGGGATGTGGCGTTCATGCTGGATATATCCCATCTGTCCCTCCAGAACACTCTCCATTCTTTCCTACCCTGCTGTCCATGAGGAAGCGGACCTGTGTGGTTTATATCAGTCTTCTCCCTTGCGCCTCTGTATAGCTAATAGATAATATTAGCAAGAAATTGGAGGGAGGGAAGAGAGTAAGGCTGGGTTGTTTATTCTCCCAGATCCCTCCCGCGTGGTCCTAGCTGGCCTGGTGGCATCCCGTAACTAAGTATCACAGCTCCTGTTCTGTGATGCTCTCCAAACAGTTTCTACCTCTGGATTCTCATAACCGTTCTTTTTGTCCCTAAGGTGGGACTAGCCCCAAGATACTACCTTATCCCTTGTGACTGCCCTATCACCTTGTCCACACTTTTGTAAACAAGCCCCTTTTTATTAAAGCCTACTAAAATTATCTACTTTGCCATCTCTTACCTGTTGGGGACCTGACCAATACGGGGCTTTGCTGAGTTGTTAATATAGCTGATTTCTGTTACCTGTTTGGTCGTAGTCAGGTGATGCCTGGCAAGTGTTTGATAAATGTTTGTTGAATGAATAAATGACGAAATGAGTAAGTGGCAGGATGGAACTCCATTCCCTGCTCTCCAGACTTCTAAGACACAGTTGAGAGTTCACACATAACGCGGAGCTGCAGTCTGAGGGCAATAAACATGTGGAGGTTCTGTGGCTCGAGTTCCCAGGGACTTCCACTCCCATGGGTTTGCCCTAGTGATTTATATACACCCAGCTGTCCTTCCCAGAGGAGCAATATAAAATAGCATAAAGACTATCTGAAATACACGATATGGTATGGACACGATGTCCATTAAATGAAGAGTAGGGTGATTTCTTCAACTCAAGAAAGGAGAAAAGGTCCAGACCACAAAAGACGAAATGAACACTGAAAATTTTCGCTTGTAGAGGTTATGGTTTTAAAGGACCATAGTGAATGAACTGAATTTAGAGCTACTAATCATGAATTTACAACATTGATATGACCTTTATTATAATTAATATTGTATTAATCATAATATTATATACGAGGTAAATTTGATAGAACTACCTTTTAGTTATACCTATGGTTACTATCAATTTCACAACTGTGGGTTGCAGTGATTCATGACCTTCATTATAATTACGTTTCCACTGTGCAAGTGTTAGAGGAACACCTTCAGATTGTGAAATGTGATGTGTGACTTCCAACTCTCTTGGGAAACCCATTTGTCTCTCCTCAGAGATGCCTTCATGGATGGAGCTCAGATAAATATCGGGAAGAACAGTCACAAAGCTCCCTTACCATGGCCCACCTTAAGGAAGTGTTTAGTTTTTTATAAACTTGTCCAAACTATAACGTCTTAAGGACAAGAATTCCAAGAGCTTCCTCCCTGGATTTCGCAGCAGGAGATTTGTCCAGATCGCGCTGTCATAGTACACTTCCTCTTGACGCAGAGCTCCCCCTTTGATGATCTCCAGGGCACATTCTTCCTTTGGAGATGCTTCTATGTTGAGTATCCCCGAAACGGCCTTCATGGCTGTGTCTGCAGAATGATGAGAGAAGAGCGGGGTTATCCAAGGCCAGTAGAGTCTACAAGACGGAAAGTCTACAGACAGTAACAGCTTAGCTATTAGGGGCTGTTTGCCGGTGCCTGCTCTACAAGGCCCACCGGCCCTCTCAGAAGACCAGGTACATTTAGGGCCTGCTGTGCAAAGGGAGGCTTGGAGTTAATGTGGGTCCTGTCTTCCCGGATGAAGATTGGGTGGGGGGCAGTTAGAAGTGATTGAGAGATTTAAATCGTGCTTCTCTCTCGAGTGTTTTGGTTGGGGTGAGGGAATAACATGGGGGAGCAGAATGAGGATAGAAGTTATATCAAGACCCAATAGCTAATGGAAAGTGTCAGTCGGCAAAGCCGAGTGCTGTGTGATAACGATTTACTAATTCGTAAAAGGAAGAGATGGACAAGAATCCAGGCCTTTGCTTTCTGTCAACACGAACCACTTTCATTTTGGAAGGGAAGTTACTTCATCTCTTCCAAATTTCCATGTCCTTGTGGTACAGCTTTTTCTCTTTCTATCCTTGTTTCACTGTGTCTTTCTTTCTCTCTTGTTCTGTAACTACTACTAAGTTTACTCAGTTACTCTCTAAATAAAGTTTTCTTATTGTACCTATTCTAGGTAAACTTGCATTTGAACTTAGCAGAAAAGTTGTAAAAATTGTGCAGAGTATTCCCTTGTAGCCTTCACCCTGCTTCCCCTAATTATAACATCGCACATAAGCACTGTACAGTTATCAAGGTACAATATAATTAGGCCAATTTTACTAACTAAAACACAGACCTTATTTTTTTCACTAACATGCTTTTTATGTTCCAGGGTCTTAGCCAGGATTACGCTTAGTAGTCATTTCTTCTTATTTTCTCTCCAATCTGTGACAGTTTTTCATTCTTTCCTTGTCCCTCATGGCCTTGACACTTTTGAAGAGTATTGATCAATTGTTTTGTAGAATGTCAGTTTGGGTTTGTCCATTTTTCTCTCTTTTTTAAAAAAAAAAAAAGATTTTATTTTTAAGTAATCTGTGTGCCCAACGTGGGACTCACACTTACAACCCTGAGATCAAGTCTCATGCTCTACCGACTGAGCCAGCCAGGTGCCTCTGTCTATTTTTCTCTCATGATTGGAGTGAGGCTATGCATTTTTGGCAAGAATATCACAAAAATGACATCGTGTCCTCAGTGCATCATATCAAAGGGTTTATGAGGGTCACCTGACTGGCTCAGTCAATAGAGCAAGCAACTCTTGATCTTGGGGTTGTAAGTTTGAGCCCCATATTGGGTGTAGAGATTACTTACCAAAAAAAAGAAGGTTCATGATATCAATATGTCTTATTACTGGTGATGGTATTAAGAATAACAAACTTGGACTTAATAAGCCTCAAAGAGGAAAGTAATGGCCACTGAGAGTTCCTGAGGATGTGAAGTGTTCAGATTAGAGTTAAGTGATGAGTCTGGTGTCACTTAGAACACAGATGAGTCTGGTGTCAGAATGGAAAGAAGTGTCAAAGAATAATAGTCAAAGGCTCCACTAGTGATGGAAGTGCTTCACTAAGTGGAGACTGGTGCTCTCGCTGGCTTTTAGTGCATGACACAGAAGTCAAGGTGTTCAACACCATCTTTACCCATAATGGTAAGGCAGGCAATCATATGCAGGCTGTTTATTCCACTCTCTTCACCTTACCTGTGTTTATGAGGCCGAGGATACAGAGAGTAATCGACACATTGACCTTGGTCATTGAATGTTCCATCCTGATAGAGGAGAAAAACCCATCCAGGGCAAACTTGCTTGCAGAATAGGGCGCAATAAGTGGACTAGTCATTTTCCCTAAATAATAAGGAAATGGGTTAAGAAGGTGACCCATTTTAGCTTCTACAGAGATGATCTTTGCTTTATCTGTAGTAGGATTTGTAACCCCTGTGGAATCCTTTTACCCTTTGAGGCATAGTTTCTCTTTACTCTTATAGAGATTATCATGCCGTGTTGCATTTCTGAAAGAAAAAAAGATTATTACGGTATCAAAGAAACTTCCCTTGAAGAGACTGGGGTGGGAGGTGGGGTGGGCTGCAGGAAAGGCGTCACTGAAGAAAGATTGGTTAGATTTTAGTAAGGGTGGTAAATAAGTGGGACTACAAAAGAGTCATGTAATCCCACAGCCGCTAACTCTGCTACCCCTGACCCAAGACAGCAGAGATGCAAGCGTTTGGCAAGAGCTCTCTGCCAACACAGCAACCTATTATTGATTTTCTTTCTATACAAAGGAAATGAAAATCCCTGTCTTTGCTTTTCTGCTTAAAACTGCTTTTCTTACTTTCATCACCCTGGTTAATTCTCAGCCAGTTTGGAGGAGGACATGTAAACATATGCCTAATAGGGTGACCTATTCATCATCCCTTTTCCAAGGGGAGGGATTAGAAGGCGCCTGAGACCTCAGACTCCTTGCTGAGTAAAGAGTTATAACAGCTACTTTAAAATTCTTGTCTACTAACTCTAAAATATGGGTCATTTAAGGATTGATCTCCATTGATTGCCTTTCCTCCTGAGTATCAGTCATATTTCCTATTTTTGTATGTGGAGTAATTTTGCAATGTATTCTTGATATTTTGAGTGATACATTATAGAGTCTCTGGATTCTGTCATATTCCTCCAAAGAGTATTGATTTTTGTTTTTGTTTTTTTTTCAGGTGGGCATTTAATTTGGCTGAAACCCTGTGTCTCTTGCAGTAAGTTCCAGCTAAAATCTCTGTTGAATTATTTATTCTGGGCTTTTTGGTATCTACACTACCCATGTGTAATTCAGGGGACAAACAGATTTTGGAGGAGTTTATGTATGAAATTTGGTACTCTTCCACTGTGGCTCTTTCCTTTCCAGGATGTTCCCCTCCACTTTCTGGCTGCTACAGAAACCCTAAACTCTTCTTTCTGGTTCTTCAAGGTAGTAAGATGCCAGATGTCTATCCCAGGTACGGTGTTGATTGTGGCCTACCCTTAGGCATAGGCTATAAAATTGGGAAACTCACCTAGTGTCAGTTCCCCCTTTCCTCTTTTCAAGTAGCAACAACTCTCCAGTTTTTGTCAGCTTTTGCTTTTTCTCTCCAGTGCTTTCAATGGTTGTTTTCAATATTTTGTCCAAAATTTGATCTGGGGCAGGATGATCTGTTAGGTATCCCTCTGCTATTATTGGAATTGGAAACTCTGTAAGTTCTTAAATGAATTTTCTTGCCAAATCAATGAAAAAAGAATGACTTATTCAATAAAGATGCTGGGAAAGTTGGTTAACTCATTGGAAAAAATTAGTAGCTCCTTGTTCTATATTATATATCCAAAAAATTCTAGATGTAAAGTATGGCAGACATCGTTGTCTACTCAATATCCATTTCCTCCTTTTTAATAATAGAATCTGACTTTTTCTCAAGACAGCAGTGTGTTCAGATAAAAATATTTATTTCCTCAGGATTCCCTTGCTCTTTTGTGTGGCCAAGCGATCTAGTTCTGGCCGATGAGAAATCTAACAGAGGGGGTGTCCAGGAAAGATATTAATTTCCTGATGAAATAGGTGGATTCAGGTGGCATGCAGTTTTTACATTTTGCCTCTCTTCTTTCATCCTAAATGTACTTCAGATGTGATGCCTAGAATTGCAGTGGTCATTTGTGAACTTGAGGAAAAGCTACATATTAAGGATTATAGCACAGAAATGTGGAATGAGCTTGGATTCTTGAAGATCTAGTAAGTCCACCAAACCAACCCTGAACTTATTACCTGAGAAAAGCACTATTTAGTGTTAAGTGATTGTAAGTGGAGTTTTTGTTATATGTGCAGCAGAATGCATCTTCTGACTGATAAAAAATCATTCAATCAGGAAAGAAGATAATATAGGTGAATATTCATCATATCCTCCATTATTAAAGATCATTCTAACAGAAAAGTAGAAAAAAATATGTAAAGGCAAGAAATATTTGATTATATAAAATGTAAAACTTCCATATGTGAAAGCAATAGCTATAATAACATCACTATAAAGGTAAAGGGTAGATGATAAACTAGAAAACAATTTGGAACAAAAGCTTAATATCTTTGATCTGAACTTCAGTTCTTAATGTATTAACTCTTCAAAAAAACACAAACAAATCTCTTTAGGGAACCACTCCTACTCCATTCTCAATCATGAGTTTTGGCTTGGATTGACTCTACAGTCAAGTTCCAGGAATGGGTGTGTGTGGCACACGATGTCCAACCAGAGTATCTGATACCACTGGGTTGTTGACTAGTCTAGGACAGGACCAAAGACTCCATCAGGGCTTCAGGACACATTGTTGGTTGCCTAAATTTCTCTACCTCTCTCTTGCAGAAACAAGAGACCATGTGAACCATAGTCCGAACTCCTATAGCAGTGATTTTTGTCCTACTAAGGAAACTTAGTGTATCCCACTTTCTGTCTTTAATTATGCCTTAGGTTATGCTCAAATTTCCTTCTCTTTAACCGAACTCCAGTTGAATTCATGTTCCCACCTGTTGTGGAGACTGCTAGCACGCTCTCAATATATCTTTTGCTCTTCTTTAGTAGTGGAATCTCTGATGTGTGTCTGGGCAAATAATTATCTGGGATAAAGTCCACATTTCTCAGCTTCTTTGAGCCAGATGTTGCCAAATGACTAAGTGCTGTCCAATGGGTTGTAAACAGAAATGTATCATGTGATTTCTGGGATATGTCCTTAAAAGAAGAAATCAGTCTCTCCCTTCCACTCCTTCCTCCTTCTTGGTGCCTGAAGGTGGATATGATGGTTGTGGCTCCAGAATTGTCTAGGACCATGAAGTAGAAGACACATGTTGAGAATGACAGAGCATTGAGAGAGGAGGGAAACTGTGTGACCATGGAGCCTCCATTCTAGCCCTACCTCCAGGGTACTGCCTACCTCCAGATTGATTTATCTTTTAACTTATTTAATCTACTGCTATTTTAACTTTTCTGCATTAAAGAGCTGAACCTAATCCTTATAGATAGTCCTTCTTACTTTTGTGCTGCCCGTGTTCCAAAGGAGAGTTGATACTATCTCTAACGCTAGGTCTGGGTTTGTATAATTGATTTAATCTAATCTCCTGGCCCATAATTGACACAGGAATGAGCATGTGCTCCATTTTGGACCAATGTCTTGAGGAGAATTTTGTTGGAGAATCTGAGAAAATTCTTTATTCTTCTGGGAGAGTTTCTTAAAGTAGCCATTTTGTTTCTCTTCTACTGGACATTTTTGTGCGTAGATATGGGGGCTAGAGTAGCTGCAGCTATCTCACTACCAGCCTGGGGATGAAGTCACACATGGAAGGGAGCAGAGCCAAGAGAATCATGAGGACGTTGAGCTTGAGCCAAGTCAACCTTAAATCTGGACTTCCAGTAATGTCAAAAATGTTTTCTATTGTTAAGCTAAAAATAGACCCAAATTATTTGTAAGAGTAGCATAGTGGTTAAAAGTATGAGTTCTACAATTAGATGACCTGAGTGTGAATCCCAAGTATGCCATTTCATAGCTGTCATATGTGGATAATAATACTGCTAAGCTGAAATAATCCTTGTAGTATACTTAGCACAAACTCTGGCACATAAAAAGTATTTAGTAAATGCGATCGTTATTAGTATTCATGTTTCAAATTGGTGAGAAAACTATGAGCTATTCAAAAGATTATGTTGCGACAAATAGGCTACTTGGAGAAAAGTGCCCTTCTAACAAAAAAATCCAAAGTATATGTGGAAAGTACAATAACAAAATGAGGGTCAATATATGATATCAAGGTAAGAGACACTTTTTAAAGCATGAAATCAAAGGCATAGATTATGAAAGAATATATAAGTAGGTTCAAATGTATAAAATTTAAAAGGGCTTCAGAGTTCTGGAAATGCTCACCATTGCCTTCTTACATACATATCCTTCAAGATTTTGCCTTCTGGGGCGCCTGGGTGGCACAGCAGTTAAGCGTCTGCCTTTGGCTCAGGGCGTGATCCCAGCGTTCTGGGATCGAGCCCCACATCAGGCCCTCCTGCTGGGAGTCTGCTTCTTCCTCTCCCACTCCCCCTGCTTGTGTTCCCTCTCTCGCTGGCTGTCTCTATCTCTGTCGAATAAATAAATAAAATCTTAAAAAAAAAAAAAGATTTTGCCTTCTCAGCCGTAGAAGGTCAGGCGAGTGATAGCTAATATGCACAATGGCTTGAACATAGATCGTGGTCTCTTTCAAGATATTGAAATAAGTGATGCAAGGACTCCAACTAGCAGCTGTTGGATTTTAAACTAAAAAGTCATGTAAGGTTGGGACTTAGGTAACCATTTCCAGCCATGGAAAAGGAGAAGCAAACAGACAAGCAGCCATCTGGAGCAGAAAAACAAAATAATCACAAAAATTGGAGCTAAATAGGAGCTAACATTTACTTAGCGCTTATGTGCTAGGGTCAAGGCTAAATAATTGCCTAAAGTCACATAGTTAATGAGTAGGAGAACTGGGAGTCAAATCAGGGTTCAAATTTGACTCTAGTGGCCCACAATTTCAAGGAGTAGGGGATATTTTCTCAATAGAAGCCACTGTTCTTTTTTTTTTAATCTTATTTTAATTCCAGTATAGCTAACGTGCCGTGTTATATTAGTTTCAGGTGTCCAGTATGGTGATTCAACCATTCTATACATCACTCAGTCAGAAGCCACTGTTCCTTATCTGAGTATTTTTCAGAAGTCATGTGTTAAATCCAGCCATTCCTGAATTAGTAAAGATTCTCTCTGCTTGACAATTAAGCCCCCAAATAGGCAAAATTTATGAATAACAGTATTATTTTCACTTCTAAGCTGACAGACTAGGCTACCCATTGGGCTAGTCACTACTAGTCCCTTTGTGTTAGTTTTCTAGGCCTGCCATAACAAATTACCACAGACTTGGTGGCTTGAGGGGACAAAATTTATTCTCTCATATTTCTGGAGACTACAAGTCCAAAACCAAGGTATCAGCAGGGCCAAAACCAAGGTATCAGCAGGGCTATGTTCTCTCCAAAGGCTCAAGTGGAGAATCCTTCCTTGCCTCTGCAAGCTTCTGATGTCTGCTGCCAATCTTAGGTGTTCCTTGGCTTATCAATGCATCACTCCAGTCTCTGCCTCCTTCTTCACGTGGCCTTCTCCAATTTTGTCTGTGTCTTACTTTTCTTATTAGGATACCTGCCATTGGATTTAGGCCCACCTATATAACCCAGAGCTCATTTTGAGATCCTTACCTTTATTACATCTGTAAAGACCTTTTTTCATATAAGGTCACATTCACAGGTCCCAGGTTGACATTTCAGCTCACTGTGCCCTTCTAGATGATAATAAAGATATTGACTGTGGTATTTTATGTGTCTGTCCAGGTAGCAACAGGGATGCAGAAGCAAGAGACCATGTGAACCATAGTCTGAACTCCTATAGCAGTGATTTTTGTCCTACTAAGGAAACTTAGTGTATTCCACTTTCTATCTTTAATTATGCCTTAGGTTATGTTCAAAGCACAAAGAAGATCTCGAATTGTTTTGCAGAAGAAAGGGAGAGATTTTTGTTGGTGGTGGTATTTTGTTTGTTCGTTTGTTTGTTTGTTGTTCCAGAGAGGAGGGTGAGAGAAGAGAGAAAGAAAGAGGAAGAGAAGAGAGAGGTAGAGAAATAGCCGGACATGGCAGAAAACTTCTGGAAAAATTCACCAGATAGATGCATGGTTTAAAAATATATTTTTAAAGACTTTGTGTATTTATCTGAGAGAGAGAGGGAGAGCACAAGTGGGGAGAGAGGCAAAGGGAGAGGGAGAAGCAGATGCCCCACTGAGCAGGGAGCCTGATGCGGGGCCCGATCCCAGGACACTGGGATCCCGTGTTGACCCAAGCTGAAGGCAGATGCTTAACCAACTGAGCCACCCAAGCACCCCTAAAAAAATATTTTTAAATGGTGAAGAAAAATACTGAATTATTAGGGAAGGGTCAAGACTGGACAAAGACTGTTGAAAACTCTTTAACCTTTGCTATGAAAACCATGCGTGAGATACACTGCATCTGTCATTGACATTCATTATCACTTAAATTTTGTGACCTGCCATTGATCTGCAAACCTTTAAACCAGTAATTCTCAGATTCAAATATGGAGAGATGCGGCACCTGACTGGCTAAGTTGGTAGAGCACACAACTCTTGATCTTGGGGTTATAATTTTAAGACCCATGTTGGGTGTAGAGATTACTTAAAAATAATAAAGTCTTAAAAAAAAAATATGGAGCGAAACTGCCGATTTGAGTCTATTCCCTTCCCAGAGTTTTCTAGTCTGTATTCTGGGGTAGAGGGCTGTGTTGAAGGGTTCAGTAGGAAAGAAGGTCTTCATCCATAAAACATATTTATGGTGGGTTTGAGGGTTGTGGGAGCAGGAGATGCATGGTGATTTAAACTCATTGAACCTGATCTAGGAACTCCCAGAAGGGGGGAGGGAAGGTCTTTGGAAGGCACCGAAGTCTTATGACAGCAGCTGGGTGAGCTATCACTAAATTATGAGTTATTGTGTCTCTTTAAACTCCAAACTAGTGTGACCTGGGAGACCATTCGTCCCAAATCTAAACTTGATATTTAGGTGAAGACAGATATTGGACTAACCTAGGAAACTTCAAACTTCACCTTCAGGAGGGAGACTGTGAACTCTGCATTGACGAGAGAAGGTACAGAAGGGCCTGGGACGCACGGGAATGGCTTGTACAAAGACTGGAGGTGGGGATGAGTTAGTTACAATGAGAAGCTAGTAGAACAAGAAAAATAGTAACACAGTTCTTTGTATTTTCTCCTCTTCAAAAGTATAGGCTAATATAAGCACTTGTCCAAAACCCATAGGGCCAGATGTGTTAAGGAATTCAGAATTATTTTTGGATTTTAGGAGGTGGTCTGGGGTTTATACTGTATATTACATAACACTCCCCAGTAGGGCCTGGGGAGGCATGCTGTAAGCAAACACATTATTATTTCTGCACTAAAATATTTGAAAGTTCATACTGAGATAAAAGCTTCAAGTAGCTTCCCTTCAGTTCAAGTTAAATTAACTATAGAGAATTAATTACAGGGGAAAAAAGTTCTTAGTATTCCTAGCTCCCACCCACCCACCCCCACCCTGCCCCCCAGCCCTTCCCATAGCTTTTTGGATTTTGGAGTTGCAGATAAAGGATTTTGTGAACCAGTCTAGGCTCGCTAAAGAAAAGCTAAAACATCAAAAAGCAGAAAAAAAGAGAAAAGAAGGAAGAAGAATCTCCTAGGTGCTCACTATTTCAAAAACAACCCGGGTGCATTTCATTAAAGTCTGTTTTCTATTCACAGAGCTGTTCTTAAACATTTCCCCATATAATGCTGATTGGCTTGTGTGAGGGAACATCTGCATTCCGCTGTATGTAAAATATATTTAGAAGTTTCAGAAAGCTGAAAAGAGCAAGACCCCTCTAAAAACCCAGACTTTTATTTTTTAGAAAAGTTCCATGAGTAAAGGGGCCCTGGCCAAGATGGAATAAATAACATGTAACAGGATGTTAAAAATTGACTTCTCCTGCTCTAGTTTCAGCTGAGGTTCAAAGACTGAGAGCAAACTGGCAAATGCCTCCATCTTCTGAAGGGAGGTTCCAGACTGCCTGTGCCCTTCCACAGCGTTTGTGGTAACACAGATAAGCAAAAACGCGAAAAACCACAAAACCAAAAATGTGTTTGTAACATGTAGACCTTCAACCATCCTGAGGGCAGAAAGGGCCTGAAAGCAGAGTGGCCAGAGGGCGTGGAGTAGGGGAAGGAAATGAGCTGCATCTCAGTGACCTTCCAAGGAGAAAGGGTGGGCCTTCCCCCTCATGTCCATTCTTGTGAGAGAAGCTCCAAGGGCACCTCATGGAGAGCTAGTCCCGAGGAGTTTGAGGGGCACCAAGGACTGGGGTTTGACCCCACCTAAGAGGCTCTGTTCACTACGGGCAAGGCCCCTACAGAGCGGGTGCAAACTGTGTCATACACAAGGGAAGGAAGGCTTCCTGTAGGAAGCTGGACATCCAGCCCACACTCCGTTTGCCGCCACCCTAGGGGCTTTGTCCTAGCGCTCATCCCTTCTTCTCCAGAGCCGTTTCCAATCCTGTCCCAAAGGACAGCCCCAAGTGGTGAGTGTATCTGCCCGTATTCCCACTGTACTCCCAGGGCCAGAGGGAAATACATCACATGAGCGCCTGCTGCCCGCATCACCAGAACTAGCAGAGTTCCAGCAGGGGCTTCCTGAAGACCCCACAAAAACACCCAATGCAAGAATCGGGTTTGGTCATCCTCCCAGCTCAGAGAGCATGAGCTTTGAACATTTGCTGTGACCAGAGTTCAGTGGTATATTAGCTTGGTGCCAGCCAAGTAAGGCCTTACCCCTCCTGAACCTCCGTTCTTTCCTGTGCCCCCCCCCCCGCCTTCTTTCAAACAAGAGAGGCTAGAGGGATCCTGGTAAGTGAGGAGGAGATAGGGAACAGGAGGAGAAGCTGAACCCATCTCTCTTTCCTACCCCTGTTTCCTACAGTAGGCTCAAGCTTGGTCAGGGGGGAAGCTTTAGTGAAATAACTCATGACCGGACATTTTAATTACTGAAGGGAGACCTTTCTTGAGACTGGAGGCAGCCAGAGGATCTTTTCTTATCCTAGAGCGTTGCCGTCTGCCTGCCATCACATCCAGGTTCAGGGATGAGCAAACCCATAAATGGGTCCGCGGGAAAGAATAAAGTTGTTTTCCGACTGCAGCCCACAAGATTCACTTGTTCAACTACCAGTTGGAAAACATGCCGGAGTATGAGCTTAATTAAGTCAAATGAACAAGTAAATAAATGTACTAATTTGAATGAAACTGTCATGAAAGTGAAGGGGTAGAAGCCTGAGTGCTTCTGCCCGAGGTCGAGTCTCGTTTACGTGGGGAGAATGGAGCCATCACAGCAGAGTAGATGTATGTGAGCTTGATTTCTCTCCTGGGAAGTTTTAGCCCGTAGAGAAACAGAGCTCTGGTGATCATATTTTCTGAAGCAAAATATGGGACATGGAGTCTGACAAGTAAGAGTGCAGACTTGGTGATGAATGGGACATACTGTTTGCAATTAGCTCTGTCCCAGAAACGCTGGGACTTCGCCACTGTAGGAACAGCTAGAGCCAGAGGGCTGGCAGCTTAGCTGTGCGCTGGAGCTTGTTAGCTGAGAAGAAGAGGTCAAAAGCAGGCCTCGGAGCTTTTGTTCATCCACTCCACACCCTCCATCCCCAACTGCCCTGCTGAGATTTTGAAATTACAGTATTTCCATTTCAAAGGCAGATTTCAAACTGCTTGAGTTGAGAGCTCTGAAGAAAGCGTGCAGGATGGAAAGACTCATTTCTGCCTGCCTTCAGACTTTCAGAGCGACCCCAGGCAAATGCACCACATATTCTACGGAGCAAGCCCCAACTTGGGGTTCACCATGCCCTGGTGGCTTCGAGGCTGGGAACTCATCCTGGATCCTGCCCCTTTTATCCAGCTCTTCCTAAAAATATTTCCTGAGCTGGGCCCCGCAGGGTCTAACCTCTTGAGTTGTTTGGGTTGAGTTGGGTTCTAAAGATAAATCCATGTTTCTACTCCAGGCATTGGAGAACCTGAGGTGTCATTGTAAGTAGTGAGAAAACCCACAATCCAGTGGTAATTGAAGCAATGGGAATGGATGGCAATGCCGAGGGAGAGTATGTTGAGTGAGAAGAGAAGAGGGCTCAGGAGGGAAAGAATCTTAAGGAAACCAACGGTAAGACTTCGGCATGAAGAGAACTGCGACAAAGCATTCAGGGTGGCCAGAGGACATGACACCAGGGGGCGGGGGGGGGGAGGGGTGTTTTGGCTGAACACAAAAGAGGAGGATATGATGTTGAAACAGTGCAAAATGTAGCAGAGATAAGTAAGATAAAACCTGTTAGCTAGGTTTTGCAAGATGACTTTGGCAAGAGCTTTCCTGTGCATGTACAAGGCCATGAAATGTGACTCTTCCTTTTGATCTGAGCATAAACACATCTCCCAAGGTGAGACTAAGAGAGTAGATTTCAAGAGCCCCCACAGTTGAAGGCTGGGCCCACCAGTTCCACTAGTATTACCTAATCACCCACATCCAGCCTAAATAGTTATGCTTGGAGAAAGGAGAGTTGTTACTGTCATACGTGTTCATCCACTGGGGGTCAGGGAGGCATTTGCATTCCCGTCATAAGAGAGGCTTTAAGATTATTTGGAGACCTTTGCAAGTGTCCACTGGAGTTTGGGAACTGGTTAAGTGCAATGTGGGATTAAATATATCAGTAAGCATCAGGCTTCTCAGAAACCAAATGTGGAGCCCATGGAGGGGAGCTGGCCTGGGGTCACCTGCCCAGGGATGGTGGGGTGGACTGGGCCCAGGGGGATGGGTTGATCAAAGCCTTGGAGCTGAGGAAGAAGCCAAAAGGGGTGAGCTGGAGGAAACATTAGCACATCTCCTACAGGGGATCTCCAAGGAACTCACGAGAAAGTCCCACAAAATCCGCCCTCATACCTCTTCCAAGTCACTGGATCCCTAGGATGGGGATTTTTTTTCTTTTGAAATAATTTCAAGCTTAGAGAAGAGTTGCAAGAATAGTACAAAGGACCTCTCCCTTCCCCTTCCTGAACCATTTGGGAATAATTGCTGTAATGGAGATCATCGCTGACCCAATGTCCCACCGCCCCGAATATGTTAGTGTGCATTTCCTACACAGAGGGGCATCCTTGGACATAACCACAATGCGACTATCAAAATGTGGAAAGTGGGGCGCCTGGGTGGCACAGCGGTTAAGCGTCTGCCTTTGGCTCAGGGTGTGATCCCAGCGTTATGGGATCGAGGCCCACATCGGGCTCCTCTGCTATGAGCCTGCTTCTTCCTCTCCCACTCCCCCTGCTTGTGTTCCCTCTCTTGCTGGCTGTCTCTATCTCTGTCAAATAAATAAATAAAATCTTTAAAATAAAAAAAAAATGTGGAAAGTACTTTATTCATTTTCTAGACCTGCCATATCAAGTTACTACAAGCTGGCTGACTTACCACAACAGAAATTTACTCTTTCATGGTTCTGGAGACCAGAAGTCTGAAATCAAGGTGTTGGCTGGGCTGCACGCCCTCCAAAGGTTCTAGGGGAGAGAGAATCCTCCCTTCTTTCTCTAGCTTCTAGTGGCTGTCAGCATTCATCATAGCTATATCACTCCAAACTCTGCCTCTCTCTTTACACAGCTCTCTCCTTACGTCCATGTCTTCTCTTCTGTCTCTTTCAAGGATATTTGCCATTGGATTTAGAGCCTACCCAGGTCATCCAGGATGATCTCATCTCAAAATCCTTAATTACAGCTGCAATGACCCTTTTTCCAAATAACGTCACATATATAAGTTCAGGGAGTTGGGACATAGACACATCTTTTTGAGGGTCACCATTCAACCTCCTACAACATTTTGTAGGATGGTACTTAGAAAAAAACAACTATCTTAACCAATGTTAAGTGTACAGTTCAATGGTATTAAGCACATTCATATTGTTCTGCCAGTCATTACCAGCATCCATCTCTAGAGCTCTTTTCATCTTGCCACACTGAAACTGTGTGTCTATTAACAATAGCTCCCCATTCCCCCATACCCCTAGCCCCTGGCAACCACCATCCATTTTCTATCTCTATGATTTTGACTACTCTAAGTATCTTATGCAAGTGTAATTATATAATATTTGCCTTTTTGTGACTGGTTTATTTCACTTGTCCTCAAGGTCCATCCATGTTGTAGCATTTATCAGAGTTTTCTTTCTTTTTAAGTCTGAATTATATGTATATACTACGTTTTGCTTATCCTCTCATCTGCTGATGGACACTTGGGTTGCTTCCATGATTTAGCTATTATGAATAATGCATCTATAAATAGGAGTATAAAGTTATTGGTTTTTTTTGAGGTGTGCTTTCAGTTCTTTTGAGTATATACCAAGGAATATAATTTCTGGATCATACGGTAATTCTATTCTTAATTTTTTGAGGAACCTCTACACTAGTTTCCATAGTGGCTGCACCATTTAACATTCCCACCAACAGTACACGAAGGTTCTAGTCTCTCTACATCCTCACCAGATCTTGTTACTTTCTGTTTTTGTTTTTATTTTGTTTTGTTTTGTTCTTATTTTTTATAATGACCACCCCAACAGTTGTTGGTGATACCTCATTATGGTTTGGGTCTACATTTCTCTGATAAGTAGTGATGTTGAGTATCTTTTCATAGACCCATTCGTCATTTGCGTGTCTTCTTTGGAGAAATGTCTGTTCAAGTCCTTTGTTCATTTTTGAATCATTGTTTTTCTGTTGTTGAGTAGGGTGGTACTTTAAGACTGTATAAATACCATGTTTCTTATTAAACTTTTATCCACTAGTTTTGGCATCCACTGATGCTTTCTGGCTGAATTATTACTAATTATTTTTTTGAATTATTACTAATTATTTCTAATTTCATCACTCCTTCTATATTTCTCATTTAGCTTTCCACTGTATGGAAATGCCTTCTCCACTCCCCATTTGTTCATGTATTTATTTATATCATCATGGATTTTTATTGTATCTTATGGGTTATAATCCGTTATTATCATTATTTATTTGAATGTCCCAATGGTGCCAGGTTTGGCTAGTGGGAGCCTTTTAAAAGTTTCTGTGTCCTAGTAACATCTCCCTATTATTCTTTGGGCAGTTTTTAAATTACTGGCACAAGATTTTCAGGTTCATCTTAAACTTTTCCTGGCACTGCCCTGGAATCAACCATTTCTCCAAGAATACTTGGCTCCTTTTAGTGGAGAATGATATTTAGAAACCAAGATCTGGACACTCAGTGTGCTCCCAGGTCCTCTCAGTAGACAGAGCTGGGAATATATGCATGCATATAGAGACATACATATCTATATTACCATATCTATTCATGGATATTAAGAATGATTGGTTCATAGACACCTCCAGGTCCAATCCAATATCACAGGGTTCATTCAAATTTGTAACACTGACAGCGAGATCCATCATCCTTAGTATGTATTACTTATTTGATGAATGTCCCTTGTACGTAATTATTCTGTAGTTATTTCCGAGCCTTCTGTGTGGATGCCCTCCTCATCCCACCTGGGCACTTCCTACCAGGGCACATGGGTAACCTTTTCACTCGAGGTTGGGCTGCCCCTTGACAGCACCCTTTGCAGATGTCCCCATCGCCCCTCTTAGTTCTAGCACTCCATGCCAGGTGCCACACGGACACCCTTCTTGGCCCACCTGAGCTCTGAAACTTCACACCGGGCTACCATTGCTGCCTCTTGTACGGACGCCCTCCTCACCTCATCTCAGCGTTGCTATCCTGAGCCAGGCTGCCACTTCTGCTCCCTGACACAAACCTGTCCTGTCCTGCTCACATTGGAAAACCTGGGCTGACAGAAGCAGTCTTTAAGGAAGATTATCTAAAGGCTATGCAAATGACTCAGACAAGTCAACCATTGTTCACCCTGCTTCTTTCCTAACTCTGTCCTCCCCGTGGCCTCATTGATTAGCCCTGAGTCAATAATTGTGTCTCCAGGCTGGTCAAGTCATGAGTAACTTGGGGGATTGACTTATAAAATTCAGCTGAGACAATTAGATACCTCTTCTTCTGGTGGTGGGAGGGAGGATTTGGAATTGGGAGATTGAGAGACCAGGAGAGCTGGCCATGGGGCAGAAGTTTAAAGCATATTGAGAGTTGTTAGGCTGAGAAAAGGGCTGTGGCAGCCAGGTTGAAGCAGGTGCCAAATGAAGCAGAGGTTAATGGAGAGAGAAGAAGGGGAGCAGGTGTGCTGAGTAAAGCAGGTATGACAGGGCCCTGCCATCAGCTACAATTGCCATAAGCCCAGCGGCCTCCCCAGGGATAGACTGAGACAGATGTATGTCCAATGTGGACCAGTGATCTGGCACCCCTTAAAAATAATATTCTCTAAATATTGTTTAACATTTATTTAATGTTAATTACTTTTCTAATGCTAGAAATAAAAGATTTATTTTATGCACCTATTACATGGGAGTTCCTGAACCAGACAACTTTGTGGGAAAATATCAAATAATTTAAAACCCATATAATAACATGGACTGTGCATTACTTGGATCCTGAACTTTCAGTTGGCTGTGATGGCTGATTCAGGCACATTTCAGTGGGCTATTCTCAGTGTTGGTAGCCTTGCCTGCGATTGGTAGACAAGCTGAAAAAAATCCTGCGGTAAATGTTTTCCTGCATACATCTGTGACTGGATTGACAGTTATATCTTGATAGATTCTCAACATTATGTCTGCTAAGTGAAATGATGGAAGCACGTCTGAGGCTATTGATACCTACTGACAAGTTGGTTTAGACAAAATGGACAATGAGGCACTAGACTTTTAAAGATCAGTGGTGGAAACCACTTAAAAGTGATTTAAAAAAAACCATACTCTTCCCCACCAGGAGTATATGAGAGTGTCCCGCTTACAGCTACTCTGTGGGGGGAATAAAGTTCTCAGCAATTGACAATTTTGTAGGCAAACAAACAAAACAAAACAACAAAAATCAACACTCCACTCCCACCATGGCACTTAGTAGTTTGAATTTGGTAATGCAGAAGTTTCAGTCACTTAAATCTGCTTGTTCACTTGTGAGACTGAGCACAACCTCTGGCCTTCCCTCCCCTCAAGTCAGCCATCATGGGAGGAGAAATATTTTGGTTCTGGTTACCATATAGAACCTGGTCCCTTACTTTTATTTAAAAAAAAAATGATTCTAATTTTTCTAATTATTCTAAGCTCATTGTGCAATAAACAGTTCCGAGGTCTATAAAATGAAAGGTAAAAGCCCCTTTCTTTAAACACAGTTGGGCTCATACTATATATACTGTTCTCTAAATTACTTTTCTTTCAAACATTATGATTTTGATAGTCAGTATGTATAAAAATTTACCTAGTATTTCACTGTAGTTTAGAAACCTGTCACTAGTGGTGGATATTCAGATTGCTTTCAGTTTTTTAGTAACTATAAACAATGTAACGATGGTTTACACTGGAATGGGGGCTCCACAATGATGCCCCTTACCTTGCCTTCCTTGTTCACTGCCATAGCTCTGGCATCTGGCACTGTGTGTGGCTCAGAGTGGACCCTCGATTCATATTTTTTAAATAAATGAATGAATATATTTTGCAAACACTTTTGCAAATTTATATGTAGAATAAATTTCTCAGATGTAAAGTTATGCTCTCTCTGCCCAGGCCTTCCTCCTCTTGAAATATCTTGAGTGGACTTCTACTTATTGAAATCAGTACTTATTTCAACAGGAATTCTCCTTGGGTCAAACCCAACTGTCTAAACGTCTATATTCACACCATGTCAAATTCACTTTTCACTGTATCAGTTTTATACTTAGCTGAGTTTCAAAGGTATGCCTTTGCCAACATTTGCAACAAGAAGCTGCATATGAAATCAATAGGTGTATTTATTATTAGAAAAGTTTTGCTAACATCTTGATGGGCAGGCTCATGGGAAAACAATTCACAGAATAGAAAATATAAACATCCCATAAACACATGAAAATGTAATTAATTCACTATTGGCCTTTACTAAATATCCACTACATGCCATGTGCTGCTGTAGGAAATAAGATATAATGTAATAAAAAACAGAACACCACTGTCACAAATAAAAAAAGAAATTAAAATTATGACTACTAAACAACTTTTTCTTTTACCTACAAACTTTCTTTTACCTACTGCCAAAAACTTTGTGAACTCTGCAAAGTAGGTATGAGAAGAACCCTCATGTCTATACTCAGGGTGGGAATGGGGCAGGATTCTCATATTCATCTAAATTCATTTTTATTTTTATACATTTAAAAAGTCTAGTCTTTTATTTTTCCTTGTATCTAAAACAGTTTGGAAACATGTACCAAAAGACTTCAAAATGTTTCTATAATTTCACCCAGTAAATCTAGTACTAGGAATTTATCAAGGAAATAATCATCAACTCAGCCACACATTTACACAGAAGACATTTATTACAGGATTTTTAAAATAGCAAAACGTTGAAAGGAACCTAAATGTCTGGCACTAGGAAAATAATTGTTTTATGTCTCTATCTATATCTGGAAAGAAATTCTCCAAAATATTGGCATGATTATGGATGATTTTTACTTTCAGTTTTATACTTTTCTTCTTTTTTCAGATATTCATAGAGTGTGTGTATGTGTGTGTGTGTGTGTGTAGTTTTTAAAATATGGACCCACTTAAGAAAGTTGTTGGGGCATTGCTCTTTTCATTACTTTGTGCATGTACTTTACAGTCTTCTGAGAAATTTATTTCAGATATTATTTGCTTCTTGTAGTACCTTCTTCTTTTGAATATAATCTTATCTGTATGCTGAGCCTCTTTTTTTTCTTTTTGTTAAGAAAATTCAAGAGGTATGGGGCACTTGGGTGGCTCAGTTGGTTAAGTGTCTGCCTTTAGCTCAGGTCATGATCTCGGGGTCCTGTTTTGGGCTTCCTGCTCAGCGGGAGTCTGCTTTGCTTCTCCCTCTCCCTCTGCCCACCCCCACTCATGCTCTCTTTCTCTCTCTCAAATAAACAAATAAAATTTTTTTAAAAATTCAAGAGGCAAATTTGAAACTCAAGCAGTGCATCTGCGTAGACTCTAATTTTGGCCTTTTTAAATACTCTTTTTGGTTTTTTGGGGTTTATTGAAGTATAGTTGACACACAATGTTACATTAGTTTCAGGTGTACAACACAGTGATTCAACAGGTCTTATATTCTTCTTTTCTTTTTTTTTTTAAGATTTTATTTATTTATTTGACAGAGATAGAGACAGCCAGCGAGAGAGGGAACACAAGCAGGGGGAGTGGGAGAGGAAGAAGCAGGCTCATAGCGGAGGAGCCTGACGCGGGGCTCGATCCCGTAACGCCGGGATCACGCCCTGAGCTGAAGGCAGATGCTTAACCGCTGTGCCACCCAGGCGCCCCATATTCTTCTTTTCTTAAGATCCAGTTTTCTATTTGTATATTTCCAAATAGAGTGTATTTGTTCTAAGACTTCTCAAACTCCTTGGTAAGTAAATGTAAAGACATGATGGTAGAACACTCCTATTTTCACCAAGAAATGCACTGGAACAAAATCAAGAGTCTAGCAGGGTTAAGTAGCCATGACGACTTAAGCTCTAGCTGGCCTTTCAAGGGTGAAAGGTAGATCAATGGTTGTCATGGATAGCATTATCTTGTTCTCAATCTGTACTAAATTGTTACTGTCTTCAGCAGGGAGTCACCTTCCCCCCTTGCAAATCTCTACTTGCCCCTTTTTCAGGGCTGGTACCACAGTGAACCCAAAGATGAGTCCAGGTTCTGTCTCAATCCTTCAGGTTTGCCCAAACACAACCTCTTGAATCTAGGCAACCATGGCTCCTGAAATTTTTATGTCCAAGTTGTTGATTCTCACTTGAATCTCTTTTTTGGCCTTTGTCCAGACCCTGTAGATGACATATCTACAAATGTGCATACCTCATCTCCCCCTGACACCCCGTCTCCCCCATTCTCTTCAAAATAGTCGAAGGCTGCAGCAGCACCTGGCTCCTGCCCACGTAAATACCTCTATTCACACGTATAAACACTTCCACTCACCTTGGAAAGTGTAGTTCCTGGAAATTATTTCTGAGGCAATTGGATTTAAGGGTAAAGATTCATCTTAGAAAAATATAAAACAATTGGGTGAGGGATAAATCACGCCTTCCTACTCTAGTTCCTAGGCCCCCTTGCATCCAAGACCTTGACGCTGGCCCTCCTCTCCCCACCACACTCCAAGGTATATCCATACATTGAGGCACTGTCTGCCTTTCAGGAAAAAGTGGGTATGGAGAGCTGAAGGCAGGGATGAGATTAACATCCATATATTCTTGTCTTGATGCAAAACACAGTTATGGGTATTCCAAATCCTGTTAGTTGATATGTGTAGTTGAGAAACCTGGTTTATTTCTTTTCCTCCCTCTTTGTAATGTTGAATTCTTGAAGTAGGTTTAGACCACACAGGCAGCCCTTAACCCACAAACAGGTTAAGGTCCAACAAGTGACTTCATACATTGGTTTGAGTTTTCCCACAAGAGCATTGTCTTATGAGGTATTTTCCCCTGGCTAGTCATCTCATAATATGCCTGAAATATTATACATCTGTGTAAAAAAATATATGAAGCAATGCTGGAAATGAGTAAACCAGAAAAGGAATACATTTGAATAAGACTTTAAAAAGTACATACAGAAAGTTAATCTTTTCAAAAGAGGATTTACTTGGAAAATAATGAATAGGTAACCAGAGACACTTAAGGAGCTCTCAAAGAGAGGTCTGAGCATCAGAGGCTATTGGCAGGGTTCTCTTATTCCTTTAGTTTTTCATTTTGAATATTTAAAGAAACCCAGAATTTTATTATGTGCAGTTGCACTTCAAAATATGTCTTAACATTTTTCTTGATACAGAAAAACCAATATCCCTACACTTAATGCTGGCCCAGTGAGGTTAGCCTTTGTACTATAATTGTTGTAAGTAGTATTTGTATCACCAATAAAGCCAAAAAAGAGAGGGGGGGAGGAAGTGGAATTTTAAAGGTAATTTTCCAAAACGTATTGGATAAAAGGAAGAGGAAAGGGTCTGGTGAGAACTGACAAGGACTTCGTGGGAAGTGAGGTCCCTGAGAGGAGAAGGGGGCAGGAGGATCGCAGGATTTGTCCATGAGTCCCAAGGGGCAGTAAAGGAGGGGCAGAGCGGCAGCCTTAGAAGTTGGATTCTGGCTGTCATGCGTGTGACTGATGGGACGGGCCATAGTTACAGGGTTCACAGAGCCAAGGGGTATGAAAGTGCAGTGACCTTTACTTTTTGAAAATTGAACCTAAGTCAAGAAGACCCATTTTGATTAATGGCCGATAAACTTTTTCCAGATGTTTTTAACTGTTCTTTGCCCAATTCAGTGATTTCTTTTCCAGTCATATTGGAGTAGTAATATCTCTGTCTCTGTTTGTTTCACAAATATCATCTAAGCATTCTCTTTCTGTGCTTCCACCTGCCCCACTGTGTCCCGTACTGCTTGCTGCCTAATGGAAGGGCTTTTGTTTTCATGACAGACCTCAAGTCTGGAGAGATCAAGTCTGGAGTGGGAGTGTGTGGCATGCAGTAGGAACATGAGGTGGCCTGGAGGGACTACCGCCTTCTGATCTTATGTGTATCTTGGCATGGGTGATGGGGGAGACACTCCTAGTTGTTTATCAATATCAGTGTCTTTTGTAGAACTAGAACCCCTGGTTTTCAGTTGGACACAAATCCACTTTGAAGAAAGACCACAATGGCTGCCAACCATGGCAGAAGAGGAGGCTACAACTTCCAGGTTGTATCCTTCTTTTTCCATTTTCTGTAGCTGGAATTCTGACGTGCTAATAATGAACCATCCTGGACTTACTGGTGAGGATAATGCCCCAGGGATCGTGGCTCTGAGACAGAGAGGTTCCTGGACAACTTCATGGGACAGAACTACCATTATCAGCCTTGGACCGCTTACTCCAGGCTGTTTTATGAGAGAAGAATAGATTTGGATTTGTGTCAGCCAGTGTAAATGTGGGTGTTTGTTAGAGTAGCTGAACTCGTAGCCAAACTAGCACATAGTGGAAGGAGGGGAGACTAATCAATGATAGATATTATATATACATAGAAACTTGATCTGTAGGTGCCCCAAACAGTGTTTAATGGTGGGTAGATGTGGACCGTAAGGAAATTCCCAGAGGCAGCAATAGTGTCTCGATGCTGAAGCGTATTTAAAGCTGAGGCTTTAAAGAATGTATTCAAAGTATAGGATTTCTATGTAATGCAATACCTGGAAATGCACTGGGGATAATAATAATTGCTTATCACCATAATTCAATAAATGGCTTAATGCATTCCCTGGAAGGAATGATTAAAAATCCATCCCAATACTCCTTGGCTGACCTTAGGATCAATTTGAGGATTAGCATCCCACATTTGTGGAATTCAGATCTTAAGGAGGAGGGATTAATGAATGTGTTTGCTGGATGTTTAAAAAAATATAGCATGGAACAGAAAAATGCTTCAGTTAGGGAGAGAAAGCATTGTCTGTACTTTGCAAGTTCACAGACATGTTTCAAAGCAAACAGGCTGAACTCTTTGGGCTGTACAAAGAGCAGATGTGAAGGATAGTAGTTCAACTAAATTTCCATCTCTGAGCCCACACACATTACGAAGTGACTTTTGGTAGGTGTAGAAGATGTGTGGAAGCAGAGGTTATCAGACTTTCATCCTGTCCTTGGACTTCTACAGTAATTCTTGTTCCTCCTGACAACGTTAAGACACTGTGTACATTATAGAAAGTTAAATTTCTCTAGCCAAAGATGAAGCACACTCTTTGCCTAGAGTGGATATATTATTTAATCAACTTAAATCATTAAAGCCACCTACACCATGACTGATGTGAGGGTTTTGGCCAATGCGCTTGGATGGATTGGGGATGTGCCCAGCACCCTCCCACTCAGTATGCATCCGGAAGCTCTCCCTTCCTTTCAGCCTGGAGAGAGGCTGTGTCTGGGGAGGGGTGGGGAGTCTGTGTTGTCTGGGAAGCGCAGGGATGCATATCAATCACTCCATTTGGCGGGTAGCACAGACACACTGCCCTTTTATCCCATCGCTATGCAGGCCTTTCCTGTCCAGGAAATAGAATTCTTTACAACATAGATGGTGTTCTTGGTTACAGTAATAGCTCATAATGGTTTTGAAATACTTAAGAATTACAAAGTCTTCAGGTTATTTGTTTTTACATTGCCAGGAACCACATTTAGATTGCAGACTTTAATCCTGGCGTTTGCCACATCCTTCTGACTAATCAACAAATAGGTGTGGGACTTCTGTCCTGGACCCATGACAAAACGAATCCCCCAAGCTGGAAACTCTCTAGCTCTTTATTGGTGATAACTTGTGATACTACCACCATCCAAAAAGTCAACGACCTTTCTTGATCACACAGTGTTCTCTTCATGAATATTTCTCTGTATACACTCTCTCCCTATCCTGTTGGTGTTTCAATAGGACTTTTAAGGTAATGAGTTCAGATTTTGGAGACCACTCCCAATTTAGGCAGATCGGCTAATATAGTGTATTTGTTTCTGTTCTTCATTTCAGTTTGCCTTAGCCTAACCCACGCATCAGGCACCTGTATGTTAAAATATTCTATTTCTCAGTTCTACCGTTGCATCAACTAACTTCACCGGCCTATAGCTTTTGGTCATGGCAGAAGCAAAATCATTTTTATCCATCGTGACCAGGTCTCTCCCTTAGGATCAGGGATGTCCCTTTAGACTTCCATTTGTAGATCACAAACCACCAAGTTTCTCATGGGCACTGTGAATTACTGCTCTTTCTCCGTTCCTTCCAGGAACTTGCAGCCCATCTACCTTGAATATTCCCTTATTTCTTATGGTCCCATTTGTTCTTAACAGTGTCTCTTTGCCTCATCATGCGTGCTTCTCATTGAGTTGACACACCCAAGCCTCACATTCCTATGCCTGCCTCTTCATGTACAGGGGCAAGCGGTGAATCGGCTTTTGCTTAATATCACTGGGAAGATTGATTGATTTTTCACTGTGAACGCTTAAAATTCTAGTCTATTGTGTTACTTCTCTGCATGGAAACTGATAAAACTTCACATTCACTGCAGAGCCCCCAACACCATCCCTGGCACGTTTCCCACTCCTGCCTTCCATACTGGTCCCTGCCCCACTCACCAGCCATCGAGGAGACGACAACAATGCTTCCATCACTCTGCTTCAGCATGGGCAAGGCGGCAACACTCAGGACCACGTAGCTGAGGAAGTTGACTTCCATGCTTCTGCGCACGAGGTGGATATCACCACTAAATAGATTCATAGGACTGTTGGTGATGTGGTTGAGAATGAGCATGTCTAGTCCCCCTGCAAGAGATGACTGTGTTGAGAGAAACCATCTGGGGCAATACCTTTCTTCTCGTTCTCCCCCTCCCCAGAGCTCCCCGGTGACCCTTAGAGCAGAGTCCAGAAGAAGAGGGAGGAGAAGCGGCCTCACCCATGAGCTTTCCAGCTTGGGCAACAAATTGCTCTGCGAAGGTCATATTCTCCATGGAGCCAGCAATGTAGTGTGCCGAAGGTGCTCCAAGCTCCAGGCAGTGGGATACCACCTGTAGGGACACAACAGCAATGGTGTCGGTCTTGGCTGCAGACTTTGGGGGCAATCTCTGAAGTCATGGGGGTTTAAATGAGAAGTTGCTCACAACCCTGTTTTGATACGAACGGTAGAGACATGAGTGCATGAGCATGAGTTCAGTGAACGTGTGTGTTGCTAAAGGCAACCTGCCACGATCTTTGTCCTCTGTCTGAAGTATTTCAGGTAGGGTATAAATAACGAAATTATCACAGTGCTGGGGTTTAAGTTCATGACTTGTGCTTATGAGTTTCTGTGAATACAAGTATCTGAATTCATTGTTGGTATGGATGCTAGTTTCCATGTGAGTAGCCCTAAGTTTGTGAATGTTTGTATCCTTGGGTTTGTAAGTGTGAGTATATGAGAAAGCATGAGTCTGAGAGTCTGAATGGGGATGAGAATATGAATTCATGAGTAGGTACTGGAATTTTGGTGTCCGAGCACATATCTATACATCCATGATTCCATGTCTAAATGAGTGTGCATAGGCATGTCTATGAGGATAGATAGATAGATAGATAGATAGATAGATAGATGATAGATAGAGATGTGTGTGTGCATAGGAATGAATACTTAAGTGCATTATCTTTATATTCCTGGGGGTGCTTGAACCTGTGTGTGTGTGTGTGTGTTTGCGTCTATGTCTGGATGTGCCAGCTTCTGTATGTTGGCGTGTGTATGTGACATAAGGAGTACATGTGTCTGTGGGCACAGAGCTCTCACCTTCTCTAGAGTTTCTTTAGACCTTGCTGTCACCACCACATGGGCTCCCATCTTTGCCAGATGATAGGCCATCTGTTCTCCAATGCCCTTGCTGGCCCCTGTGACAATCACTTTCTTCCCTTGGAGCATCTCTGTGAAACCCAAAAGAAAGTGAGGGCCATGCCCAACTCAGCAGCAATCTTCCTTCCACTCTGGATGCGGGGAACCTTATCTCAATGGCTAAAGGCTATGAGCCCAGACCAACTTTTCTCAAACTGCATACATCAATGATGGAACAGTTCAAGTCTTTCATAAATATGCTCTGAAAAGGAGGCTCAGCTTGACTGCTCAAAACAAGCCTTCTTGCTGTCCTTCTTAAAAATGTCCATAGACAGAAGCTTCAGCTAAGACACTGGAGTTCCAGACATTTCTGGACTATCCAATTTTACTCATTTGAAATAAAACTCAAAAAATCATCAAAACACATGTGCTCATAGAGATTCCAGGGATTTTCCCTCACTTCTATTTAGTCATCAACTCCAGAGTCCTTTCTTGTCTCCCACTTATCAGTCTCTCCTTAGAGCCCCATTATCTGGCTGTGCTGTAAATTTTGGAATTACCCTCATTTTTGTAGGGAATCTGAAATTGCTTTCCATTAAGGGTGCCAAATAAAGCATGGACTATTTGGCAATCTGTTGGCTACATGATTACCCCTCCCCACATCACTATTACCCAGAGCCCATGTCTGGAAGACACAGGAATACAGTCCCACCTCAGGGTTCCTCTTGTTCAGCAACTTTGGGGATCAGGAACTCATCTTGATCCTCAGAAACATTCCAGCCACCCCTGTGGTTTTTTTTTTTTTATCTATTCCTCCAAAATTAGATACATTGGTACTTACCTGGTCTGAATTCCTCATTCGCGGAATAGTAGTAGTAGGCCAAGAAGAACCCCAGAATGGGGGGGAGATATTTTTTCATAAAAGCCATCAGACAGAGACCTGGCCCGAGGAGCCCTGTAGGACACACAGAGAGAACCTACAGAGCTTTCTACAACCTCCTAGGCAGGCAGCAGCCTCTGAATTGTGACATCAGGGACGGGGGAGGCTGGAGTAGTCTCAGGCAGTGCTAGCCAATTTCCCTGTCAGAGCAGCGATTGGCTTTGGGTGGGATCCCATTCGTCCCTGGCAGCCTGTGTGGTGGATTTCATAATGGACAATGTTTACTCCATTTCATTGAGCAAGAAGAGACTTCCAGATGGCCAAGCTCATGACTGTACAGGACTGGATTCCTGAACATCCCTACCCAGAGCCCATCTTCTTCTTAACACCATTTATGCCAAGAATCAACGGCCTTTCAAAAGTGGTATGTCAAAGGCAGAGAGAAAGTGTGTGCGGGGTTTCTGTGGAAATGTGAGTAATAGCAAATTCAAGCCAAATTCAAGCCAAATCTCACTCTTGGCCCCACCTCCCAGTCGGAAGCAATTAAAAATAACAGCACAAAACAGAAAAATAAGCTTAAGAAAAAAATGTGCACATCTTGGGGGGAAAAAAAGCAAACAAGCCCTATAAGCCCCACACTCAAGTTCAATGAACAAGTATTACAACATCAAAGGAGAATGCAAGCCAGCCAGAACCCAGATGGCGGGAAACCCAAGACCAGTTCAAGACTCTCAGGCAAGTGCAACGGAACGTACACTTATTACTTTAACAGCAAATAAAGAAGAAATAATGAGTGCCAAAAAAAAAAAAGGCACTAAGCTATTAAACTGGGTCTTGTAAATGCTATAGAGGAACAAGACACGTGAAGATGTTAGGAAGAGGAGATCTGGTCCAGAAGCAAAAATGACTAGCACCGTTGAAGCAAAATTAGCCCCCAAAGCCCACATCCAGCTGAAGATTGATCTAGTAACAATCAAAGGGTCAGAGGGGGAAATGCCTAATAATTTAGAATGTATCACAGAAATATAGAAATAACCACTTCAGAATGTTTGTTACAAGAATTCAGTAAGGAACAGTCGTCAGGAAAAGAATTTAAGATATATTCTTGTTAAGTTTTTCAACTTCAAACCAACTAACCAACCATAAAAATTCCCCCATCGCAGAGCAAATACAGAATTCTGCAAATTATCAAGAGTCGAGAAAACCATTGAAATGTTAGGATAAGAATGGGTACCTGTGTTTTGGGAGGAGGAATGTGGGTTGAGGGCGGGGATTGGGGGTTCACACAAGATTAAAAGAAATTGAGTTATGACCCTAAGTACAGTATATGGAAACACTCACTGAGTTTTCACTTCAGAGTAAGGGAAAATAATTTAAGACCCAGAGGAGATGAAATAATTTGTCAACAAAGGCTCACAGCTGTGAATTTCACTTCCAGAAAACAATGAAGATTTGACAACAGTTGAGGGCTAGCTAGAGCTCAAGGTTTATGGAAGACAAAATAGAAAAAATATATATAAAGAAAATTCAAGCGGGAAATTACATTACATCCTGACAGAACTGCAAGATATATATGCATAATTTTGTAAAGGGTTTTATGCTGCCAAGACACGTTACAGACTTGTAACATTTTCATCTCCAGAGGGAAGGAAATTTCAAGTTTTATTTTCTTAGTACTATCCTATTAATAGCAAAATTATAGAAAACAATGAAAAGTTACTTTAAAATCTGATGCTGCTGAAGTGGTAGAAAAATGGACAGAAGAGGGAAGTTTATTATCTGATTAAAAAAAAGACTTGAAGGTGCACTACAGAAAGCATACATTTAAAGAAAGCAAAAATAACAATAAGTAAGATGAACTGCAGGTGGTGGAACATAAAACAAATGCATCGACTATCGCTGATTGTTGGCTGAACTAAAAATTGAAGTCCACATTGTGCTGCTTGGAAGACCCATTTAGACACAAACAGGCACATAAAAAAACACAGACATTTTTAATCATTATTGTGCTAGAAAATAAGGATACAGAGAAAGCATTCAATAAAGTAATTTTCATGAAATAGGTGAAATAATTTTTAACCAGTAAAATGGATTTATGAGAAATGAGGACACTGTGTGATGGTAGATGATATATTAAGTCTCAAAATTTTTGATCTTAGGATCCCTACACATTCTTAAAAAGTATTGAGGCTCTCCATTTTTGCCTAGAGGCATACTTTGGAGATAGTGTAGGTTCAGTTCCAGACCCCCATCATACAGCAAATATCACAATAAAGTGAGTCCAATGAAGTTTTTGGTTTCCCTGTGCATGTGAAAACTATGTTTACACTATACTGTAATCTGTTTAGTGTGAAATAGCATTATGTCTTGAAAATATCTATGCTTTAATTTAAAAAAATACTTTATTGCTAAAAAATGCTAACCATCCTCTGAGTTTTTAGCTAGTTTTCATCTTTTTGCTGGTGGAGGGTCTTCCCTCAATACTGACGGCTACCAAGGGATCAGGGTGGTGGTTGCTGATGGTTGGGTGGCTGTGGCAATTTCTAAAAATAAGACAACAGTAAAGTTTGTCACGTTGATTGACTCCTTTTTTCATGAATGATTTCTCTGCAGTATACAATACTGTCTGATGGCATTTTACCCACAGTAGAACTTCTTTCAAAAATTGGAGTCAAGTCTCTCAAACCCTGCTGCCACTTTATCAACTAAGTTTATGCAGTATTCAAAATCTTCTGTTATTTCAAAAATCTTCACAGCACCTTCAACAGGAATAGATTACTTCTTAGGAAACCACTTTGTTTGCTCTCCCATAACAAGCAACTCCTCGTCCATTAAGTATTCTCCTGAGATTGAAACAATTCACCCATATCTTCAGGCTCCACTGCTAATTCTAGTTCTCTTGCTATTTCCACCACATCTGCAGTTACTTCCTCCACTAAAGTCTTGAACCCCTCAAAGTCATCCCAGAGAGTCAGAATCACCTTCTTCCAAATTCCTGTTAATGTTACTATTTGAACCTCTTTTCATAAATCATGAATGTTTTTAATGGCACTAGAATGATGAGTTCTTTCCAGGAGGCTTTCAATTTACTTTGCCCAGATTCATCAGAGGAATCACTATCTATGGCAGCTATAACTTTATGAAATGTATTTCTTTTTTTTTAAATAAGATTTTATTTATTTATTTGGAGGGGAGAGAGAAAGAGAGACAGAGACAGCATGGGTGGGGGGAGGGGCCAAGGGAGAGGGAGAATCAGGCTCCCTGCTGAGCAGGGAGCCCATTGTAGGGCTTGATTCCAGGACCCTAAGATCATGACCTGAGATGACCTGAGCTGAAGGCAAATGCTTAACCACCCAGGTGCCCTGAAATGTACTTCTTAAGTAAAAACACTTGAAAGTCAAAATTAGTCCTTGATCCATGGACTGCAGAATGGATGTTGTATTAGCAAGCATGAAAATAACATTAATCTAATTACACTCTCCATAAGATCCCCTTTGGTGACCAGGTGCATTGTCAATCAATAGTAATATTTTGAAAAAACAATTTTTTTTCTGAGCAGTAGGTTTCAACAGTGGACTTAAAATATTCTGTAAATGGATGTGCTGTCATCCAGGCTTTGCTGTTCTATCGCTAGATCACAGGCAGAGTAGATTTAGCATAATTCTTAAGGACCCCAGGATTTTCAGAATGGTACATGAGTATTGGCTTCAACTTAAAGTCACCAGCTGCGTTAGGCCTTAACAAGAGAGTTAGCTTATCCTTTGAAGCTTTGAAGCCAGGCGTTGACTTTTCCTCTCTAGCTGTGAAAGTCCTAGATGGCATCTTCTTCCAAAAGCAAGCTGTTTTGTCTAAATAGAAAACCTGTTGTTTAGGGGCGCCTGGGTGGCTCAGTCATTAAGCATCTGCCTTCATCTCAGGGCGTGATCCCGGAGTTCCAGGATCGAGCCCCGCATCAGGCTCCTCCTCTGGGAGCCTGCTTCTTCCTCTCCCACTCCGCCTGCTTGTGTTCCCTCTCTCGCTGGCTGTCTCTCTGTCAAAAAAAAAAGAAGAAAAAAAAGAAAGAAAGAAAGAAAGAAAGAAAGAAAGAAAGAAAGAAAGAAGAGAAAGAGAAAGAGAAAGAGAAAGAGAAAGAGAAAGAGAAAGAGAAAGAAAAAGAAAAAGAAAAAGAAAAAGAAAAAGAAAAAGAAAAAGAAAAAGAAAAAGAAAAAGAAAAAGAAAATCTGTTTTTTAGTGTAGCCACCTTCGGTGATGATCTTAGCTCGATCTTCTGGATAACTTGCTGCTTCACCTTGCAGTTTTAGGTTATGGAGACGGCTTCTGTCCTTAAACTTTAGGAACCAACCTCTGCTCCTGCCGCTTACTCACCTCTCAGCCTTCATAGAATTGAAGAGACTTAGGGCCTTGCTCTAGATCAGGCTTTGGTTTAAGGGAAGGTCATGGCTATTTGAACTTCTATCCAGACCACTCAAGGGTTCTTCATATCAGTAATAAGGCCCTTTCACTTCCTTATCATTTGGGCGTTTGCTAAATCAGCATTGTTAATTTCCTTTGAGAACTTTTCCCTTGAACTCACAACTGGGCCAGCTGGCACAGGAGCACTAGCTTTCAGCCTAGCTCGGCTCTCGGCACGCCTTCTTCACTCAGGTTAATCATTTTATCTAGCTTATGATTTAAAGTGAGAGATGTGTGCCTCTTCCCTTCACTGGAGCGCTTAGAAGCTTATAGGGTGATTAGTTGGCCTAATTTCAATGTTGTTGTGTCTCAGGGAATAGGGAGGCCTGAGGGGGAGGAGAGAGATGAGGGAATGGCCAGTTGGTGAGGAGTTGGAACACTGTTTATTGATTAATTTTGCCATCTTACGTGGGCACAGTTTGTGGAGCCCCAAAACAATTACAATAGTAACGTCAAAGATCACTTATCACAGACCGTAACAAAGATAATAATGAAAAAGTTTGAAATATTGTGAGAATTATCCAAGTATAACACAGAGACAAAAAGTGAGCAATGTTGTTGATAGACTTGCTTGATACAGGGTTGCTGTAAACCTTCAACTTATAAAAAACACAATATTTGCAAAGCACAATAAAGCAAAATGCCATAAAATGAAGTGCGCCTATATGTGGCTTTAACTATTGATATTGATGTATTAGAAATTGAGACCGGGGGGCGGGGGGGATCCTGGCTGGCTCAGTTGGTGGAGCATGCAACTCTTGATCTTGGGGTTGTGAGTTCAAGCCCCATGTTGGGTGTAGAGACTACTGAAAATTTTTTTTGAAAAAAATAAGTGGAGGTTCCTTTACAAGAAATTAGGACTGAGAATTTTTTTGAAGTAAGTTCTACGCCTAACATGGGGCTTGAACTCACGACCCTGAGATCAAGTGTTCTGTGCTCTACGGACTGAGCCAGCCAGTCATCCAAGACTGAGAACTTTTTTTCAACTCAAGAATATGTAAGTATACATGTATTATGCTTTGTATTATCACACATCCTGTAGCTTCTAGAAAACCCGTGAAAGAATAAGAAAAAAGGCAAATAATGTCTTAATGTGATTATGAAAATAATGGACCTTTTTACCCCCAAGAGGATCTCGGGGGTGCCACTTTGACCAGATTATGTAATAAACATCGATCCACAGTACGTTCATATCTTCATGCCTGCTTTTCTCATTAGCCTGTAAGCTCCTGGAGTATGGGGACTGGATCTTTTTATCTTTGTCTCTCTCCATCTCCCCCTAGCCCTGCTCCAAAATAGGCAATCAGTGAACTTTGCTGTTTTAGTGTTTCTGAGGTGCTGCAGCAATGAGAAAATTGCTATCTTTCTGCAGCCTTCTTAAATCCAGGGACATCACTGGGATTCAGCATTCCGGTTAGAACCTTCAGCCCCACTCCCTACTCCTCTTCTAGTGGTTCTCAACATAGTAAAAAAAATAAATAAGAAAGACAAAAGGAAATATGAATCTTTCACCTAGCAATTGTTTTGAGTCATATTTTCACTATTCAAGTAAAGTTCCTTTCACTGCCATGGCAACAAAGCTAGCTGTTCCCTCCACTCCTTCATGCAGGCCCTCCTTTGTAATGCATCAACCATGCACACTTTAGAGCAGGCTTTCAGTGAAATACCTAAACACAACCTGGCAGTCTTAAAAAATTCAGAGTGGGTCCCTCTCAGCTGGAGGTACATGTCCCAGCCCAGCCAGAAATTCTGATTTGATCATTCTCACCTGAATAAGTGGGTCAAGAAGCAACGAGGTGAGAAAAGCAGGACGTTGAATGGGAAAGGGACTATGAGGGATGGGCCAGATCAGATAGGACAAACAGTGGGTGGCAAAACTGTGAGGAAAGGCAGCCAAAGAGGAATTTCCATGCATTTGGCATAAGATGTGGGTCATGAAAGGTGCACCTGTCATTTCTGTGGGGCTTTTCGGGACTGTTTAGTAGCTTTGTTAAGTGGTCTCTTCTTTTTGGAAACTAATCTTACCAGGGGAAGAGTGGGAAGACCTCAGAGTAAAAGGTGGGTGAACCCTTTTGTTTTGGAGATTCTCCCTTCCCTGGGAAAACACCGCCAACATGCTGAGACAGGAAAGGATCTTAGCATATTAGAATGCATAAAATTCTCCCTTTCTCTACTTTTCCCACCCATCCCAATCCAGTTTCTCAGGTCTGATTTTTGAGGAACTCAGTCTGCACCATGGCTGCCAAAATCTGTTCTAGGCTATGGACACAACCACTACTTTATTATCTAATAACACAGGTTCCTCCGAAGTCCCTCCTTTCTTTTTCCTCTCCTGTATACCTAATGAAGTATGGGGGAGAAGTTCTTCGTCAATCCTTCTGCATGACCCCACTCCTAATGGACAGATTTTGCTCATCTTCTCTAACTAGTGTAATCTCAAGATTGGGAAAATGAACTAGAGATGGGCTAAACTGTGCTGTGTATGCTGTCCTGTCCTCACCTGTCACATATGGTCTGTGGCTGGAAGACTGTTGGGGCAGACTACCTAGAATCCATTTGTGTGGGAGAGTCAAGAGCCTCTTGGGAAAGAAAAGGTACCTGATGAGGCCGGGAGTGTGGTCTGATCCCTACCCCTCAGTGGGAGTGGGGTAGAGACAATTCTAAACATGCTGTAGTTGCAGTTTTTCAGGTTTTTCCTTTGGCCTAACTCCCATGGATTTGCATCTGAGCATGGAGAAGAGATAGGGCCCACCTACAGTAAGTGAAAAAGTTACTCCCTGGCAACTTTGGTAAAACACTGGTAACATGAGAGGAGCAGTGGGAGAGGCCCACACAGCTGAGGTGGCTGACTCCAGCAAGGCCACCACATGGCTCACACATTTGGTCTTTGGCCGATCTTGTGTATTTTCTTGGTCATTCAGTCCAGCTTTCAGGAAGCACATCAAGGTGGCATGGCAGCTTCAGCTGGGTGTGTTTCTTTAGGGTGCCCGTGCCTTCAACATTAGAGAGAAACCACATCCCTTTGGTGAGAAGCAGGTTTGCCAGATTAGCAAATAGAAATACAGGACACCCAGTTAAATTTGAATTGCAGAATACGTTTTTTAAGATATATATAGTCAACAAATATATCTGAACCATGGATATATATAAACAGCAAGTACATTTTGGGGCTATGTATAATCTCAACTATTGTGTTAGGGAGGAAAACTTTTCCTATGCCTTTTAAGGTTCTTCTAGCTGATCTAAGAATCAAATTGACATAAGCAAGATTAACAGGAGAAAGTAAATAAAAAAGTTAAATAACATGTATGCCTCCTATATACATGGGAGAGACCCAGGAAAACTAACTTCCTGAAAAGGCTGATGCTACCCCTGAAATACCATCTCCAGCTAAAGACAAAAAATGTGGGTAGGGAGTCAGCTATGGGAAGTTACCAGGAAAAGCACAGTACTCAAGTGTAAGGTTGTTATTCAGATTTAAGTCCCTGCTTTCTCCATTGATAACGTTTTCTAGGGAATTAGAGTCACCTCCTTCCTCCTGATACTGAGGGATACACCCTTACAAATGGAGATTTTCCCCTTATACATGTAAATGTCTCTTACAAAAAGGTAACTTCTACTTGGTTTTCAGAGTTTCTCTTGTGCCTTCAATTTATTAAAAATAACCAACTTAGAATAATCAATGTGCCAAAAAGACATATCTTGGGGTGGTAAAATTTCCTACAACTGAGTGGGATATACTTATACTAAAACAGTATTCCTTGTTTATCTGAAATTCGGGTTTAACTGGGCATTCTGTGTTTTATCTGGCAATCCCAGAAGTGGCACAGAGCTCTGGGAACACTGGGAAACTGGGCCTTAGGTATTCACAAAACATTCTTGACCATGGCCATTGATAGCAGAGGTCAGACTGCCTCATCCACCTTCACACAATGAAACCCAGCAGCCTGGCCACAGACAGCCCCCAAAAGGGCCTTAAGTAGGAAGGAGGAAAAGGGACATGAATGCCATATGGTGGCTGAGGTGAGATTTCACCTGCTAACATTTATTTAGTACTTACTATGGGTCAGGTCCTACAAATGTAAAGCAAATAAAATGCTTTCTATGTCCAGGAAGAAGACAGACCAGGAAGTAAACAAAATGTATAAAGAGCTACTAGTGATATGATCAAAGTCTATGGTGGAGGCTGTGGAGGGCAGGAAGAATTTCCTCTGCTCTTCAAATTTGTTCTAGCTGGACTAATCATCGAATTGAGAAAAGACAGATTAATGGGAGAAAATCATGTTTAGTTTTGTACATATGGAGAATCCACACAGACATGGAATTTCAAAGACATTGAGGCAACATGAGGCTTATATGAGCTAAGGAGAGGGGTTAGGGGTCTGAGGGTACAAGGGATGGGGGGAAGCATTAACAGGAGGGTGAAAGGAGGTGTTTGAAAAACAGAGATTGCCCTATCATGCAGATAAGTTTTTTAGGTACAGAGGAATCTCCTCTATAGCTCTCTTCCTGGTATAAGCAGGCAGCTGGGGGGAGATAAAGAGCTTTTCCTGAATCTGCTGGCTTTTGACTGCTTTTAACTCAAAATAATGTTCACGCCAAAGTGGCCCATCTTGGGGCAGTCTGTAGTTCCCTCCTCTGAAACTTCCCTGGCATTTCACACATTAAAAGTTGAGCTGGTAGATTGTCTCTGCTCATTGAACCAGTCCTGCCAATAGGTCAATTTAGTTAAACTCATTCCAGGAGATGGTATTTCAGGTGTGTCCTCAAAGTTAGGTCTATGGTTCAAGCACTGAGGTATTAAATAAGAGGCATTTCTATGGAAACAAAAGAAAAACAATGGTTAATGATTGGCTCAAGTTATAAGCCAGTTTCTGAGCTCTGAAGGGTAGACAATAGAGAAAATTTCTAGATGTCCAGCTTGAAGCATCTTCAGATAGTGTGAAAGCAGCCAGTGACAGATTTTTCTGGTTTGTGGTTTGAATGTCTTTGATGATATTTTTGCCCATGAAGATTGCCTATATGTGAGCTGTCATGGTGATTTCTCTGAGGTTTACATCAAGTTGTTCATACTTAGTTTGCAGGGCTTCAGGAAAAAGGGCATTTTAGTTCTCAAATGAATCCAACTCAGTAAGTGAGAGAAAAATAAAAAACATTAGTTTGGAGGGTTGTAGCCAGGCATTGGAGGACACTAGAAGAAATCAGGATCTAGTCTAGAATCTAATGTTTACTCAGGTCTGTTGTTGAAACCTATTTTTTCTCTATAATCACCGTCATTTCTACCGATATAGCCAAATTAATAATTTGTTTGCAAAATAAGTCTGGTTTCAAAAACAAGCAAGCAAACAAACAAAAAATACTTGGCCTGATTATTTACATAAGTGCAACAAGAATAGCAGTTGGCCATAGAGGCTTTTTAAAAACCTGCTTTGGGGCACCTGGCTGGCTCAGTTGGAAGACTGTGCAACTCTTGATCTCAGGGTCATGGGTTCAAGTCCCATGTGGGGTGTAGAGATTACTTAAATAAATAAAAAAAAATTAAAAACCTGCTTTGCTAAAAGTTTTCATAAGGTATATCTAGATTGAATTCTTAATAAACAGTCTTTTGAGGCCAGAGGCCTAGTCAAATACTTGCCATGAGATTTTGCCTGCAATACCTGTGGATTTGGGTTACTCTCTTCTTGAGGTTCCCAAAATGTCCTGAGGTTCCTATACCTGCCACGAAATGATTTTACTCACCACATAGGCTGCTGGGAACTCTGAAAGCAAGGTACCAGGCTAATATATCCAAGGGACTTTGTTGGCTCCATAAAGTCAGCCTTAGTTCCTTAAAGCAGTCTGGTCATATCTGAGTCTATGTATGTCTCCTTAAAATACGAAATTCTAGTCAAAGTCTTGGTAATACAACCAATGTTTCCAATTATATCTTGTTATAAGGAGAACAGTTTCTTATTGAACTTATGCAAATAAATATATTGCCATGAAAATATAAGAATACTCACTGAGGGTTTTTAAATTCTGGAGGGACAAGGTAGGGAGGAAAAGATAAATGTTTCAATTCTGCTTACAAATGTATAATTTATCACATTGATATAAGTCAGTCAGCTTAAGAAAAAGTTTCCTGAAATCTGGAAAACCACAACATTTAAAAATATCAGCAATGTTTTAAACAAAAAGTCATAAAAATGATAATCATCCTCTTCATGCAGTCCCAAGTTGTTAATTCTTTGAATCCAGTTTTTCCACTGGTTTTAGAAATTCTTACCTACTTCAATTTTGTGATCTTAAGATGATCAGAAACCTGTACTCAGAGTTTTTTTCTCAGTGTCACTTAAGATAAAACACATTTGTAACAGCACTGAAGTAAAACAGTAACTGTAAATGACAAGACTTACAAGTGACCACAGTTAAAGATCTGATTAGACCTCATTGCAATGCAATTGACAAAGAAACTTGGTTATTTGTGACACACAACACTCCAAGGTAAGAACATACCAGGACATCAGATTTCTAAGAGTGTCGTACAATTTTTAGAACACTTAGTTTAATAAAATATCTGCATAAATATAACCCAATAGGGTTTACTATCCCTTATTTGACAATACTTCCCATGTAATTTAACATGCCAAATAAGCCTACTTCATTTAATTTCTCACAAAATCTTTGAAATGTTCCAGGAGTGCTCTGGAACACGTCAGTTAGAGTGTGGTCAAAAGATATCATTTTAGAATTTCCTTTTGGGATCATAAATTATTATGAAACAATTTTTAATTATGTATTTAACCAAATAGACAATAAAAGATTTCAAAGGCAAATACAGAAGGTTAAATCGTTGTAAGCAATATTTAACCTTTTAAATATTAAAACTCCGTTTCCTTAAGTAATCGGACTTGATAAATGTAGGAAATTATTTTGGCAAAACACAGAGTGCTTGTTTTCCAGGTAGATAAATTTAAAGGTGAAGAAAAACTTTTGTTTGCAACTTCTTATTAAGAGCAGACCAATAGTTCAAGAAAACTTTGTCCTTTTACCAAAGAGAGAGACAAAATTTTAATTTTGCCTCAGTGTATTTTTAATATTAAAACTCATTTACTTGCTTAAATTGACTCTAATCTTAGCCAGTACTAACCACACATAAAATTCCTTTCCAGATTCCTTTTCCATAAACCTTCTGCAACATTTTTGCATTCGGATTTTGTCCTAAGTTTTCCCTCCTTAAATAACCAGCCTCTATTTAGGACAAAATTACTCTCTTTTCCCTCAACAAAAATGTGTTCCCATTCCTCATGCTTCTTCTTCTTCTTCTTTTTTTAATCCCCAGACACACATCTTACTTTCCTTGCATACAAAATTATTTTCTTTATTATTTTCAGTAGCCTTAATTACATTTATTAAAATTTTTCTCTTAGAAACCGTAATTTCTAATGAAAACTAAGTAGTAAGCAATTTGTGAACTGTTACACCAGTATTCTTTAGGTTGGCAAATTTATAAATACATTTTATAATTTCCAGAAATGTGTGCTTTTTCATAGTACAACCATTCAATAAAGCACAAATCATGTTTACTAGCAGACCTGAATTTATCGTTAGTTTCTCTGTAATTAAACAAAAGTAAATAAACCAATGTTCAGTACTTAATGTTTCATTGTTTTATCTTGTTTGGAAATGATCTAGATATTCAACAAATTTAACAATGTATCATTTAACTTAGCAAAACTTTATAAAGTTTCAGGTTATGAAAGATTTTGGAAGCTATTTAAAAGTTTACCTACAAAGCTTTTATCTTATTTACATCTATTTAATTTACTTGTTCTTAATAATTGTGTTTAGATTACCCACAAAGCATCATGAGGCATTAGATAAAGTCAATGATTATTTGAAATTTTTTTTCTTTTGGCGAATTTTGCAACGGAGATATAGCATGAACATACTTGACTTTCAGTAAATATAGGCAGAATAAAAGTTTTACATTTAATGCTGATAACTCTAAATATATGTCTATTTTAATTAAACTAACAACTTCTATTAGCTTTTTAATACTGAATATTTTCCCGGATCATGTAAACAAGAAAAACATTTGGGTTAGTTTCTCTTCCTGAGTTTTAGAATGCCCAAGTTTTACAAATGCTTGACTTCAAACCAACTAAAAGAGCTCTTTAGCAAATTAATTTAAGCAATACCACCTGGAAGTAGAGAAAATGCCTCATATTTACAACATATATGGTCACACACTCAGATAGAAACAAAATCTTAGAGCTTTTATTTTTGCTAATATTTGTGAAGAGGACAGAAAGACCCAATTTTTAAATACCTCCCTCGATTTTTTTTTTCCCTGATGAAAAACTCTCTTTAAATTTGTATTTCAAAGAATGGCCCTTAGGTCCTAAGGAAGATGGGGGAAGGAGATTTACATCACAAAAGCACAGAATAAGTGTCCAAGTTCTCTCGGAGGTGGAGATTGGGAGCATATCTGCTTATTATCAGAGGTGCTGGAGTCTGACCACGAGAGCCATTTTAGCCGTTTTTATTATAAAAAGCCTTCCTCCCTCCCTTCTTTCCTTCAGCCTCAGGTGATGGTGGGCTGTATTTACCTTTCAAAGACATGATAATATTTATAATTTCAAGGGACAGAGAAATAAAAATGTTTTTTCCCCTCAAATTTCAGGGTAATTGCTATCAAAAATTTACCTTTTTTTTTTTTAAGTACAGGGAATTTTGTTCTGATATTGTATTTATATCTACCAACATATTGAGAGGAATAGGTGAGTTTTGGGGATTAGTAAAAATGGGTGGGCTTTGACTTTTATTTTTAGAGTTGCATTTCTGGTTTTGAGAGATTTGTAAGACAAAGACAGTTGTTTCTAATTCTCCCAAAGAACTGGATTACAGCCTGAATATCAAGGGACTGGCCTGCTTTTTAAACTAAATTTGCTTCTTTATATCAGGGGGATTTTTAAGTAAAATGAGAATCAAAAGACCTATGCCTTTGTAAAGTCTGTATAAAGCATTTCAACAAAAGCCTCTTTTCTGGGTACACAATTAAACCTTGCTTCTATTAGTCCTAGAATATTAGCCTTTTGAGATCATTTGTAGGAGGGCCTCAGAGAAATTTTGGTTCTGTTTCCTCTGGGAAGGGAGGTTATGAATAGTCATCAACTAATTCCTCTCTAAATTTGTTAGGATTTTCTGGAGGGAAAAAAAAAGCCTTTGTAATTTAAAAGGTCTGCTGCTGTCCAGGCGAAAGAATTTTTCTCCAGTGAGAGATCGAGGACATACCTGTAAAGGACATGGCACAGGAATGCCTAAAGCTGGCAGATCCTGATTATAGAGCCCCGGGAGGTAGAAACAAAGCCAGCCTCACTGCCAATCTTGGGTGCTTTTATTAAGTTAATTTCCTGGCATTCAGCATTTACATAAGCAACTTGCATACTTTGAACCTAGAGAATAGGCTGGATGCTCCCTGTGCACTTTGTAGGGAAAGGGAAGTTGAAACAGGCAGATTTTAGGAAAATTTGCATTGGATGTGGACATTTATTTTTGTCTTAAATCTAATTTCTATTCTTTTATCAAAGGAATCCCTAAGGCCAGCTGTTACACTAATAAGACAATTGAGAATTCTATAAAGAATATTTTTCTTTTAAATATAGCCAATTTAAAGGATCTGTCATCTGGCCATTGAGGAGTAGGGTCTATTAATAGCAACTCAAAGCTATAAGCCTTTTAATGGCTTAACCAAAGACACAAGAGGCATTCAAAGAAGGCATAGATGATGCAGCCCCCGTATCCGAAAGTTTACTCCCAAGATTAGTCTAAGCAAGAAAAGGTCTTCACTGCACAGGCAGTAAGGATGGTGTACTGAAAATGGTGTCTCTGGTCTCCCATGAAATCATAAGACACCTCCAGTCACAGACCGCTAATCTGTCATAAGCAATGAAGGTTGAGAAGACAAAGGTTCCTATGGTCTAGAACTTCTCATGAGGAACACCACTGAGAGGTCGCCAGGCCTAGGATGAAAGGTGGGGGAGAGAGAGAGTCAGAGTTAGATTCCCCCAGTCTTTTCGACTGGCCACCAAGGTGTACCCTGGTAAGTACACCCTCCAGATGATGGAGACCAAAGAGAATATTCTCATTGGTCACAAAGCCAAGCTCTTAGGACATAGAACAAGACAAAAGGAAAAATCTTATATGCACCTTAACAGCTTTAGCTAAAGCCTTGGGTCTCTTGTGATATGGAAATATTGGGGTTCAAGCAAATGGTCAAGAAAGAATTCTTGAGAATATCTTCAGTGCGAAAAAGTGGTTTTATTAAAGCACAGGGACTGGACCCATGCACAGAAAGAGCTGCACTGGGGTGGTGAGAAGTGGCCAATTGTGTACTTTTAAAATGGGGGGCGGGGTTAGGGACAGGACGAACCTCCAAGGTATTTTGGAAACAAGGTTTCCAGAACCCTGAGTGAACTAGCTATTGTTGGAAAGGTCATTTATTACTGTTTAGTAAAAACTCAGTCACAAGACCCTTCAGATGTATTTGAGTGGGCCATATGCTTGGAGGATGATTGCTAACATATATCTTGGGGGGTAGAGATAAAGTTTCCAAAGGAATTTCTATATGTTTAAAGTAGACTCACAGGATCCTGGGGGGGGGGTGTCGGGCTAAGATTTCCAAAGTGTCAACATTGAGGCAGCTGAGCTCCCAGAGGAAGGTCGTCACTCTGCCTGTTTCAAGGACTTGTCAATGGGCTGTAAGTAGTAAGGAAATTTAAATTTTCTTTTGCCTTTGTTTCCCACATCATCCCCCCCGGAATAATTTTGACCCTTAAATCTTTGAGGTTGCTAAGGGTGGAAGGTGTTATCTTCTATAACTTCTTCCTGATGAATAGGGGTGTGGAGATGTCCCTACCTGTGGGTCAACACTGGTCAGTTGGGGGCATAATATATAGGAGTTATGAAAGGCAGAGGTAGCTGAATTCAAGGGAGACCACATGTATGGATCTTCCGAAGTGGAAAGGAGCATCTGTTAGCTTGAGGTTATGGCAGTAAAGGAGTCTTGGCACCAGGTGGAGAGACATGGGAGAAAACAGCAAAACATAATTAGAATAACAAAAAGAAAAAAGAAGCCCCAATAAAAGCCCTTTGGTAGTTGACAAAAATCCTCTTCAGTCCAGGAGTTCAACCAATCATTTAAGGAAAGAGTGGGGTCGTTTAAAGTGCCAATTTGAATATTCATGTCATTAGAAACCCAGAAATGTTTTTGTGATAATCTGGAATGTATACCCAGCATTCTCTTTTTATGATAGCACAACTTCCACCTTGTGCAGCAGTTAAAACATCTAATGCTATTCTAGTTTGTAAAACTGCTTTACGCATTTGTGTTACTTCAGTATTTAATAGGGAAATGCTATTCTGAGTGTCATTTAGGGCTTTGACTATGTACTTATTAAGAGCTTCTGTGTGCCAAACGACATTCTCCAGTACCAAATAGGGAACAAAGATGGATGCTAGGTGGTCATACCAATGAAACACAGAACATCTCTGCTGTTGTTTTAAATTTGGAAGGTTGGCTGAGTTCGTAATGGTTTTAATAATGTTCCTATGCACCCAGGCAAAACCCAAGAGTACAGTGGCCTATCCAGCCTGGAGGAAGCCATGGCCACGAGACAGAGCCACATAGCCATTGGGTCCCATTAGGAGCCAGCCATCTAATTCTGGACCTCCTTGAATGGCAATCAGGATATCAAAGGCTATTTGGTTTTGGAGGGCCACCTTTCCAAAAGATTGTGGATGCCAGGCCCAATGTAAATAGTAATTTTTAAGGCCTGAGCTATTTGCTGAGTTATTTGTGCAATAAAAGATGGTCCATTGTCACTTTACAGGGACCGAGGGAGTCCAAATCTATGGACAATTTCTCTTAGCAAAGTTTTTGTCACCTCAGTGGTCTTTTCTGTTTTATAAGGAAAGGTCTCTATCCATCCAGTAAAGGTGTTTACATAAACAAGTACTTATAGGCTTTACAAGGTGGCATTTGCATAAAATCTACTTGCCAGTCCTCTCCAGGATATGTCCTCCGCCTTTGGACTGGCCCTAAAAGAGGGCCTGGGCCAGTCGCACCCTCTGGATTTGCTTGTGCACAGACAACACGTGATTGCAGACCTGTTTAATGGTAGTGGTTAAGCTAATTCCATCACAGGTGTTTTTAACCATTTGTTCCAGGGCCTTCTTACCCAAATGGGTAGCCTGTTGTAAACCCTGTATTACCTTCCATTGGTTATTTGTGGGTATAAAGGTTAAGAAGCCAGTCCTGTGCATTTTGTGAATATCCTCGTTTCTGAGCTATGTGAACTTCTTGGTCTGAATAGACAGGAGTTATGGACTTTATTGGAGTTAAGACTGGTATTAAGACTTAATATTTGTTTATTTTGTACTGCCTGCTTGGCTGCACGGTCTGCCAAATTGTTGCCTTTAGATTCTAAGGTCATATCCTTTTGATGTCCTTTGAGGGGAATTACAGCTACCTCCTTAGGTAGGTGTATAGCCTCAAGAAGAGTCATAATTTCAGGCGCATATTTGATTGGGAAATTATGGCTTGATAATAATTCCCCTTCCTTCCAAATTGCTCCATGGGCCTGTAGGACTAGGAAGGCATATTTAGAGTTAGTATTTTTTTTTAAGATTTTATTTATTTATGTGACAGAGAGACAGCCAGCGAGAGAGGGAACACAAGCAGGGGGAGTGGGAGAGGAAGAAGCAGGCTTCTAGCAGAGGAGCCTGATGTGGGGCTCGATCCCAGAATGCTGGGATCACGCCCTGAGCCAAAGGCAGACACTTAACGACTGCGCCACCCAGGCGCCCCTAGAGTTAGTATAGATATTAATTTCGAGGCCCTTTGCTAATCGTAAAGCATGAGCAAGCATTATTAACGCTGCTTTTTGGGCAGACACATGTGCTGGGAGGGCTTTGGCCTCCACGGTCTGAATTAGACTGACTTATAGCATACCCAGCTTTTCTTTTCCCCTTTTCCATGAAACCACTGCCATCAGTAAATCAACTGTCACCTGCATGTTCAATAGGGGAATCTTTTAAATTTGGTCTGCTAGAATAAACAAGATCAATAATCTCTGAGCAGTCATGTTCTAACACGGAAATACGATGGTTGGGCCTGGGCATAAGAGTAGCTGACATGTTTTAAGTATTATTTCAGGTGTATCTAAGAGCATAGCCTGGTATTTAATGAGTCAGCCTCCTGTCATCCATTGGTGGCTTTTGGTCTCTAAGACACTGTGGACCTGATGTGGAGTCATCACTGTCAGGGACTGTCCCATAATAAGGTTTGAGGCTTCTTCCACCAGGAGGGCTGTTGTATGCTTGGATAAAGCCTCTATTTGCAGTTTTATATCAATAGAGGTAGTTCCTAGGACAAATATGGCCAAGGGATAAAGCCATCAAGAAGCCCTCTTTGAGGTCTAGCCTTAACAATATCCTAATTAAGACAAATCACTGGCAAGTGGGAGAAGACTTGTCTCAGGAGATAAGGGCATCCCCAAGTGCATCATCCAATCCAGTCATAAGGAAAGTGGCATCATCCATTATCTCCCCAAGTTCATAGTTAACCCCATGGTGTGGGGTACACTGTGGCTTTTAGGGAATGATATTGTCATTCCAGCCATACAGAATTGGTCAAGTTGCTAGTTGAGTCATACAATTGTTGGGAATCAATCCCATTTTCCAGCTGTTCAAATAATCATATGCCCCTGAGGTCTTGTCATTATTCCCACAGAATAACAAGCATGAAGATTGTCTATACATGAGCTATTGTGGCAATTTCTCTGAAGTTTACCTCAAGTTGTCTAGCTTAGGCAAATAGCAATCAAAGACAATCAGAACTTCAATTTAACATCCACAAAGGTGTGTTATTGAAACATAATTCTTTCTCTCTATAATCACCCCTAATTCCAGAGATAGCCAAATCAAGACTAATTCGTTTGAAAAACAAGACCAATTTTAACAGACATGACCTAATTATTTACATAACAAGACTATTTACATAGCAAGAATAGCAATTGGCCATATAGATCATTCAAAATCGTCTTTGCTGGAACTTTTCATAAGGAATCTAGATTGAACTTTTAGTAGCCTCTCAAGGCCAGAGGCCAAGCCAAATAGTTGCCATTAAACATGCCTGCAATACCTGTAGATTTGGGTGAATTCCTCTTCTGGAGGTCCCCAAAGTGTCCTGAGATTCCTGCACCTGCCAGGAAGTGACATTCTTTACTCACCTGGTAAGGCTGCTGGGAACTCTGTAAGCAAGGTATCAGGCCAACATTTCTAAGGGGCTTTATGGCTCCAGGTTTCATAAAGTCAACCTCAATTCTTTAAAGCTGTCTAGTCATATCTGCGTCTATGCATGTCTCTCTCAAATATGACATTCCAGTTAAAGCCTTGGTAATAACCAATGTTTCCAATGGTGTCTGGTTACAAGGAGAACAGATTCTTACTGAACTTATGCAAATGACTATGATTGCCATGGAAGAAAGAATACTTACTGAGACTTTTTGAATTTCAGAGGATTCGGGTAGAGAGAAAAGTTAAATTCCTCAATGTGTTCACAAAGGAATATTATATCATATTTTTCTAAGTCATAGATATCTTAAAAGAAAGTTTCCTTAATCTGGAAGAACATTAGAGAATCAGCAATATTTTAAACAAGAATCACAAAAACTATAACCATATTTCTCAATTCATTTAGTCCTATGTTACTAATTCTTATTTAGTTTGAATGCAGGTTTTAGTTCTGGAAATTCTTACCCATTTCAGTTTTATGATCTTAAAGATATCGAATACCTGTATTTGTCCTAAAAGTCCTTTTTATGAATCTCCTTGAAGATGAAACATGTTTTATAAGAACATCAGAACACTTATAAATGACAAAAACTCAGATATGGACATTGTTAATGATGTGATATGAGAGTTCATTCTGATGCAATTGACAAGCAAATACAGTTATTTCTGCGACACAGAAAACTTCAATAATCAGAATATTGAGTGATGACCTCTACCAGAATGTAACATACCAAATAAACAAGCCTAATTAGTCAGAGACTTCATTTATGATTTAAATCTTGGGGAAGTTTTTAAAACCTTAGAAAGTTTTAAAGCACATGCCTAAATAGGATTATAGACCATCAAAGACCTGATAAAGACAAAACATAGAAACTGGTTTTTCTGGACAGAGAGAAAACAACTTTGTTTACATTTTCTTATCAAGAGCAGACAAACAATCCAAGAAAACTTGTCTTTTTAACAGAGAGAAAGCAGAATTTCAATCTTACACCAGTGTATTTTTTAAAAGGATTTTATTTATTTGTTTGTTTGTTTCAGAGACAGAGAGAGAGAGAGAGAGCGCGCGAGCTTGAGAGTGTGGGGGAGGGGAAGGAGGAAAAGAGAATCCCAAGCAGACTCCATCCCTAGTGTGGAGTCTGACAGGGAGCTCAATCCCACCACCCCAAGACCATGACCTGAGCTTAAACCAAGAGTCAGACGCTTAACCAACTTAGCCACCTAGGTGCAGCGCCAGTGTATTTTAAAAATCCATTCATTTCAACTTTAGTCTGTCCTGACCACACTTAAAATTCCTTCCTAAAGATTTCCCTTCACAAACGTTCTACAACTTTCCTTTGCATTCAGATTTGTCCCAAATAATTTCTCTTAAACCAGTCTCAGGACAAAATTACCTTCTTTTACCATCCAAAAAAAAAAATGTATCCCCATTCCTTACATCGTTCTTATACACACAGAGTTGCTTCCCTTATTTCCATCAGTCTTAATTACATTGAGCAGAATTTTAACTGTTAAACCTTAGTAACTCATTGTGAACCATTACACCAGAATTCTTTAGAGGGCAAATTTACAGATACATTTAAGAACAAAGCGGGCTTTCCAACAGACCCAAATATCCTTAGCTTCTCTGCAATAAGAAGTCAAAAGCAGATAAACTTTATGTTTAGTAATCAATGCCTTAGCACTTTCTCCCATTTGGAAAAGACCTAGATGTCCAATGAATTCAATCCCAATTGAACAAACAAAACTCTAAAGCTTCAGGTTACCAAAGATTTTGAACACTATTTTAACAATTACCCATGAAAACTTTGAGACAGACGAAATGAGCTATCTATTGTCTTAAGTCATGTTTTTGCTAACATACTGCAACAGAGAAAACATGAGCTTATTTGGCCTTTAGTAAACCTTAGTAGAATAAAAGTTTTATTTTTTTATTTTTATTTTTTTAAAAGATTTTATTTATTTATTCGACAGAGATAGAGACAGCCAGAGAGAGAGGGAACACAAGCAGGGGGAGTGGCAGAGGAAGAAGCAGGCTCATAGCAGAGGAGCCTGATGTGGGGCTCAATCCCATAACGCCGGGATCATGCCCTGAGCCAAAGGCAGAAGCTTAACCGCCGTGCCACCCAGGCACCCCAATAAAAGTTTTATACTTAATGCTGAAGACCTATCTTAAACCAACAGACATAAATTAGTTTAAATACCAAATTCTGTTCCACCCGGGTCCACTTAAAAGTTAATCAATTTTATCCCCACTGTCAATTTTTACCTGGGACACTGGTGGGGAAATCTGAAGTGGGCGGTGTTAAGTCCAAGGGGGTGCTCTTCGCTCCTTGACAGCGAGGGGAGGAGGAGGAGCCAATGATGCCAGAGGCACTGAGGATGATATAGGAACCAGTTATACAGGCCGTACCCAAGGTCCTGCAGAAATAGGAGGAGGAGGGGGAGGCGGAAGATGCCAGACGCTGCCAGAAGGCAGAGAAAGATGGTTCCCAGTTCTAAGCCTCATTAGCTGACAGACGAGCAGATGTCATGTTTTTAGTTTTTTCTTCCCCCCACCAAAGTGGAAATATCCAGTCCTTGTTGGGCTGGAGAAGTCAGGGCATTTCCCTGAAACAAAAGGAGTTTTGGCAGCTGCTTGGGAATATTCCTTAAAGTCCTCATCCTGAGGTAGACTAACCACAGTTGGCTCCAACTATAGCCATTAGCCCAGGAAATGAATGAGGGAGAAACCCTCACATCTATTAGGAGGAGGAACAGTGAGAGATGGTCAGTGTCCCCTTCATCAGGGATGGCCTGTTTTCTCCAGCAACCTGGGTTCTATCAGGAGGAGGCCTATTTAGATAATTATCATCCAAGATATCAGGAGGGAGTTTACTGACTTGGTTACTGACTAAACATGTTCTGGAAGAGGCTATTAGGTCCAGGTCCTGATTTAGAGCCATCAAGGCTTGGACCTAAGTTACTTCTGTCCATTTCCCTGTTTCCTGCAGAAGAGATCTAACTGATTGATCCTACTGAGGCCATGCACTGTTACAGGACATCAGTCCTTTCTTAAATTTTATAATCCAAATAGTTTCCAGTGGCCTCAAAAGCATTCTGAGGGAGAGTCCTTGGGAACTGAAGAAGAGAAAAGGTCCATTACCAAGAAAATCTCCACCTCCAGCTGGTATCCCACACAGGATATGTCAGAGGGTCCTGGTATCAAAGTGACCTGAGGCATCCCTCAAGTGAGATAGCTATGATCACTGCCTTGAAGGCCCTGTAGGAAGGATGCTAGTGTCCCCCTCCTTCCCCATTGCATTCTAGACTGCAAAATGGGTGCCAGTGTATGGACCAAGATACCGTGCCTTGCCTTGCCATGAAGAACCCACCATTTTTAACCCATGGAAAACATTAGAAAAGTTTTACAAGGGGAAACTACCCAAATTTGTAATTTAAGTAGTTATTAGAGGACATTGATGTAAACCAGTAAAGATAGAAATCCATCATGGTCTAAGCGACACTCCAACACATGTAGACTTTTCCAGCCAGTTTCCCTAGGAAATGGTCCCTGTTTGGGTTTTAATTCAATCAGTTGCTGATTTTGGACAGCTCTGAGTGGAAGTCTCACAGCCTGAAGTGACTAGACCAGAGATGTGAAGGGGATCACATTAGACCATTGAGAAGGAACATCAAATGGGAGTCTTAAAGATCGGCAGCCATCCTGGTGACTTAGTTGGCTGTCCTGTGCCCAACACACACAGCTTTGTATAAGGACAGGAATAAAGAGAGGGCATCAAGTTTCTGGAGCTTATTACCATTCCGACCATGGTACTAACTTTCAGCCAAAAGGCAGTCTTTCTCCTCCCCATAGAGTAGCCACAGACTAGAGGATTGCAGCATGAACAACTGATATGAAAGTATTCCAATAAGACCGTACCCCTTAAAAAGCCCTTGAAATGAAAGTAAAGGAAAAGAAGAGAATGTACTCACCAAGTTTGCACCGAAGCTCGGAGTCCAGATGAGAAGACTCGAGCCACATGTTTGGGCACCAAAATGATGTGGAAGTGTTGGGGTTCAGAGCAAATGGTCAAGAAAGAATTCTTGAGAATATCTTCAGTGCGAAAAGGTGGTTTTATTAAAGCACAGGGACTGGACCCATGCACAGAAAGAGCTGCACTGGGGTGGTGAGAAGTGGCCAATCGTATACTTTTAAATTGGGAGGGGGTTAGGGACAGCACAAACCTCCAAGGTATTTTGGAAACAAGGTTTCCAGGACCCTGAGTGAACTAGCTATTGTTGGAAAGGTCATTTATTACTGTTTAGTAAAAATTCAGTCATAAGACCCTTCAGATGTATTTGAGTGGGCCATATGCTTGGAGGATGATGGCTAACATACATCTTGGGGGATAGAGATAAATTTTCCAAAGGAATTTCTATATGTTTAAAGTAGACTCACAGGATCCTGGGGGGTGGGGAGGGTGTCAGGCTAAGATTTCCAAAGTGTCAACACTGAGGCAGCTGAGCTCCCAGAGGAAGGTCACTCTGCCTGTTTCAAGGACTTGTCAATGGGCTGTAAGTAGTAAGGAAATTTAATTTTTCTTTTTTTTTTTTTAAGATTTTATTTATGTATTTGACAGAGAGAGAGACAGCCAGTGAGAGAGGGAACACAAACAGGGGGAGTGGGAGAGGAAGAAGCAGGCTCCCAGCGGAGGAACCTGATGTGGGCTCAATCCCAGAATGCCAGGATCACGCCCGGAGCCAAAGGCAGGTGCTTAACGACTGAGCCACCCAGGCGCCCCGGAAATTTAATTTTTCTTTTGCCTTTGTTTCCCTTTCTTTTTTTTTTTTTTTTAAGATTTTATTTATTTATTTGTCAGAGAGAGAGAGAGCAAAGGCAGGGGGAGTGGCAGGCAGAGGGAGAAGCAGGCTCCCCACTGAGCAAGGAGCCTGATGTGGGACTCTGTCACAGGACCCTGCGATCAGGACCTGAGCCGAAGGCAGGCACTTAACTGACTGAGCCACCCAGGCATCCCTGGCCTTTGCTTCCTGCATCATTTTGGAGCCACACTAATACCTAGGAGGTATGTGCCACAGGTTTGGGGACTGTGTGCTGTTTTACTGTGTAGTACATTGCAGGGAAGTTGGTGGGCAACCTACGGTCAACCTAACACATTCCATGACAAAAGACACAACGGACACAGACAAAGAAAAACAAAGACCGTCTCTGGAAAGAAATGGATCAGTAACCAAAGAGTAATCTAGCATATTTACCAGAGTTGCTAGACCCAAGGAACTAGTTCCACAAATATTTTCTCCTGCTAATCTAAATTTAGAAAGAGGGAAAAAGGACTCTCACCACTCTCACTCCACTGGACTCTGTAGATAGAGATACTGGGAGACTGACATGGTAAGAAATCTTACCTTCTGCCAGCTGTATGTCAGATGTCCCAGGATCTTTGAGCAGCAGCCGTGTCTGGGGCAAGCGGTATCCAGTGAGTTAAAGTATCCTGTTGACTACGTCAACTGCTGGGGAGGGAGAATTTCCTCTGCACTTCAAGGTCCTTGTGCTGGACTAAGAATCAAATCGACATGGGACAGATTAACAGGAGAAAATCAAATTTACTTTCAGACATACAGTGAATCCACATAGACATGAAATTCCAAAGACAGTGAGGCAACATGAGGCTTATATAAGCTAAGGAGATGGGCAGGGGTCTGAGGATACAAAGGGAGAAAGACCATTAGCAGGAAGGTGAAAGGAGATGTTTGGAAAACAAAGATTGCCCTGTTATGCAGATAAGGTAAAGAGGAATCTCCTTTATAGCTCTCATCCTGGTATAAGCAGGCAGTTGGGGGGGGAGATAAAGAGCTTTTCCTGAATCTGCTGGGTTTGGATTGCTTTTAACTCAAAATAATATTCATGCCAAGGTGGCCTATCTTGGATGGTTGCCTTTGGCCTCCCCAGGACGTAAAGAAGGAAATAGGCTGTCCCATGTGGGGGACGGGCAAGTAGGCAAGGCCTTAGAGGCAAGGTTAACCTTGATCCATTTTGAAACAAGAACAGGAATACTCCAGGCAAATGAGGAAGGGTAAGTGTGAGTGCTGAGTTGGGTTCCAGGAGTGTGTGTGGGAGAGGGGAGGGCTGGTTTGTAGAACATTCCAAGCAGAGGAAGCTGTGGGAGAACATAAAAGGAGGTGTGAAAGAGAAAGGCATGTTTGGGAAACTGCAAACAATTCCATATGGCAGGATCATTAAATTTAAGGGGTGAGGTTACATGGTTAGAAATCTGCCTAGAGAAGTAAGCAGGAATCTCATCTTTGAGGGCCTTGAATATCTACGGCTGGAATCTGTAGTTGTGGCCATTCACTTCCAGACTTGGAACCTCTGCACCCTGGGGTCCCCACCCCTATTCCAGAGCTCTGCCTGTTTACTGGCCTTTTGTCTTCCCTCTTGCCTTGTGTCAAAGATTCTGGGTCCCCTGCACTCCTTGGGCTCATCAATCCAGCCTCCCTTCTTCCATCAACATTTCGCTCCTTCTGCATGCTATGCCAGAGCCTCTGGAGGTTTCTGGCCTTCTGGAGCTATGCTCAACAATGTTACTGGGCTCCCCTAAACTGCTAGATTTTTCTACCATGAATTCTACTGGTTGGTTCTGTTTATATTTACCTGACTTCTCAGTAGCCTCTCTTTCTTGCCCCAAAGCATCTTCCCTAGGATTCTGTCCATTTATATTCTCTGGGCTTTCTTCCTTCTTCTCTGACTGCTTCTTCTCAGTGTTCTTTATAGGCTTCCCTTCTCTTTTGGATTCCTTGAACGTTGGAGTTGGCCTTGATTCTTTTCTCACTCTTTCTTCTCTCTCTTCCCTATGGGGTTTCCCTCACTCCAATGGCCCCAATTATTATCTTTGTGTCAATGAAACTTAAAAATCTCTATCTCCTGTGCAACATTGTCTCCTGTGTCAGGTGGCGTAACCAACTGCTTACTCAACCTTGTTCCTTTTTAATGCCTCCTAAACACCTCAAATTCAACGGCCTAAAACTGACCTGATTTTTTAAAAACAGCCTTTTTGAAGTATAATTAATATACCAGAAAATTATCTTGTGGTAAGTGTACAATTCAGCAGTTTTTAATAAATTTGCAAAGTTGGGAAACCATCACCACAAGAGAATTTTAGGACATTTCCCTCACCCCAGAAAGATCCCTCTTACCCATTTACAATTATTCCCTGTTGCCATCCCCAGCCCCAGGCAGCCAATAATCCACTTTCTGTCTTGCATATTAGTGGAGTTACATAACATGATCTTTTGTGTCTGACTTCTTTGACTTTAGCATAATGTTTTTGAGCTTCACCCATATCGTAGCATGTATCCATACTTGTTCCTTTTCATTACCAAATCATATTTCATTGTATGGATATACCATATTTTGTTTAACCATTTACCAATACACAGACATTTGGAATTTCCACTTTTTGGCTATTACGAACAGTGTTGCTATAAACATTGGTGTGGAAGGCTTTGTCTAGACATGTTTTTGTTTCTCTTGGGTATATAACCAGGAGTGCTTTGCTGGGTCATATGGAACATATATGTTTCACTTTTTAAGAAACTGCTAAACTGTTCTCCAATGACCTTGCTATTTTTATTCATCATCTCCTAGGGATTTCTTTCTTTCTTTCTTTCTTTCTCTTTCTTTCTTTCTTTCTTTCTTTCTTTCTTTCTTTCTTTCTTTCTTTTCTTTCTTTTTTCCTTCCTTCCTTCCTTCCTTCCTTCCTTCCTTCCTTCCTTCCTTCCCATCCTTCCTTCCTCTTTCTTCTTTCTTTCTTTCTTTCTTTCTTTCTTTCTTTCTTTCGTTCTTTTCTTTCTTTTTTCCTTCCTTCCTTCCTTCCTTCCTTCCTTCCTTCCTTCCTCTTTCTTTCTTCTTTCTTTCTTTCTTTCTTTCTTTCTTTCTTTCTTTCTTCTTTCAAGATTTTATTTTATTTATTTGACAGAGAGAGACAGCAAGAGAGGGAACACAAGCAAGGGGAGTGTGAGAGGGGAAAGCAGGCTTCCTGCTGAGCAGGGAACCCAACGCAGGGCTCCACCCCAGGACCCTGGGATCATGACCCGGACTGAAGGCAGACACCTAACGGCTGAGCCGCCCAGGCGCCCCCTCCTAGGGATTTCTATTTCAATTAATGGCTACACCATTCACCCAATGAATACTCCAGAAACTTGGAACTCTTTTTCTACTCCTCCTTCTCCATATCCCATTACTCATCAAGTCTAGTCAATTCTACTTCCCAAGTATCTCTAGACCAGTCTCCCAATCTTGGCCTTCACTATGACTGTCCTAACTCAGGCCACTGTTATTTTCTGCTTTAGGAATCTCCTCATTCTTCTGCCTATCTCACCTTCTCTAATCCATTCATTCAAAAAAAAAAAAAAAAGGTTGTGAAACATTTGATGTGTGCAAAAAATATATGAACCATAAATAAAGTATAATAATAGAGTGAAAGCCTTATGGGCCTACCATCCAACATAACCATTGCTGACACTTGACCATTGCCAACACTGCAGATATGCCCTGTGGGCTCTACTCCATCCGATTCTTCTTCAGTGGTTCCCTATTGTTCTTAGGATAAAGTCCAAACTCACTATTTTAGGTTTGTAAGTTCTTCGTAAGTTTTGAAATCCTTTCCCAGGGACTACTTACCCACCCACCCCCATTCTTTTCCTTCAGATTCTTCCGTTCAGAATCACCCTCCCTGCTCTTCCTTGGACCAGGTGACACTGGGCATTTCTCTTATCACAGCTCCCATCACTTGGTATTCACAGTTGTTCATTTGCTGGTTTTTCCCAACACCTAGCTCTGGGACAGCAGAGGCCTGGTCTGTCTCTCCAGTGTATCTCCAGTGTTTAGCATGGTGCTTGGTTCTCAGAAAGCATTTTTTGAGTATTTAAAGGAAAGTGATTTGCATACATCCAGATAAAGATGTCTGGTAGGTATCTGGAGCTCAAGAGAAAGGTCTAGGCTAAAGATACAGATTTGGGAAAATTAAATCTTGTCAGTTAAAATCGAAACTGTAGGAGTAAATGAGACAGGGACCAGGATGAAGGGTACAAGGGGGGGATAGGACACTAACATTTATGGGTCAGGCAGAAGAGGAGAACCAGTGAAGGAGGGCAAGAAGGAGCAGGAAGCAGGATGACCTGAGAAAACAGGGAACCCAGGGCGGAGGAGGGGGTGTTGTCTCAATGAGAAGGGAGAGGTTATGGCCTTGAAGCTTTGTGAGGTCAAGGAGGATGATAAAGTGACAGGAATACATTGGGTCTTGCGTATAGGAGTCCCTGGAGACTGTGTCAGAGGGTTCTGAGGAGCTAAAGCCAGAAGAGAGTAAAGGGACACGAAGAAATGCAATGCTTAGTGTGAGCCTGGGGATACTTTTGAGGAGTTTGCGAAGTATGCAGATCTGAAGGAAGGTTCCAGTTGTTAGGATAGCAATGAGTTAAGCTTTCATTCAAATGTTTTTGAGCATTTTTTTTTCTGTGCGGGACACTGTGTTAGGCTGAGCATATGTTCAGCTTGTGGGAAAGATCCAAGAGTCCACAGACAGGTATGATTTACACGACTCTGGAAAAGGGGACTCCAGGACGTACCCTGAGGGTGGATATTGAACCCTTGTCTTCCACTTGCAAATTCAGTGAGCTCCTCAGCCTAAGGTGTTTCTTTCCTTTGGGTTTTGGGAGGCAGATGGGTGTGGCAGTCCCGTTCATCCATGTCTCTTGGGGGAGCGGAAGGAAGAAGGTGGGGAGAAAAACTCCTTAAGGTCTCCTTTTCCTCAGGCTTGACTACAATATGTACTTCTCACTGTCATTTCTGCTTTGTCCTGCTCCCTCCTGATCTTTGTATAGTCACACATGGAAGGCAAGAAAGTCTTTCCTGGGTTGGTTGAATTTTCCATTCTCTATCTGACCCGGAGGGTTCGGGAAGTTCGAGGGCTTGGAAACCGCCCCGGGGGAAAATGACCTCATAGGAATGGAATGAGTTTTTAGGTTTAGGATGCTAAGCGTTTTAACAAGCTTCTGCCAGCAGAGGGAGCCCCAGGGTTGGGAGAGAAAGATCCGACCGCAGGTTTAAAAGGCGAAGGGGACTCGGTTTCTGACAGTATTTTTAGCCGTCCAGAGGTATTTATGGGTTAAGTTCAGATGACACAGGGGATGAAAGAGGGAGGGAGGGAGGAAGATAGACTCATAATACACTGACATATACCCAGAAACAGTTACACACACACACACACACACACACACACACACACACACACACATCACATATCCCGCCCCCTCACCCCTCCCTAGACGCACTCACAATTTCGGCTCCAGTCCAGTAGTTCCTGAACCTTTGCTGTGCAACTGAATCATCTGGGGGAACTAAGGGCAGATTTCCAGGCCCCCTCAAGGCCGGTGGAATCCGAACCGGCAAGGGCAGGACCTAGGCATCTGTATTTTTACAAAGCTCCCCAGGCGATTCTGAAGTGAATGTGGACAGACTGGTGAGCTGCTCTGGGTAATTAGGTAAATACTTTAACTATAGCTTGTTCGAGACTTAATTTAATGGCTCCAGGCATCAACATGTTGACTGTTAGCTAGAATGTGTTCCGGGGGAGACGGCTGTTAGGACTGAGCCATTTCTTTCTTATTTTCCTTTTTAATAATTTTTATGCTTATTAATATAATACAAGAGGAAGGCTTAAAAAGTCACATGGCACCAAACGGGTTATAATGAATAACAGCAATCCTTGTTCCTCCCTTCCCCGTGCCCTAGTCTCATTCAAAGGCAATCACTGGTTTAAATCTTATTTTTTTCCCCTCTGGGAATCAACTCCATATTTTTAAATAATATCCTTTTATTGCTGTTTCTTGATTTTGCAATTTTAGAAATTATGTATTTGATTACCTACTAAGGAACATTAGGACTTTGCTTTTTCTTACAATGCTCCCAGACGCTCATTTCCTTCCTTTTAGTTTCCTAATACCTAGCACATTTTTAATTAAATCAATAGTCGGTGTTTATATTATTATGACCAATTGTTTACAGCACAGCAGGATAATGTACCGTGATTGCATTTCTTTTCTTCTGCTCTCCCCTTCCCTCCCGGGAGTTAATAATCGCCTCATTTTTGTTTGCTTACTGAGTCATCCATATTCTCCAATTCCTCTGACAAGAGCTATACGACGCAGATAAATTGGTCAATTTCATGGGAGAATCTGATGTTTTTCTTTGGAGACATCCCTCCTTGGAGCCCCAGGTCGTTCTTTTTCAGTCTGGACTGGGAGCTTGATAGACTGTTATCTGGGACATTCCCTTTGCCATCCACCTGGGAACTCTTGGCTCAATTCCTTACGAATGGGAGGGAAATGTTTTTGACACCTTGGAGGCAGGTGTGATATTTCACATTAAACATCTTTATGTAGCATGAATCCATCAGACCCTGGCCAGGTAAACCCCAGTGAGGCAGCTCTGTCTGCTTGTTTTTAATTTATATTCCCCTTGACTCAGTTTGTCTGGGGTAAGGATTTCTAGACTGAAGGTGATTTTCTCTTGGAATTGGAAGACTCGGTGGTACTGCCTTTCAGTTTCTAGCACCAGTGTTGTTACGGAGAAGTCCAGTTGCTCTCTGGATTTCTAAGCCTTGTGAACTGTTTTTCTCTCTTTAGAACTTTGGGGATCCCTTTATTCTAGAGTTGTAACATTTCTAATAACGTTCTTTGCAGAGAGGTTTTTTTTTTTTTTTTTCATTCATTGTTTTGAGCACCCAGTGGATCTTTTCAATGTAGAAATTCAAATCTTTCATCATGGGAAAATTTGGAGAAATTATCTTTTTGATTAATGTATTCCCCTCCACCTTCTCTTGTTCTCTTCTTGGAATTCTTATTAGACGAGGTCAGAGATCCTGGACTGATCCTGTAGGTTTCTTATTGTTTTTGTCCTGTCTTTCATNTCTTTCCCTTTTTGTCCTACTTTCTGGAAAATTCTGTCAATTTAACTTCCAGTGCTTCATTTTAATTTTTAAATTTCTGGTTGTAGTTTTATTTTAAAAAGCTCTTTCTTGGGATGCCTGGGTGGCACAGTTGGTTAAAGTGTCCAGCTCTTGGTTTTTGCTCAGGTTGTGATCTCAGGATTGTGGGATCACGCCCTGCATGGGGCTTCTCACTCAGCGTGGAGTCTGCTTGTGATTCTTACTCCCTCTCCCCTACCTCTCCCCTCCCACTCTCTCTAAAATAAATAAATCTTAAAAAAAAAAAAGCTCTTTCTTGTTCTCTAGTATTTTTTTTTTTTTTTAAACAGTGGCTTCCCGATCTTTATTCATGGATGCACTGTCTTCCCTTATTTCTGGGGAGATTTTAATGTTGCCATGGCTGTTGTTGTTAGTGATTTCCTCTGCTCTCTGGATTACCTATGTTGGAGTCTCTGTCTTCAATGCCAGAGGCTTTCATTCCATGCTTAGTGATCCTTGGAGTCCATTCCTTGGCTGTTGGAAGCTTTGGGTGTAGGGCAGGGCTTGCCAATTGCTGGATTCTACTGTAGGATAATCCAGAGAGTGCTTGGCAGTTTCATTGAGGAACCCCCAAACGTCAGTGTCTGTGGTTTTCCTTGTTTTGGTTGGGCACTTTCTACAAGGAGGCATCTTCTTTTCTTCTGCCCTAGTGTAGGCTTGAGTAGGGTAAATGGAGAGGGGGGTAAGCTGAGCTGTTCCTGGTCCGGGAGCTGAGCCAGGATGAGGGGCTGGGGAATCTCATCTTTCAGTGCTGAATCTTTGTCTAATCCTTCTGTTTCTAGCTCCATGCCTAACCCCACCCTGTGCTATGCTGTGCCCGGTGTCCCTGAGCTTGGTGCCTCTTGGGCCAGTGTCCCCAGAAAATCAACTTTCCTTTTTCACTGGGGGGGGGGGGGCAGGAGAGGGAGTCTGGAGTGTCTCCTATTCCCCCCTCCCCATGCTCTGGTCCCTGACACGCTCCTGTGCTCTTTGGCCTCTTGTGGGCTTCCCATCATGGGCCCTTTGGCTTCAGCAGTCTCCGCTTTGCTAAGTCACTTATCACTCATCCACCCACTTTTCATCTTCCAAAGGGTGTTGACATCTCTCATCTGCCGTTGTTTCTATTCCTGTTCTCTCTGTCCTTGTGGTTTATAGCATGTAAATTCTTCTACTGTGATCAGTGTATTTTGTCAGGAAGCAGAAGTTAATGTTTGTTCAACTGCCACGTTTATTTAATTAATTAATTTATTTAAAGATTTTATTTATTTATTTGACAGAGAGAGAGACAGCCAGCGAGAGAGGGAACACAAGCAGGGGGAGTGGGAGAGGAAGAAGCAGGCTTCCAGCAGAGGAGCCCGATGCGGGGCTCGATCCCAGGACCCTGGGATCACGTCCTGAGCTGAAGGCAGACACTTAACGACTGAGTCACCCAGGTGCCCCTCAACTGCCACGTTTAACCCTACACAACTCTTTTGAGTAGCTGGTCAGGCTTGATATGATGGGAAGCTTATAATAGTGACATCTTCTATTTCCCCCCCCAAGTTATTTGAGAGTCAAGTGCATGGAAATGAGCAGTTTATTAAATCATTTTAATGGAAGAAAATGAGGGGAAATTTTCATTTGTTCATCCATTTTTCTCCCCAAACATTTATTGAGCACTAACATATGTCCAGACTGTGCTAGGTGCCAGAATATAAAACCTGATCAATATTTGGTATCTTCCTTTGAAGAAATTATAGTTAATTATAAGGAAGGTAGGCCAGTAAATCCAAGCTCACAATAGCGTAATAATATGCTATCCCAGGGTTGTGCAAAGGGTGCTGTGGGAATACAGAGTAGGGTGTCCACGTCAGTCCAGGATGGTGGGAAAGGCTTCTGGGAGGTGGTGGCCCTGAAGCTAAGTTTTGAAGGAGAAATACAAGTTACGGAGATGAAGAAGATGGGAGAAGGGCATCCCAAACAGAGGGAGCTGCATGTGTTCAGGCAAGGAGTCTAGAAATAGCATGACATGTCAGAGGAACCTCAAGTAGATTGAAATGGCTGGAGCAAGGGTCCACGCTGGGGAGTGGCCCGAGTAAGAGTGTAATGGTCACTGAACTATAAATATCTACGTTAGCCCAGAGCATGATCCTGGGCCGACCGATGAGAGATGCAGAAATAATAATATCTATTCCTTCTGTTAATTTGAGCCAATTTTTAAAACGTTATTTGTAAAATGAGGATACTATGAAATTACATAAAGATATAAAGTATGCAAAATGCTGGCTCAGTGGCAGAAATTTAAAATATTCTAGTTGTCTGCAGACAAACCTGCCTTAAATCTTCCTACTCTCTCTCTCTCTAGTCACTTAACAGTTATAAAAGAGATTCTGGAAAAGCTTAACTATTAGGAAAATCTTTCCTGGGGCACCTGGGGGGCTCAGTCGTTAAGCGTCTGCCTTCGGCTCAGGGCGTGATCCCGGCGTTCTGGGGTCGAGCCCCACATCAGGCTTCTCCGCTAGGAGCCTGCTTCTTCCTCTCCCACTCCCCCTGCTTGTGTTCCCTCTCTCGCTGGCTGTCTCTATCTCTGTCAAATGAATAAATAAAATCTTAAAAAAAAAAAAAAGAAAAGAAAATCTTTCCCTCTTTCCATTTCTGCCAGGCAGGGATTACTTGAGCGTCTTTTAACTGAATATTTTTTTCGATCAGCAGATGCAGTGTTTATGAGTTCTTGGGTGTCTGGGGCAACTTCCTGTAAAGCCTGGTGGTTTTTTGCAGGGCCCTTAGGGGAGACCAAGAGAAATAAATTCCAGTTTCCTCTCCACCGCTAACATATATGTGACCTTGGACAAGGCCCTTTCCCAGTCTTGGCTCCAACCCCCTCACCCGGCAAACAAGAGGAATCAAATTAGGTTACCTTTAAGATTTATTCCAGCACAGAAATTAGATGCAGGGAGCTTTCAGCTGTACTGATACTAGTATAAAGAGCGAGGTAGGAGTTTTGGATTTTACTTTCATATCATCTATTTGTCATATCATATGATATTTTCATTTATCATGAAGAGCGAAAGGCAATGCCTTTCCAGTCTTGGCAAGCAGGCAGAAGTGAGATTCTTTCATCGCTCCTTACCTCTCCCACCCTCCCACCCTTTCAGCTTCTGACTGATTTACTCACACAAACCCCAAAGAGAAATGCTGGCACTAAAAAAAAGAAAAAACACACAAAACCCCAAAAAACTTCAAATGTGCCCTTCTGAATTGTTACACACTCCTGGAAAAGTTGGGGGAGCCGGGACTCTTAAAAGCCAACTGTTGTGAAAACACATCATCCTTGTGTAGAGTCGCTTTCCAAAGCACGAGTCCAGCTATCTTAATCCCTCCGAGTGGTACTGGATCGGCAAACGACGACCTTCTGGATGGTACTGTCTCTCGATGGCAAGTGAAGGTTTGGGTAAATGGTGGGGGTGGGGAATGGCATTTCCTGTTCCTGTCGGGTTTCTTTAACTGACCTAAAAGAAGCGCCTTTGAATTCTCCTTGAACAGGCCCTTTTAAGCCTCAGAGGGTCAGTATCCTGAGCAGTCAGGCTGGACTGGGGCTAAGGAAGAGATGAGCGGCACATGAAGAATTTTGATTGACAGCTTTCGGCCTCCCGTGGTCCATTGAACAAGACTACTTGCGATACAGTGAGCCTTGTTTGAGGCTCCAGGTTTCAATACTAATAATGTTGAAGGGGCTGATGACTGGCTGCAGCATGCAGATACCAGAGTTCCCAGCAATTCCCAAGATACAGCCTGGGGTTTGTGCACTGTCATCGGTTTAAAGCCAATTTTTAAAGAAATGCTTACGACCTGCAATCTTTGCACGATTTTAAAAGAACAGGCAGACCTTTTAAAACTATTTTTGCAACTTTTTGTTCCAACTTAACTTTCTCTCCCAAAATGATCAGAACGCTCCCGGTGCCAGTAACAGACGTCTTGTCCCATCTGCGTCTTATCATATCTTCCCTCCTACACATTGCAAATCTCATCGGGCATTTTTTTGTTTTTTTTTTTTTTTGACCAGCATTTGACATTGAAATCCCTCTTCAGCCCAGACCTCCAGTTTATTCCAGTAGATGCATTATTTCAATAGCGGTTTTCTGAGGACCTACTATGTACTAGGCCCCGACACATATGGTGATCTATTATATATAATATGATTTTTAAAAGCCTTACCTTGAGGTTTCAACCAAATTTGACTTCTTTTTATTGATCTCCTGTTTCCTTTTGCTTCTTTTCTCCCTTTTCCTCCTCCTCTGCCTTCCCTTCTGTTTCATCTCTCTCTTTCCCTGCGGTTTCCCACTCTTTGGGGAGGGGCAGGATTTCCTGCTCCGAAGTTGGTTGGTTTCTGGGAGGAGCCAGAAGACCTGCTTCGGGCCTGGAACCAGCTGGTCTGCCACCTGATACAAGAAGGTGAAACCCAGGCCAAGAAGAAGGGCCTTCTGCTAGGACGGAGCTTGTAGCCAGGAGGCACTGGGAGAGGAGCCCAAAGGGAAGCCAGAGTGGGCCACTGGGCCAGTCCTGGCCGGCAAGCCCGGGGGTCCAGGGCTCCTCAAGGGACAGAGCACCCCAGGGCTGGAAGGATTCAAAGTGGTCCTGGTTGCACTGGAGACTTAGCCATTACTGTTGTTAGCTCTACACAGGCCAGAGGCACAAAGGCAGAGCCCCTGTCCCACCCTCAGCAAAAGCTCGAGCTCAGATTCCTGGCTTTGCCTAAAAGGGAGATACTGAAACAAGAACTGGGTTTGAGCAGATTCTCCTGTCCTACCAGAAGAGACTTTAGGATCCAGTGTAGTCTGTGAGGCTTGGGTGTCTGCACATTTCTCAGTTATGAACTCCTCAGGGTGTCATCTAAGTGACCTGAACAATTCCGGTGATCACCCCAGCAGGAGCAGGGAGTAGACAGTGGAGGGGAAGACAGGAGCCTGCCACAAGATCCAGGTGGGGTAGGGGACCCACTAATTCCAGCCTGATTCACACCAATTAATGATGGAGGATCATACCTCAATTTAGAGGTCTCGTTCTTTTGGACTAAGGCACAGACAACAATGTGCCAGTACAAAATTCACTGTCTTTATCCATTTATTTATTCACGATTCAACAGATATTTAATGAGTGCCTACTTCATGCCAGGCACTAGGGTGGGAGCTGGGAATAGAGGGTTAGCTGAGCTAGCAAAGCCCCACCCTAGGGCACCAGGCTAGGGAGGGTGTAATTGACATGGTTGCATAGTCATGTCTGAGATTTGAGGACATAAATTTAGAGGAAGGACTGGAATTGTTGGGTGCTAATGTGTTACTTGGAACTGCATCACTGGACAGATTTTGGATAGTCATCTTTCTCTTTCTTAGTCAAATTGGGACATTGGTTCTTTTAACGATGTTTTTCCTTGCAATAACTAACCATGAGTATCCTTCTCTATAGGCTCCCAATTCTTAGAGGATAGACTTTTAAGTCTTGTTTTTCTTTCAGTGGACAGTTGTTTTACCTAGAGAACCATAAGTTCTATTGATTTCTAGCTTATTTACTTTCTAAGGCTCTCTGAAAATGCCTAGCCACAAGTGGACATTTGGGATTTCAATTATTTTTTTCTCATTAAATCCCCTAACATATATTTGAGCCCATTAAAAGAAAGAAAAAAAGAACTGAAAAAGACAAGTCTCCTTTACTTCAACTGTTGGATCTACTCCAGAATACTCTTTGAAAATTTCCTGACGTCTGTTTTCATTTTTATTTAATTTATAATTTTGAATCTTTGTCCAATGTCCCTTTAAAAGAAAGCCTTCTGAAATTGTCTTTTGTACTGTATTTTCTATTTTTTCTTGCTCTCTTAAGGCACTTTTTTCTTTCATTTTACGTGGCTGAATTATTTAAATTTTTCCTTTCTTCCCTGCTGCTTTTATATCTTTTTCTCCAGCTGCAGTACTAACAATTAATTGAACTACTTGGTACAGGTCTGTAGTCCAGAGCAGTAAGTACCTAATAAAATCCTGAATTATTTAACAAATGTCTACCCAACTTCTTTAGGTTTAGGAAAATCTTCAATTATAACTCTTAATATGGCACCAGAGAGGGCTTAAATTTAGCTCCTTTTTAAAAAAAAAAATTCAATTTATTTAAATTGGAAAACGAAACAAACAAAATCCCTCAAAACAGTTCACCCTTCTCTAGGACTGCCCTCTGGTTTAGCAATGTTACAGTGTGATTGTTTTTTTTCCAGAGAAAATTCTGATGAAAGGATGGTTGTTTAGATTTCTGGAGTTCCTATTCTGGGGTTCCTCTTTAAATGAATTAATTTACTGGTTTTGACATGTCGAAGTTCCTCCATGATGGCCATTGTTGTTCTAACTCAAAGTTCTTGTCCTTTATCAAAGTAAGCACAAGAGTTAGGACTACAGTGCAGCTTTATAGGGGAAGCAGGAGTTCTTCTAAGAGGAAGTTTTGACATAAAAGAACCCAGGAAGACAAAAGAGGCTGTTTAGTAAGAGTGTGTGCCCGCAAATGGTATCTTTTGTGCCCTTTCGAAGCAAAGGTTGGGACAGGGCCATGCAATCTAATGACCTGACAATGTCTGACCCCGGAATACGGACTAACAGTGACCTTCTTTCACACGCTGACAAGACAGAGAGTGCCCTCATGAAAGTTTTGTAGGGGACCCAAAGCTAAGTTTGGCCAGTTGCCTTTTCCTGAATTGGGCACCAGTCTAGTGGATCTCCAGCTATGACCCCTTAGGTCAACTTGGATTGGATTAGTGATTTATTGGGCCGTTCCCTCTGAAACACTCCCTTATACATACATCAGAAAGAAGGTATTCCAGAACAAAACAAAAACACATAAGACAAGACTTTAAAATATAGACAAACAAAAGCAAAGGTGAAGTGAGAAGCAGTTTAATGACACAAATAGTTATCAAAAGGCATACCTCCAAAACAAAAGGTCTAATGAGCTATATGGGACCTATGTCTAATTACTCCGTGGTATACCTCCCAACCAAAATGTCCAATGACCTCGTACAAAGGCCTAGGTATAATTATTTACCAGCATGTACACCTGTCAACTAAAATACCTAATAACTTTGTACAAAGACTGATTTTATACAAAGACCTACTTGGTTACAAATCATAGAAGTGGCAAGAACCCAGCTGAAACCACTGGAGTTCAGATTGTCATTGGGACTGACTTAGCTGGCAGCAGATATGAAGGACAAATAGAGTTTGGGCACAACGAACCTAGTAAATGTACTTGTTGGTTTTTGGAAAACACAAAATTCAGAGATTGGCATACTTTCCCAGACTTAAGTGGGCTGACATCACCTGTAGAAGCATACTTATTTTTTGACTGCCTGGGACTCTGTATTTTTGGGGTATGTCAGTTTCTGGTTGGTTAACCCTCAGAAGTGAGGGTCTATCACTGGCTGGTTGGCTTGTAAGAATGTGTTAGCTGAGGCGAGTTGTCATTGATTGAGCCAATGGGTTTGAATTAGTTCTGGAGACCATGATCATAGAACAATCAAACTTGTCCTAAGAATGTGGCAACTTTTTAATATTCTCACAGTTGATACCAACTATATGCTTTCATTAAAACATATTACAAGTTGGAATCTGATATAATACAAAATTACATATTTATTTATATTAATAGATCAGAGTTTTGTAACAAACAAGGTGACTAATGAGTGTTTCAGGGTGACAAAATTTGAGAACCATTCGGTTAAGGTTATTTTCTAAGAGGCAAAAGCCTTTGTTAGATAAACTTAATCGGGAAATAGTTTATTTTGGAATTAAATTCATTATTATTATTTAAATTCTAGGTAGTTAACATATAAATTCATTATTTTTAATAGTCATTTAGCAGGAAGGAAAATATTTGTCAACATGCTGAGAAAAAGAACAAAAAGGCATTGGAAACAGAGAGAGGGTGTGTGTGTTGGGGGTGAAGGAAAGGGTTCAGAGAAGCAGGCTGGAATAGGAAATATATCCTCTATTTGGTGGTTGGACCAAATAGAATCCCAGCATCTTGTAAGTGGGTAGGACTTCAGCGGTCATAAGACCAATCTCCTTTCCAAGTTCAGAAATCTCCTCTCCAGTTTATTTCCAACTTCTGCTTGCATGCTTTTAGTAACGGGGAGTTTACTATACGTCACAAGGGAACTCCTTATGTTTACTCTGATTACTTCATGACCTAAGACCTGCTTCCTTGTACTTCTATTTGCGACTTTTGGTTCTGCATTTTCAAGCCACATAAAATAAGTCTATTTTATTAGGCTTTGTTGGATCAATATGGCAGCCTTTCAACTATTTGGAGGCAAGTATGTGACAGGATTGTATTGTAACTTCTCTATTCCTCTATTCAATTGTTCTGTATGTGACAGGGTTCCTGGATTTTTATATGCCCAAGTCCCTCTGATCTAAGTAGGCTATTGTTTGTCAAGGTTTCTCTTGATATATAACAACTGTCATTGACTGAAAGCTTACTGTTTGCCAGGTAACTGCTGTAAGTACTTTATGTGCATTGTCTCATTTAATTTGCAGAATTATCCCATGAGGGAGGCACTATTTTACAGATGGCGGAAGAACTTAACTAACCTGAGGTAGACAGTTTCTAAGTAACTTGTCCAAGGTCTTAAAGCCAGCAAATGAGTCAGAATGCAAACCCAAGCAAGTCCAGGAGATCTTTAACTTTTTTGATTTCCCACCTGCCAGATTGTAAAGTAACACAAAACTACCTCCTCCTCCCCTTTTCTGGACATTCCACTTCCACTGATGTTAGGGTTTTGTTTTTTAGTTTTTTTTTTTTTTTTAGCAGACCCTTGTTGGTTTATATTGAGCTTGTAATCAGTGGAAACACCTAGGTCTTCTTCACATGAACTGCTGCTACTAGAACAAGCCTTCATAATTCTGTGACCGTGCAACTGGATTTTTGGAACTAATTCGGTACTGTATCTTCTCTGTTCAGTTAGAGTTGGTTAGCTTCGGGCATGCTTCCAGCCTGGTGAGTCATTTTGAATCCTGACTCTACAATCTCAGCTCTGCCTCAGTAACGGAACTGATACGGATTCCTCCTGTCACGTCTCCTCAGTTGATGATAAAATTGCCAAACAGGATAGGGCCAAGGACCATTTTTGTCCCTGCGTGGGGAGAGGGGCTCCTGTTTGATAACAACCATAGTCTCTTGAGACCACCTCAAAACCTTGATTCTGATGGAGCAAACCGTTTTTCCTTCCTTTCCTTTAACCCAGGGCTTTTCCACCTCTGCCCTGTTGACATTTTGGACTGAAGAATGCTTTGTGGTGGGTGGGTGTTCCATGCATTATAAGCTGTCTAGCAGCATCCCTGGCTTCTACTCCCAAGCTGCTCGTAATAGTGCCCCTCTTCCCCTACCAGACATTTTCAAATGTCTCCTGGGGGGACAAAATTGCTCCTCCTTCGAGAATTGGTACTCCTATTCCATAAAGAGATTACTTGAGCATCAAGTATTTATTAAGAACCTATTATTTGGCCAGGACTTGATAATTTCTAAGAACACTAAAGAGGAAGAGGAAGACAAGGACCTTGATCACAAGAAGATTATACTGTACCCCTGGATGAAGAGGATTCAGATGGGTGATAACCTGTCTTTCTCCTTCTAACCTAGAGCTTCTTCCTATGATTTCAGTTAGGAGGAGGAAGGCTGGGTAGAGCTAGAGACCCAATTCAGCATTCTTGGCAGCTTGCTTTCTGTCTTCCTACTAGCTAGCTAGTTTTGTTTTCTTTCCTCTCTCGCTCACTCGTTAAAATACAGTAAGGAAGAAAGAGGTGTCGGCCATAGGAGCCTCTGGTCAGGCGTGAGATGGCAAATGTTTTTTGCCCTAGAATTCATCAGTATTTGCTATTAGTGTATTGTAGCTCAGACGTTGATTTGTCTTCTCATCTTAAAATGCTAAGCCTGGTGGGACTTAATAAAACTTTCTCTTCTGCCACCCCTAACATGAAACAAAAACGAGTCCCCAGCATATTACAGGCATGTAATGTGGACATCAGAGTCCCTAACAGTGAAGCAAATGCTGCCAGAGGGTAAGGCAGCTGCTCTCCCCACAGTGCTCAGCTAAGACCCCCTTTGCCAGCATGTTCATCCTCTCTGCTGTCCACCCCAAGAAAACACGCCCCTCTGGAATCAGATACTGAGATATAGTACAAAACGAGTTTTATTTCAAAATGCAAAATTGTGGTCATTGTAATAACAACAACAATAATAATAATAATATAAAAAGCATTCCCGCCTTCCACCCTAGTGCAAAATACATGCACTCAGATCGCTCAAAGATACCTAATTTCGGACATGTCACCCTGCAATGCTGCACGGCAGCAACACTTAATCCCAAACTCCTTTTGGTGGATCCGTGTGGTAGTTCCGTTCTAGAAGTCAGTGGCTTCTCAGATCTAAGTCCAAACAGCACAGGACTCCTGCTCTCTCCCACTTGAGCCCGACCCTACACGCTCTCTTTCTCACACCCAGGCTCTCTCCCCTCTCCCTCTGCGGGCTCCCAGGGGTCTTAGGAGGCGTGCTGCCGGTTGGCGAGCGCCCGGCTGCAGGGGACGGCATCCTGCTGCTTGCTTTTCTCCGCCAGGGTCTGGGTCGCGAGGGCCTTCCGCTCTAGGGCGGCCTGCAGCTCGGCCACCGCGGCCTCCTCGTCCCGCAGGCGGCTGGCGGCCGTGAAGGGGCTGCACACAGTCTCCACCAGGCCGATGACCATGCCGAGGAAGGCCAGCACGCTGCCCAGCACGTACAGCTTCACCAGCTTCCGACTGGGCCTTTGGGCCATCAGCTCCTTGGCCAGCGGGATCAGCTCCTGCACTGTTTCCATCTCGGGGGCGGGGGTGACCTGCGGGAGGGGCGGGGCAGGAAAGGGGACCATTCAGCCGCGGAAGGATGGCTCCAGCCTGCCCAAGCGTCCCTCGCTCGGCTGTCCCGCAGGAAGGTGGGGGGGACCCCGCCCCGCCGCGCTCTCCCCGGCCGGGCTCACCTCGGAGGCTCAGCGCGAGCAGGAGGCAGCGCGAGCCGGGGGCGGCGGCGCGGCGGCGGTCAGCGCGTGCGGGGGTCCGGCCGGCCTCTGCGTTCTCCTCTTCCTCGGCAGCCGCGGCTCTTCCGGGTGGAGACTCCGCAGCTGGCACCTTGGCGGTGCCCCGGGGCCGCTTATATCTTTCCTCCGAGACCCGCCTCCCGGGCTCCCTTGGCTCGGGGCCAGCGCCGCTAGCGCCAGATGAAGGAGGGGGAAGGAGGGGGGAAGGGGGGGGGAAGAGGGGAGAGGGGCGGGGAAGGACCAAGGTGGAGGCGGCCATGAGCTGTGCACGCCTGGGTCTTGTGAGCTGGGAGTCCCAGGCAGGGGAGACCGCGGCGGGGGTGCGGGGGGCGGGGCGGCCGGGACGCAGGAGGTCCCACTCCGGGTGCGCACGCAGGTGAGGACCCGGAGCCCTGGGAGGTATCGCGTACATTTCCCACGTGACTCTTCCTTAGTGGTGTGGGTGGTGGCACAGCTTTCCTTGCCCGGGGTGGCCCGTGAGGGACCCCTAAAGAGGACATCGCGGGGCGGGGGGCGGGTACTACCTACCCGGAAAATATTTAGTTTTTATTAAGGGTTGTTGTCTTCCCACAGGTGTGGGGTTCGGAGGGGAGAAGGCTAGGGGGAGAGATCCTGGTAGGGAGCCGAACCAGGTCTCCAGGCTCTGTCTGTGCTTGTGTTTCTTTCCGGCCGGACTGGTTCTATTCACAGGTGCTTGCACCGCTAGGGTCACTTGACAGATAGTTACTTAACTGAGGGTGCCCTTTTACGCAGGTGTGTGTGTGTGATGCCTCTCTGCGCTTGCCCCTGTTCGTATATGTACTTCTCTGTATCATTAAATCCAGATTATCCCCATTCCTACTTTGGGCTACGGGGCAGAGAAGATGGAAGGGGATTGTGGATAAATTTCTGCTGGTGTGGAATGCAAATAGTTCATGCTCTCAGTAACTACTTGCCACTTCCCTGGGTCTGGGGCTGCAACACCACTGTGCCAGCTCAGCTTATAGAAACGGGCAGAAGGGTGAGAGTAGAGGGTTTGGGTAAGAGCTAAAGAGAGAACTCTTGGGGGGCGCCTGGCTGGCTCAGTTGGAAGAGCATGTGGCTCTTGGTCTGTGGTCCTTAGTTCAAGCAGAGATTACTTAAGTAAGACTTAAAAAAAAAAAGCACTCTTGGACGCAAGGGAGGAGAGGAGAGAAAGATACATTTTGGCTTGGATTAAACATCATCACCCTCTGGTAGAGGGTGTAATGATTTAGCTTTGGTTATCCATTCACCGGAGTTAGCCAGCTATAGGGGAGAACAGAGAGGCAAGTGGGCCAAAGGGCTGCCAGCAGTCAAGAGGGAGGAGGGGGAAATCAGACTGGCCAGAAAATTGTAAAGGTCAGTGATGCAATCTTGCAACGCCTCCTGTGGGGAGGGACAGGGACGGGCTGTTTCAAAGACCAAATGTTTGAGTCCTTTGGTGGGGGGGTGGTCTGCGGAGGCAATTTCCCAGACAATTCAATTAAAAAAGACAACCGTAACAACTACCCTTTGCCTTGGCTATTAGCATTTAAGGTAGTAAGATTTGTGTGTGCATGCAGATTGGGCAAGGTTAGTTAAGCAGCTTTTGTAAAATTCTGCCTTTTAGTCTGCACCAAAGCAGTCAAAGTGACACGGAGCCAACCAAATAGGGGTTATTCCTAGGGGATGGTGAACCCTGCTTATTGTTCTTTTAATGTTGTCAGACAGGAAATTTCTGCAACAAGGGACGAAGTTGAGATTAATACTGATCTTGGGTCGGTCTGTCCTTTTTCTTTTTCTTTTTTTTCTTTTTCTTTTCTTCATTCTTTCTTTTAAAAGATTTTATTTATTTATTTGACAGAGAGAGAGGACGTATAAGAAGGGGAGAGGGGCAGTGGGAGAGGGACAGCAGACTCCCCGCTGAGCAGGGAGCCTGATGGGGGGCTTGATCCCAGGACCCTGGGATCATGACCTGAACTGAAAGCAGACACTTAACGGACTGAGCCACCCAGGTGCCCCAGTCTTGGCATTTTCTTTGAATCTTCCTTAAAATTTTGGAGAAGTCTCTAATTACCTGGCAGAAATGATACGTGAGCCTTCTCAGGATTTGTGAGTGTGCCAAACACTGTGGCTTCTGGAAGAGTATATGATGTATACCTTACTATTGGGGCTTTCACCTGGTTCCTTTTCTGAAGGTGAGTCAGCCCAGCTTTGGTCGCAAAACTCCAAAATTGACCAGAAATCGACTCCATCGTAATCATTTCCGTTATTTCTGTAACTGAAAGAGGGAAACCACATGTCTTCGACTGTCAACAAACTGCAGTTTATCTGGGGTTCCCCTTTTTTGTGATTTACTGTGGTAGAGCACATTATTACCTGGATGAGTCCCCCTCTTTCCCTCTTTAATAATCTGACTTTGACCCCCAGAGCCCACCAGCTTGCTGGCCAGGGCTGGGCAGACAGAGCAGCAGGTGGTATGAGTCGGTGCCAGTGCGTTTGGTGTTTCTGGTTTAGGTGGTAGCTGAGTAGGAGATGGTGGGAATAGAAGGCTAAGGATCAACTTCTGTTTAGGAATTTCTGATAATTCCTCTGTCTAGGTGGGGAAAGAGAACCCAACTTCTAGGGTAGAGGGTTACGTAGGGCTTGGGAAACTAAGCATGTGCTTCAGTAGTGCTGATGTCACTTTAGAGGTGGAAAGCCTTGTGTTGCATCATGAGGGCCAGACCAGCTGTAGGGTGATCAGCCATTTCAGTGTGTCTAGGGCTGAGGGGTTTCCCCGAGTGCAGGACTTACAGGGCTGAAACTGGGACAGCTCTGGGCTAACTGGGATAGTTGGTCACCCTACCCTTGAGTCTATCCTAACATTTATTTTTTTTAATTTTTATTTCTTTTAAAGATTTTATTTATTTATTTGACAGAGAGAGAGACAGCCAGCGAGAGAGGGAACACAAGCAGGGGGAGTGGGAGAGGAAGAAGCAGGCTCCCAGCGGAGGAGCCCGATGTGGGGCTCGATCCCAGAACTCCGGGATCACACCCTGAGCTGAAGGTAGACGCTTAACGACTGAGCCACCCAGACGCTCCTATCCTAACATTTAATTGTGCCATTTCTAGGACGGTAGGAAAGGCCAGTTTAAAGTTTATTTTGCTTTTCAAATCCCTTTCTCCCAAACATTAAAGTTAAGCACCCAGAGCCGTCTGCAGAGGAAACAATCACAAAGGGGTGGCAGTGGTCCTAGGGGTGAGTGCAGAAGAGAGAGCTGTCCCCACAACTGTGCCTTGGGGATTGAAGGAACGGGACAGAGGCCTTTTGGATGATTGGTTGTATGTGAGCCTCACTTAGTAGTAGTAGTATTTTGGTACCAGCTCCTTGCTACCTGCCAAGCCCCTGCCCACCCCTAGTATTATAGGAGGCTGGAGGGAGGGGATCATGCATCATAGGGGATAGGATAAAATCATGTAAATCTTAAAACTCCATTTCTTCCCCAGTCCTGGAGTTACTTTCATTTCATGTACACTAGCTTTGCAGAGCTTTCTTATCTCTCAAATATCAATGCGTGATTTTTGATTCTAACCTTTGTCTAACCTTTGTCTTCCTCTAGTTTTGAAGACTAGAGTTCTAGAGTCTAGACATTTTTTTTTCTTTTATTTATTTATTTGACAGAAAGACAGCCAGTGAGAGAGGGAGCACAGGCAGGGGGAGTGGGAGAGGAAGAAGCAGGTTCATAGCGGAGGAGCCTGATGTGGGGCTCGATCCCATAACGCCAGGACCACGCCCTGAGCCGAAGGCAGACGCTTAACTGCTGTGCCACCCAGGCGCCCCTTTTCTTTTCTTTTTTTTAAGTAGGCTCTTGTGTCTAGCAGGGAGCTTGAATTCACGACCCCAAGATCAAGAGTTGCACACTCTACCAACTGAGCCAGCCAGGAGTCCCATTGTTTTTGTTTTTCGACAGTTTTCTTTTCTCTTTTCTCCTTCTCCTCCTTCTCCTCCTGCTCTTCCTCCTTTTCCTCCTCCTCCTCCTTCTTCTCTTCCTCCTCCTTCTTCTTTTCCTCCTTCTCCTCCTCCTCCTTCTTTTGCCTTTAGTCCTCTCCTCTGTAATCTGTCTCAAACACTACCACCAAATAAATCTTCCTAAAATTTTTATTCTTAATTGCCTGCTTAAAGCCTGGGTCATTTCTTATTGCCTACATGGACTCCTGGGTTCTGCATATTGGATTTACTTGATTGATATTCTTGGAATCTGAGACTTCTGTGATCTGCTTTTCCCACTCATCTAACTTTAGATTTCATTTTTCTCCATTTGCTCCGCAGATGGGTTTCTCACAGCTCGAGAAACAGTCCATTCTCATTGTGGCTGCCTCACCTTTGCTCATAATCTTCTTCCTACCTGAAATGCTCTTCTCTTTCTACTGTGTCTTCCTTTTTTCAGTTCGTGTGCTCCAAGAATCCAGCAGCACACCCTGATCTCCCCTTTCTGTGAATTTCAGCCACCCCTGTGGCTCGTCCTGCGCAGGTTGGCACTGTGTTGTGTACTGTTTTACAGCTCTCTCATTGTTCCTTGTGGGCTTGCCCTGTCTCCGTGGAACACCAGATCTTTGTACCTTTCATGGTGCTAACGTATAATAGGGGCTTAATCAATAAGAGTTACATTGACCTGAAAGTCAGTATTGAGCTAGAGATTGCAAAATGATCAGATTCTCTTGGGAGGTTATTTTAGGCACAGTGGCTTGTCCTTGGCACAGAGCCTTGGGGTTAAGATTGCCCAAGACCTGGCAGCTCGGCTTAGTTCCTTCCACTCTGGCTTCCTCACCTTTCACTTGCACTCCCAACTTAGTGTCTGACATTGCAGCGATTGGCTTCCTCTAGGGCACTCCTCCAGCCTGCTCCTGGGACCCCAGGGCCTTGACAAATCCAACTGGTGAACCCCTCGTAGACAGTGTGCTTTAGTCCCTCATGGCTTCTGGCCAAGCAGAGCCACTATCTGCTGGACCACACAGGATGTGCTGGGGGCAGCAACACCCAACTGCTCACCTCCCACTTGTGAACCACGCTACTCTGCTCTGTAAGTTTGAATCTGTAAGTACAGGGAATTTTCCCCAAGCTCAAATGCCACTTAGACTTAAGAGTATAGGCCTCTGGAGTCGAACAGACTTGGGTTCGTTCAAGACCTGGCTCCTCTTACCAGGGTCTGACCTTGGACAAGTGACTTAACTTCTCTAGTCTCATTTCCTCATCTGTAAAGGGAGGGTGGTGATCACACCTGTTAAATGAGGTGTGGTGAAGCCCGTATGAGCCGGAGCACTGGGAGAGGCTTAGCAGTTGGGCAGGAATGGAAGCAGTCAATACCTGTTATTGATTCAGTCATTATTCTGTTGTCTTTGCCCCCTGCTCAGGTCAGCAGTTCCTGTGGTCCTTTAGCCCGGTGCAGGTCATTCACATTCCCTAGGTGGCATATAGGCAGCGGTAAGGTCCAAAAACGTTTGTTGAAGATGGCCGTGTATCTGATAACTGTGTTAGGCATAGTTATAGAAAGCAGAACACGACATTGTTTTTGCCCTCATGAGGCTCGCAGTCAAGAAGAGGACTCAGACATTAAGTTATTACAATATACTGGGATAAGCACAATAATAGAAATACGTACCAGGTGAACAAATGGGCTAGAATGAGAAATGTATTGACTGATTCAGTTTGGGGAGGAGATGGTCAAGGAAGGCCTAAGAGTGGATGATGCCTGAGCAGCTGAGAGTTTTAAAGAATGGATGATGTTCACCAGGTGACTCTGGGAGGAAGTGGGGGTTCAGGGTTAGGGGAGGCCTGGAGTGAAAGAGGGCTGCATGTAAAAAGGATGGTATGCATGAGAATACGTTGCATGGTCCAAGAGAAGTTAGGCAAGATTGGCATCGGATCATAAAGGATGAGTTTTGGGAAATGGCAGGAAATGAGTAGAAAGTAGTAGGCAGGAGCCATAATGAACAATTACCTAAATGGTTGCCAACGTATGTGATGTCTTGGAACTATTGACTACTCCCTCCTTCTAGGAAGACATTCTCCTTGGCTTCCATGTTATCATATTCTAATTTTCCTCCTATTCTATTCTGGACACTCCTCAGTTTTTTGTTTGTTTGTTTGTTTTGGTTTTTTTTTCCTTCTCACTTTTGCCTTTAAAAAAAAATTTTTTTTTTAAGTAGACTCCATTTCCAGCATGGATCCCAATGAGGGGATTGAACTCATGACCCTGAGATCAAGACCTGAGCTGAGATTAAGAGTGGGACACTTGGGGCACCTGGGTGGCTCAGTCGTTAAGCGTCTGCCTTTGGCTCAGGTCATGATCCCAGGGTCCTGGGATGGAGTCCCCACATCAGGCTCCCTGCTCAATGGGAAGCCTGCTTCTCCCTCTCCTCCTCCCCCTGCTGGTGTTCCCTCTCTCACTGTGTCTCTGTCTGTCAAATAAATAAATAAAATCTTTTAAAAAAATAGTCGGACACTTAACTGAGCCACCCAGGTTCCTTACCCTTTTGCCTTTTATATGACCTCTAAATATCAGCAGTTCTCAGGACTCAGTCCTGGACCTCTTTTTAAACTTTACATACTCTCTTTAGGTGATTTAGTTTACTTGTGAGGCTTCCATTATGCCTCTGTGCAGATGACATACACGTCTGAGCCCTAGACATCCATATCTTCCTGCCAAGGCTACATCTTGACTTGGATATCTTGCAGCTATCAAACTTTCTGTGTCTGAAGCCAAAGTCAATGTTTCCACCCCCAAACCTTGTACCACCATCTTGCTTCATCTAGTCTTACCATCTGTCTGGTAGCCCAGGTCCTAAGCCTGGGAGCCATCCTTTTCTCTTCTTTCTCTGTCACCTGTCATGTACGACCACCAAGACTTGTGATTTTGCCTCTTAAATATCTCCTGGCTTTATTTATTTTCGATCCCCCTTGCCACCCTCCTAGTCTAAGCCCTCATCACCTCACCTGGACTGTTGCTGTGGTCTTATAACTGGTCTCTCTGTCTTGGGTCTTGACCTATCCAATCCAATCCAATCAATCTAATTCAATCCAATGTAAACTTAAAAGAAAAAAACAGACCTTATCATGTCACTCTTCTCTTTAAAACCTTTCAGTGGGGGGCACCTGGATGGCTGAGTTAGTTAAGTGTCTGCCTTCAGCTCAGGTCATGCTCCCAGCATCCTGGGATTGAGTCCCGCATCAGGCTCTCTGCTCAGCGGCGAGTCTGCTTCTCCCTCTCCCTCTGCTGCTCCCCCTGCTTGTGCTCTCTCTCTCTCCCTCTCTCTCTTTCTCTCTCTCTCAAATAAATAAATAAATAAAATCTTAAAAACAAAACCCTTCAGTGGATCCCCATGTTGCCCTTTGGATCATGGCCTGGATTCTTAGCATGGTGTATAAGTTCACCCGTGATCTTTTCCTTGTCTGTTTTTCCAGTTCACCGTATATCCCTCAACCCCTGCTCTCTAGGTGCCAGCCACACTGTTTGGTTCTTTCACAACTTCAGATCCTTCCTCGTGTTGTTCTCTCCACCTCAAACACTTTGATCATTTCCCTCATCTTATGGACTCGTGCTCATCCTTCAAGTGTCATTGTCCACTCACTGCCTTAGGGAGGCCTTCCTTGACGCTTAGGTGAGGGAAGCTCCCTGTGCTGCACATTCCCATCACCATCTTACTTTCCCTTTCACGACTCCATTGTGTGTCTCCATTGCCAGACTGTAAGCTCTGTGAGGGTGGGAACGATCTCTGTCTTGTTCAGTGTTCTCAGAGCTAGCACAAAGCATTGTCTATTGAGTTATTTAATCATAGCTATCAGTTTGTCTTGTATTGCATTGATTATCCTCTAGGCAGTGGGAAAAATTGATGTCTTTCAGGCAGCAGAACAGTTCAATAAGGTTGGCGTTTTAAGTAGCTCACTATTGGCAGAGTGAAGAATGCACGAGTGGAGCAAGACTAGAGGCAATGAGTAGGATATTGTTAGAGTAATTTGGGCAGTGAGGGTCTGGGCTAAGACAGAAGTAATGGGGATAGAGGAAGACAGATTTGAGTGATGCACTGTAGGTAAAACTGGAAGGCTTAGTGCTGTAGAAGAGAAAAGGTGTCAGAGATGACTCCCAGGTTTGGAGAAGGAAGAAGGAGCACATTTGGGGAAGAAGAGAATGGGTACCATTTTGGGTATAATGAGTTTGGACTGTTTATGAGACGTGCTGGCAAAGGTGGTTGTTAGCAGTTGTATAGGAATCAGGAATCTGGAGCTCTGGAGAGAGATTGGGTTGTAAGTTGAGGATTTGAGAAGTTTCAGTGAGTTGGGGGTGGCCGAGATCTTGGGAATGGGGGAGATAACCCATGAGGGAATAGAGAGAGGAGAAAAGGATGGAAATAAGGGGGCTGAGAAAACACTAATGCTTGCCTGAGACTGGTGGTGAAGGAGAGCGATAGGTCTAATTGCCTAAGTCAGCTTGCAGAGTAGTTTGGTTCTAAGAGTATTAATCACAAAGTCTGATTTTCTTCCTTCACATCCAGAATCTAGGCCAAGAGCCCTCTTGGAATAAAGGACTCATTTCTAATGTAATAGGCAGAATTTTAAGATGGCCCCTGATGTACAAGCCCTATAAAGCCCCCAGGATTTGCGAACATGATGGGATTGTCACTCTCATGATTAGGCTATATTATATGGACAGCTGATTTAATAAAATTAAAAATTCAGTTCTTCAGTCACTTGAACTACATTTCAAGCACTCAACAACCACAAGTAGTTAGTGGCTACCATATTGGACAGTGCAGATAAAGAACATTTCCATGATTGCAGAAAGTTCGATAGCAGAGCACTGGGTCTCAATCCATGGAACTGTAGGAAACATCTGGGAAGTGGTTCTCCATTCTGGCTATAGATGCTGCCTGAATTCTTTGTTCCTCTTCAAAACTAAAACGGTTTATTAACGGTTGCCTACAATTACTGTATCCATTTCTTTATCAGCCATTCACTTTTGCCCACTTCCATCTGGCTTCCATTACCACACCCCCACCAAAAGCTAATGGGATATTTATTGAATGAATTAGATTTTATCATTCAACAGATAATAACTCTTCCTTCCTTCTAAAAACACCTTTTCTCTGTGCTTCAGGGACACTGCACTCTCCTGCTGAAGAACAGGAGAACACTGCACCCTCTGCTCTTCATTGTACCACCTTAGTTTCTTCTTCCCAGATTTCCTTTGTTACACCTTTCTCTTCTATCAGTCAGTGGTTCTCAACCTTGAACACACATTCGAATCACTGGGGAGCTTTTAAAGTTTCTGAAGGCCGGGCCAGATCAATTAAATCAGAAATTTCTCCAAGTGGGACCTAAAGATCAGTAATGTTTAAAGTTCTAAAGGTGATTCTTTTGTGCAGTCAAGGTAGTGAATTGCTGCTCTTAATGTTGGGGGTATTGTAGGGTCTTACCATGATCCCTCTTCTCCAGCTACATTATTTCCCTAGGTCAGTGGTTCTCAGTCCTGACTCCACTTTAGAATCATCCTGGGAGCTTTTAAAAGCCGTCATTGCCGGGGAGTTCCCCAAGATGGATCGACTCTAAATTCCTGAGGGTGATTCTAGTATCTCCTGGGGCTGGAGTAAGACTTTAGAGGTCCTAAGCCCTGAAAAGATTGAGTTTTCCACCCTGCCCATATAAATCAAAATAACAACAATATTAAATCTTAAAATATAGATAGGGGGGATGTACAGCCTTCTAATTTTGCCTAAGGTGTTTACTTCCATATCTTAAAAAAAATAATTAGATACAAAAATTTTGATACCTCTACTTTGCTGGCAACTTAAATATGTGTTTAGCCTGCCTTAGGAAGTCCGAATTTCAACCCAAGGTCACCTCCTTGGAGCGACTTCTCTTATCCATCTTTTTTTTTTTTTAAAGATTTTTAAAAAATTTATTTGATGGAGATCACGCGTGAGGGAGCACAAGCAAAGGGAACGGCAGAGGGAGAGGGAGAAGCAGACTCCCTGCTGAGCAGGGAGCCCAATGCAGGGCTCAATCCCACGACCCTGGGATCATGACCTGAGCCAAAGGCAGACGCTTAGCTGACTGAGCGACCCAGGCGCCCCTTATCCATCATTTCTAAAGTGGCACTCCCAACAGCCTGCGATCCTCATCTATTATATCATCCCCTTAAAAAACATTTCATACAAAGTGTTGGAAATTGTAATTGTTAGATTTAGTTTTTGGTTTACTTGTTTATTGTTTGTCTCCTCCACGATGTCAGGGTCTTGTCTTTTTTGCTGCTATCTTTTGTCTCCCCATCTAGCACAATGGCTTGTACAAAATAAGTGTTCAATAAATATTTCCAGAATGAATGAATGGATGCACACTGATGTATGGCAAATGGCAGTGAGTAGATGAATCCCAAGGCAGATAGGCCACCTTGGGTTGTCACCGTGTACAATGCTGTCTTCTGGGGTGGGGTGGGAGAAGTGAGTTCATGAAGGGAGATCCTTGTTTCCAGCAACCTGGTCAAGGCTTGGAGCAGCAGGTACATGCCATGATGTCGGATGGATGCCAGCAAGTATTTATTTTTAGGTTGTAATTTCCCTGTGTCACCTCCAAATTTTCAGTAAAATTTCTTAAATTCAACAGCTGTGTGTTTCATTCCTTGTGTTCATGTTTGGGGTCAAAATAGGCTGGTGAGATGCTTAAAAGAGCTAGGAGTGTTTGAAGGCAAATAGCAACTAGAATGAATTTGAATTATCCGCTACCATCTCCCTAGAGTTGTCAGCATTATGGTTATTTGGATAGTAGACAAAAGGGTGATTTGGAGAGCTAAGAAGTTGAGGTCACTCTGGTTACATAATTAATAAGTTATTTGGTAATTATGTGTTCAGTGGCTGTGTCCCATGAGACAATAGTCTCCCTCTGGACAGTGATTCTGTCTGACTTGTTTACTCCTGGTCACTGGATGCCTGGCTGGGTGGGTGCTCAGTAAATATTTGTTTTGCAAATGAATGGTTCTGGATGTTTTTGTGTTTCTGAGTCAAAAGTCAGAAGGGTCTGCTGACATTTGATGCGGAGGACTGGAAGAAAAGCCCAGGCTCTGAGGATGAGAACCGCATAGAAGCTGGGGGGAGAGGGGTGTTCTGTACAGACTGGTTTGTTGGGGGGATTCAGATCCAAGCTCAGACCCCCAGGACGGCTGGAGGGATAACAGGACACTGTTGATCCCTAGTCAGTGGACTTAGAGAAACAAGTATTCTGAGACCCCACTGGGTTGTGGGAAGGGGTATCTTAATGTCTTAGGCTTGGTGCTCATTGGCCCAGGGTTGGGATAGGCCTAAGATGACTGGTGGGACACACTATCTTAGGTGGCACAAGAGCAGGCAGGGATTGACAGACCTTTGGCTATACATGTTCCTGGATTCTCTGAGGGTGACAAAGAACCCTTAAACGTGTTGAGGAGTTCTTTTGTCCTAAGACCCTCTCTCCATTTGTGCCCTCCTCTCCCCTGGCCCCACTTGATCCCTTGCATCCCCTCTGCGGGTTTTAAAAGCTGGGTCTTGTATGCTCTGAGTGCCTAGGTCCATAGCCTGAACGCAGAAGTATTTTAGTTCCCCAAGCCAAAAATACTGCCATTTTGATTCCTGGCCTTTTTTTCCCCAAGGACCAGCCATGGTGGATGGAATAGGAAGCCTAAGCTTGGGGGCGTATTGATCAGTGGATTGACTCACCATGAATTTTCCCAGGTTCCAGTTCTCAGGAGAAAAAACTGCTTATTTTTCTGGATGATTTTTCTCTGCATGTTGTCTTGACAGAGAGTTATGCAGTAATATTCATGGCATCATGTTTTTCAGCACTTTTTGTTAGGTTTCCCCTTGCCCCGTGGATCCGTACTAATAAATCAGTAATTGTTTATTGAGCATCTGCTATGTGCAAACACTGGGTTATGCACTCATCAGGGGATAAAAAGAATGGCTAAGGGTTGTTCCTGTTCTCCAGGAGTTTACAATCCAGGTTTAGGGACAAATTACGAAATAACTAAAAGTTAAGTAACCGTAAATACGTAAATTTGACATAGAAGGGATTTACAAACAAAACAGAATTGATTGGTACTAAAATTGTATAAGGTCTGTTGCTGGGATTTGAGGAGAATTTATGGAGAATACCAGAGAAGTCATCACTGATCCAGGACCCTGATCTGAGTCTTGGATTTAGAACTTATCCAAGTGTGCAAGAGGTGGAGACATCAGTGTAGATGAGCAGAGCTGGATGAACTGAGCCTAAGTGTGGTCAAGGGAACGGAATGGCTGGATCAGAGCACCATGTGAAGGGCGGCTGTGTGAGATAAGGTCAAATGTGCAGCTTTTTGGGGCACCTGGGTGGCTCAGTCATTAAGCGTCTGCCTTCGGCTCGGGGTGTGGTCCCAGGGTCCCGGGATCAAGCCCCACATCGGGCTCCCTGCTCCACTGGGAGCCTGCTTCTTCCTCTCCCACTCCCCCTGCTTGTGTTCCCTCTCTCACTGGCTGTCTCTCTCTGTGTCAAATAAATAAATAAAATCTTAAAAAAAATGTGTAGCTTTTTAAGCAGGACCCTGAGAGCCTAGCCTGGCTGTGGACTTGGAATCTTAACCAGGAGATGATGGAAAGCGTACAGGTCAAAGTGCATACCAAGTCCAAGGCAGCAAGCGAAGCACTAGGCCAATGCTAACAGGGTGAAACGTACCTTGGAAGAAGTGCAAAGGCTTGTGTGTGCATCAATGTGTGTGTGCGTGTGTGTGTGTGTGCGCGCGCGCATGCGTGTGTGCGTGTGCACGTGCGTGGGGACACCTCTTAAGAAGAGCACAAATTCAAGATGAGGGACGAATGCTATTTTAACAGTATTTGACTTGAAACAGCTAGAAGGGTTAATAGACCTCTCAGCTCAGTATGGGTCCTTGGTGTGATCCGGCTGGGATCTGGCTGGGAAAAGCCTCCTGCAGCTCAGGCTTCAGCAGCAGGAATCAAGTCTCCAGAACCAGAGTGGTACTGGTGTGCTATTTTCTTTCCCCAAGTCCTTGAAGAGGATGACTTTGATAAGATGGCCAATATTCATACAGGGGCTTCCTGAGTTCTCTCCTGTGGGAGAGTCTTATTCTCATGTGCTCTTTCCATTCAGGTTTCCCTAGGACCCGGAGCCCACTTGACTTTCTCAGACCACTGCACATCCTCGTGCAGAGTTTACTGAGCTGCCCGAGGTGACACGTTCCAACCTTGTCTGGGAAGAAAAGTATCGATGTACAACCAGCTGAGCAAGCATTTGTCCGGGATGAAATGCTGTTCTGAGACGTGGAACTTCTAGAGCTAAAACAAGGAGAATCCTGGAAAACTACAGTGGTTGGTCACCCTACAACATTCCAGAACCTTCTCCTTGAAGATTCGCCCCCACACCCAGTGGTTTTTCTCTTAGAAACTGGAGCAGGACGCCGGTCTCATAGGTATTTATCTTCTCAGTACAACTTGCAGAGATCTCATGGTCTGTGTTTCTAAGGTTTTCCAAGGGGTCAAGCTTGTGAAGTTTTAAGTTTTGCAAATCTGACATATTCACTAAGGCCATTTTTCCTATCCGTTTCCTTGCGGTGGCATAGTCTATAAACTGTCCCATGTGATGTTCCCTTTTTGTGAGAAAGATTCCCTTAATCTTGGAAGGACCAGATATTGTAATGGAAAGAAAGTGGATTTTTGGAAGCTTAAAGCTCTTCTGGTGGATTCTGGTTTCACCATATACTAGTTGTGGTAGTCAGTGCAATGTGTTCACCACGTTCTACTGTGTTTTCCTCTTCTGGACACATAGGAAGATCCCTTAGGCGCCCTCTGAACGGTTCTGGCCAATAGGTTGTAAGCCGAGTGACTGTGTCACTTTAGAGCTGAAGCACGGAATATGAGAGAGCTTCTCCATGCTCCTCTGTCCTTGCTGTCATGACCATGAAGGCCACGTGGCCTTGTTGGTGCGGCTACAAGACGGCAGAAGTCCCTGAGTGCCTGTAGAACAGAGGACCTCTCCCCTCACCATCGTCTCCCATCTTACTTTGTGTGAGCAACAGACGAATGTTTGTTGTGTTACAGCTGCTGAGATTTTGTGCTTAGTTTATCACTGGCAATGAAAAACGCCAGTTCTGCGTCTTCCTCTCCTTGGGTTACCCTAATAAAATAGCATGAATTGGGTGGCTTAAGCAACAGACATTTATTTCTCACGGTTCTAGGAGAGGAGAAGGCCAAGGCCAACTGGTGCTCGTGAGAGCTGGCTTCCTGGAGTCAGACAGGTGGCTCTTTGTTCTCTGTGGAGGCAGAGCCTTGGTGTCCCCTCCTCTTCTTATAAGGGCACTAATCCCATTAGGGGGACTCCACCCGGATGACCTCATCTAGACCTAAGTACCTCCCAAAGCCTAATACCTAATACCTAATACCATCACATTGGGGTTAGGGTTTCAACATATGAATGGGTGGGAGAAGCATATTCAGTTCCTAACACCTTGTAATCTTGTCAAGCTACCTAATAATGCTGATGCTTTAAAAAAGGGAAGTAATATCTCCTTCAAAGAGCCATCTTAAAGAGCTAAATAAATGAGATACTGTAGATGTGGTGTTTAGAATGGTTCCTCATGCATACCAAGAGCAGAAAAACATTTTGTTCCCTTTTGTTCTTTTAGGAAAATATGCAGATGTTTCTTTCTGGAGTAATACTTAACCAAAGGAGTAAATACAACGTCTCCTGTACAGGGAAGCATACACAGAGTCTCCAGAAGATGCAGGTAGGCCCATCTCTGTACTGTTGTTTGTCTCTTGATCTTTCCCCTGGAGTGGTCTTTGATCAAGGAACCTGTGCCCACAACAGGCCACCATGGTGTCAGACATTGGACACCAGGACCTCCCCACCCCTTCACTTCTAAACATCATATTTTAGGAAAATTGTTGACAGGTGGGGGAACTTCTAGAGGAAGGTGAGCAGGTTAGGAAAAGCCTGGAAGCCATGGGGGTGGGTGAACAGCCTACTACAAGTAAGGTTGCCAGGTTTAGCAAATAAAAATATGAGAAGCCCAGTAACATTAGAATTTCAGATAAACAGTGGATCCCATTTTAGTAGATAAGTTGCGCCATGCAATCTTTTTATCTGAGATTCAGATTTCACTGGGATCCCTGTATTTTATCTGGCAGTGCTGGCCACAAGGATTGTGGAGGACAGTGCACACACATCACACAGAGACGCCACATCGCACTTGGGAGCACAAATGTGTATTTATACTTGGCTCCCGGGAGCTGCTGGGTATGCAGATTTCTGAGTGAGCAAGGGGGAAGGAAGTTCAGAATTAGGTGTGTTATTCTGGGAGAACTGCATGGGAAAGGCAAATTTGGGTGAGGGTGGGAGTTTTTGGTTATCCTCACTTCTTCCTTCCCCTCAAAATATCGATAGATGAGAACAGGCTCTTTTGATTTGCCCTAAGACATACGAGCGGGAAGATAAGGTGCTGGTAATTACTTAGTACTTTTTCTACCTTCCCTCTCTTTTGGCTTGTCCTTCCTTACACATTTATTAGTACATACATTTATTGAGGAACTATGCTAAGGGCTTTCTTGACAGAAGAAATCGAATAGCCCCAAGAAGCCATATTTCTTAAGAAGGGGAAACCGTGTCTTACAAAACCGACAGTAGTTTAGACAACTTCTAGTGAACTCCGGGGCAGTCTGTGGTTTTAGTGGAAGGGGTGCGGGGCACAGGAGGGAGCAAAGAGGATGGATTAATAACTTGTGGAGGAACAAAAATTACCATCCTTACCCCAATACTTGTAACTTTATGTTTACTGATTATTCTAGCAAAATATGCTCATTGTGGAAGATGAGAGCATGCAGAGGAATAGAAAGAGACGGGAAATGTTAGTGTGTTGAATATTTTCTCCCTGGCTTCTCTCTGAGTATTAGTTTTCTTTAGAGTTAAGTAGATTTTATATACATTTATTTTCTAATCACCCCTTCAGTATCCCATAAACATGTCCCTCTTTATTGGTATTAAATCTGTTATCAATATTTTAGGTCAGAAGGGTGTCAGGATTTGTTTTTTTTTTTTTTTAAGATTTTATTTATTTATTTGACAGAGACAGATAGCGAGAGAGGGAACACAAGCAGGGGGAGTGGGAGTGGGAGAGGCAGGCTTCCTGCTGAGCAGGGAGCCTGATCCGGGGCTCGATCCCAGGACCCTGGGATCATGACCTGAGCTGAAGGCAGACGCTTAACGACTGAGCCACCCAGGCGCCCCAGAAGGGGGTCAGTTTTGACTCATGTTTTCAGGGGAAGGAATGAGGTTGGATAAAGACTCATCACCCTTGTCTGCTAGGATATGGACCAGATATAGATCAGTGTAAGCAAGGCCCCAGGGAAAGTGTAGGTAGCTTTTATCTAGAGCCCTCAGACTTGCTGGGCAAGTTAAAAACAAGACTTCTGTCCAGATTCGCTTAGACTCCTATTCTTATCAGGTGTTGGACTCTGGTTTTACTGAATCTTGATGACCATAAAATAATAGGTCTGTTTTGCTTACGCCTGTTCCTCTGCCCTCTGTTTGTAAACACTCCCCACCCCCTACCCTCTGTCCTTCCCTGTCCAGGAATGCAGGAAGCATCACCCTGCTCTCGGGAGCTTAGCTTTGTTGGCCCCCAGAGCGTCCCCTCATCCCTTCTGGTCCAGATCATGGTTCCCGAGGAGTTTGCAGCCCTTAAGGAAGAGAGCGGAATGCACAAAGCATTCTTGGGTTGGGACCTGGGGCCTCCGTGGACGGCTCGCTGCCCGGTAAGTGAGCTATGCAATGTCTGGATGGGAGTGATATTTGTGTTTTGATAAGAACTGCAGATTCTGCTGATCATTGTCCTTGACACCTGCGTGTGATGCACACGTGGGTACAGACACCCTTTATGGAGGACACACCTGGGCGGGCCAGAAGTTTGCATTGTTTCCTTTATCTTTATAAGGATCCATGAGGTAGATGGCTAATGTCCCCACTGGAGGCAAGTAGCTTTGGTTGTCCAGAGGCACCCAGCTGGTGGGTGCAGAACCAAGAACTTCACCTTCACCCCTCTCACTCTGAGGTCCAGGCTTTAACTAACGCTGTCCATCTTGGAGAGCAGAACATTTTGGAGCTGGAGGGGGCTTCAAAGAAGATTTAAAAACATTGAATGTCCCAGCCGCTCTATAAGCCAATTGAATTTTTGAGTGGGGCCTGGCTTAAGTATATGATTTTGTAAGCTCTGTAAGTAATTCTGGGGGGCAGCCTGGATTAAGAACGAGTAAAATCCAACACCTTTATTTATAAATGATGAAAATGTAACCCAGCGATGAGCTTGCCCTAATTTACACTTTTATTGAGTAGCAGAGCTGGAGCTAGGTCTAGGATTTCCAAGATGTTCAAGTCCATACATGGACCCTGTGTGGCCACAAGCACTGCTGGGAGGTGATGATTAAAAGCCTTGAGTTGGGGTTGATTCTAGACATGAAGCCAGATACACCCATGCTCCCTTCCCCCTCAGACCACAAGGTGCTCATTTCCCCAGACTCCATCAACAAACGCCAGTTTGAACATTTGGATATTTCGTTTGTCGTTCTACTGGCCCTTTCAGGGATCATATTTAGAGTTCTAAAGTCCTGTTTGGCAGCCCTCTGCTAGCTTGGGGAGCAGATCTCCTGGTGCAAATGCCCATGACCCTCGCAGCCATTCCTCTGTGTCTTCCCCAAATGCTTCTGGCCTGCCATGTGGCTGCATGTTGCCCCCTTCAGGCATATCTCTCTCTCCTCTCAGGCTGGGCCATGGCCACTTGGCCAGCTTCACAGCTGTGGCCAAAGGTCTCAGAGGTTGAACTTAGGTTTTGAGAACCTAATGCCCTGAGGGCAGAGATAGAGGCGGCCGGGAGTAGAGGAGGGTGCATGACCATGAGCTGACTTGTCTGCAGGAGGAAGGTCAGGAATCTGGGAGGGCAGTAAAGGTGGTAAAAATGCCAGCGTATTCTTCCCTCTTCTCTGGGAAGCCAGCCAACAATGGGCCAACCATGGGCCAGCGTTCTCCTCCAGCAAGCTGCAGGCTACACTGGGCTGCACCCTCAGGAGGGAAGGGGTGGGGCATTTGGGGGTGTACCATGGGAGGTAAAACAGAAGGAGCTGAGGCTCCTGAGGTGACCCGGGAGCCTGACCTCGGGAGGGGATTCCCCTTCCTGTGGCGAGGCGGAAGTTGTGTCATCCTGCCATAGACGCTTTGTTTGATCTTGTTAGGTCACTGTGATGCTTGTCCGGCTACCTTCTCTTTCCCTTCCTTATAAGGTGTTCCGTCCTCAGCCAGAGCAGCTCCCGGTCAGCATGGCGGGAACACACTGCCTGTAGGTGCCCGAGCCTCTCAGGTGGGGGATCTGGGGGCGAGCCCCTTCCCCATCTCTGCCCACACAAGAGAGGCTGTCGATTTGAAAAACAAACAAGGAGGCAAGGACTGGTGTGCGTTCCGGATGTTTCTACAGCATCGCTGTCTCCCCAGGGGTCCCCAGCTGACACCAGTCCTCCAAGAGTTGAAGCAGGAGCTCAAAGCGGCCTCGTCAGGGATTGGGCCTTGGTTAGGTTTGGGGAACAGGAAGTTCAGAGTCGGGTGGATTCCGGTTAAAGATTAGCGAAGGCAAAGAAAGGGCCTTGAGGCAGCGTTAGAATCTAAGTGATGGTTAAAAATATGAGTGCTGGAGCAGACTGGTCTGGGTCCAAATGACCTCTTCCTCGCTGGACCCAAGTTGCCGAACATGTGCCTCATTGTCTTCATCTGCAAAGTAAGGATAATTCAGTGTCTTCCCCCCCCCCCCGAGATGTAGTGAGTATAGAATGAGTTAATACATCCAAAGGGTTTAGAACGGTGCCTGGCACACTCCCCGGAGCGCCTGGTGACATGTTAGCTGTAGTTACTTTAGGCTGACTGCCTGATTCTCCCCAGACCTCGGGCCCAAGCTAATGTGTGCCTTCGTCCAGTGGGTGAGGAGGGGTGGGTGGGGCGAGAGAGAAGGGCACCGAGTGGAGTCACCCCATGATGGGCCGGCCAGGCTCCGGTTCTGCCGGCCTCTGCCCGACGCTAGGTTCCTGTCTATGCTCAGTAACACAACAGACTCGCTTTCTTCCTCTGGTTTTTGGAGAGGAGCATGGAGGGGGGACCGGTGTCTGGGCTTCTGAGCTGTTGTGCACGTGTGGAGGGCCACGCCAGCTTGAGTCAGGTGGCGAATCCCCAGGGATGTTCCTGGAGCCTACCCCATCCCGCAGACGAGGACTCAGATGTGACTCACTCAGTCTGGGCCTGAGTCACCGGTGGCCCTTCCTCTACCACCTGCGGTTCGACATGCGCAGCCTGGACCAGGCTCTCATCCTCCTTCACCTCTTCCCTCCATTCCTCTCTCCTTCTCTCCTTTCCTTGTTCTCTATCCCTTGATCCCCCATTGATCAGATCCTGGTGTCCCTGACAGATGGATAACGGAGATGGGGGCTTCTAATGCCTCCCCCACACCCTGTCAGACATTGCTGGGAAGGACCGAGAAGTGCACAGGATACTGCCCACATCGGCCTGGTGGCATCGCCGTGATCTGAGGGTCGGTGCCTCCCAAAGAGTCCTGTCTCTGCAGCTGAGCGCTGCCGGAATTTCCGCTCTTAGCCGTCGTTCTGGTGACCGAACAGCCGGGCTGTCCCCTCTGAGAATGCAAGCGCACCCACAGTGCATGGGGACCCCTTAAACTACATCGGTTATTTACCCTTCAGGGTGAACCTCTTCGCTACACAGAGAGTGAGCATCTACTGTGCCAAGCACTGTTCTCGGCACTTGGAAAACAGTAGTGGACAAAAAGTGGACAAAAATCTCTACCTCCTTGGACCTGATATTCTGATGGGAGGAGTCAGAAAATAAACATGATAAATAGATATATAGTTGGTTTGAGGTGGTAAGTCTTACCAACCACAGAGACCCAGTCTACCCATAATGAGGGGAGGTGGCCTTGGGAATGGGATGGGGCGGGGAAGTTGGTTGTCATTTTAAATATGGTGGTCACCATTGAGAAAGCAGCATTTGAACAGAGACTTGAAAGAGGTAAGACAGTTAGCCTCGGAGACGCCTAGGGGAACGGTGTTCTGGTGTTCTGGGCCAGAGAGAGCACCTGGGGCCAGAGCCCGAGGGCAGAAGCAGTGACTTGGGGGCCCCGCACCTGGTGTTTGGGTCATGCAGGGCCTCACAGACTCTCTCTGAGGGCTTTGGCTTTGACCCTGACCGTAACGGGGAGCTGGTGCAGGGTTCCGAACAGGGGCATGACATGACCTGTTGTGTGGGGTCTACTGCAGGACCAGCTGGAGGCTATCACAGAAGTCCGGGGAAGAGAGGCTCGGGGCAAGAGGGTGGGCGTTGCCTTTGGAAGGGGAACTACCGTTTCCTGATAGCATGATGCGGGTGCAAGAGAAACGGGAGTCAAGGAACGCTTGGCCAGCCGCTTCCCTGAGCGCAAGTTCTGATGAGCCAGGTCTGCTGCTGAGGCCGAGGGCCGCAGAATAGGATGATGGGAAGCAGGGCAAGAGGGGACCCACAGGGTGACTGGGGCACAGTAGTGATGCCCCTACCTGCCCTTTAGCCCTGGCCAGGTCCTAACCTTGTCTCGGGTTCTGTTTTAGGCTTCTTGTCTCTGAACAAATTGGATTCTGAAGTTCAAAGCCTGAGCCTGGGGCCCTGCCATGGGGGTGGGGGGGATGTCTAGATAGTGTCGCTGAGGAGTGAGGCTGACTGGGCTGCCCTTGGGGTCTGCAGAAATGATGTCCTGGACTGGGCCCGGAGTGTGTAGGGCCCAAACAGAGCAATTGCCACTTTCCTCTGTGAAGCCAAACCACTGCTGGGACCTGCCCCAGCCTGTGAAGTCTGAGACTCTAAAGGCTTATTTACCTGGGCTCCCGGCCTCCTAAGAGAGGAGAAGGAGGGGGATTTGAAGGGCTCCAGCCACTCAGTGTGCGGCCTACCACACACCGCCCCGCCTCGTCTGAGGATCTGGGATTGCGACACCGGCTCCTTCTGCTGGTTAACTATTAATGAGTTCTTTGTCACATCCTCTTTCCTGGTGGTAGGCAGCGGAGGGGGCAGTTCCAGGAGGGTGAAGGCTTCCTGGAAGCCTTGAGTTCAGGGAGCTGGAGAAGTGGAAACAGACAGGCAGGTGGGCTCCAAACCCCGAGGTGGGGGTGGGGGGAGCAGCAGTGCTGTTTCTCTGGAGGACGTGCTGGGGGTCTCTCTGGGTACTTGTTGCAGCGGCTGGCCCATGGACAGAAGCTGCTCCTGCTGACTCGGGCTGGCGGAGTCCTGGAATTCTTACAGGGGTCTAGACACTAACATTAGCGGAGTATCTGTTACGCGTGTAAACAACTGAACGCCCATTTGCTAATTACAAGACTTCCCCCGCCCATCTAAACTTATTGGACTAAGAACTGAAGGGTTAGAAGTGCCCGGTTTAATCCACATTTTCCCCTGTAAGGGTTCTCAAACCAGCTTCTTGGACTTAACCCTCAAACTGTAGAGAACTTTCTATAGTTCTCTATAGAGAACTGTTCGGGGGCCACTGACAGCCTGGACTGGGTAGATAGGAGTCTCCTTTAAATAGACACTTCGAGGCAATGGTTTTCCAAAACAATGCCCCGCAGGCTCTCCTGCACTGCAGGGCCAAGGTCCAGACTGGGTGACCTTCCACTCTCTCTAAAAGCCCCCTGACCCTCACCTGGGGGACGAGTGTCCTCTGAGACCAGCCTCTCGGTCTAGGCCTGTTACTGCCGTATCCAGTGGCCCTCAGGCAGAATTGCACCCAGAAACCCACACAGGAAGCTGTTCTCGGGCCAGGTGGGGGGCGGGCGAGGAAGCTGGTCTAGTTATGCTTCAGGTCAGGTCTGTTTGCTGGCCCTCCAGGCTGGCATTCCTGCCCGGGAAGGGAGGGGCTAGGAGACCAGCCCTTAGGAAGCTGGGGGCATGACTCACAGGTAGTTACCTGTCCTAGGGCTCCCTGCCAACCTGCAGAGCAATCCAGAGGGGAGGCCTTTCGAGTTTATTCCTGTTTATTCCTCTTAAGCTTTCCTTGGGTGAGTTGCGCTTTGACCCCTCCCTGAGGAACCTAAAGCTCCTGCAAATCATCCCCCCCCCCCCC